>NC_073746.1:75293541-75651541 GCF_029784135.1 Toxorhynchites rutilus septentrionalis
CCTCTTAGAAAACACTTTCCAGCTTCATGTTATGATGAGGTGTAATATTATCACGCTTCTTTATAACAGCAATGGGAGCTATTTAGATAGCGTGGTCGTGTGTAATAGCTCTGCGTTCCAGCCGGCCTTGGTGAAATGGGAAAAGAAAACAGAAAGAGATGTCTACTCGCATACATACAAACCATTTTTGGGTTTGTATGTATGCGAGTAGTTTAAAGTAGGTTTAAACGCAAGACATTTTTACATTTTCATCAAAGTTTGGATTGAAATGAACACTTCAACGCATATTGTACCAGAAGTTCAAAATTATATGCCCAGAATGAACGATTCGTCTCTTTCGCTTTCATGCGTTTGTAGATACTGGGGGAAAATTGATCATCATTTTCAGAACAATGTAAGTACTTCCGAAAGTTTCTGTTTTATTTATACCCAATTATTTTTAAAACCATTAGAGGAACCGCGGGTAAGACGGACAGTGGGGGTATGATGGACAGATGGTTGATGTGTATAGTGGCATTATGAATTTCAAATCACCGAAAATCAAACATAATTCCGCGTGTGGATGTTATTTTTGCGGCTTCGATATTAAGCATTTTGAGTGGTTTAATTGCAGCGAATTCAATCGCTGATAGTTATATTTCGGTTTGTGAGTTGACAGAGAAGCGATATTAGGTATGTACGGAAAAGTAAATTTATTCATAAGTGGTAAATTTTAATAATTGAAATGATTGCACTGGTGGGGTTGAAATGGACAGTCACATCCATAATCACATCCAATGCATGATGAAAAGTGAAGGGAAGAATATTGAACTCTATATTAGAGGAGATGTGTCTAAAACGCGCCTGCCGGGCAATCAGAGCCGCCTGATTTTCTCGTAAACCAGCACGAATAGAAATACAATGGATATAGGTAATCGTGTTAGTCAATGATAGAATCCTACCATGCAAGTTTTACATTTGTAACATGCTTTAAAAAAATAAGAAACATAATTTTCTTTGGAAGCAATTTTCGATGTAGTTTTCTACATCATTTCTATAAGGTTTTTGTTGCTTGAAACCGATTCAGAGGCGATAACTGTGGGTCATATTTATTGAGTCGAGTTCCCAGTGAATATCTCAGATGAAAAAAATGGTAAGAAAAGATTCATTTCCTCCTCAACTTGATATTTTCCGCATCAGCTTACCATCGGGCAGTATGGCATACCCTCGATCGGGGCAATTTGCTCGCTTTCGGCCGTAAACATTCTCACGATTGCTTGTATGTGAGGGATGCCAGATGATTTTTTCAAATATCTCTGCATGGCACGAATGAATGTCTTCAAACGTAATCATAATGAACAAAAATGAGCAAACCATCACGATATTTCTAAATTATGTTCGATAAATCACACAAACAATTGTTTTCACATACTTTAAAATGACCGCAGTATGTTCTCACAAAATTAAATGTCTTCAAAACGAAAACATGTCTTCACATCTGGCATCTATATTATGTGCTCAGAGAATGCAGGAAACAATAGCGCGGCCTGGAGAATTACTGCACGAATACTGGGAGAACAGGCTCACTGGAGGAACGATTTCTTCTCTTCGCTGGTGGGCATGAAGGGAATAGATTGACGGAATCTCTTATTCATACAAGCTGTTTCTCTGAGCTTTCTAGCCTCTGAGAGAAACAACTCATGGCCATATTATACTTCTGCTGGGCCATTTAACACCGTATGATTGGAAATTTAGAATTTGGGCGACTTACAAAATAAAATTCGTAGCACTTTTGTTATTCAGTATCTAAAATACAGAACGATTACAGATGACTGAGGGGTAAACTAATCTACGTACTGACGTAGTTGTTACCTTACATTTTAAGAGCATGGTCAATATAAATCCATTCTCGCTTAGGGGGGTGCGTATTACACACTTCTCCTATATATTGCTTTCTCTTTTTGTTCTATTTCAGGTTCTTGACGCACAAACACTGAGAGAGAGCGAAATTATTCCTCTCGCGAGCGATAAACTTCTGTGCTTCGTATATTATTGACCTGTGCATATTCCCCCCACTACATGTTCATTATACCCGCATAGATAAAAATGTTCTACTTTTCGGCTTGTTTTAATTTAAGTAAAAAACATGCAAAAATACATTTTGTAAAACATTTAGCCAATTTCGAAAACCAGTAAGAAACTGCTTTTAAGTTTTGGAAAACATGAGTTCCAAAGATACAATTGAAGTTTTCCTTAACATGTCCGTCTTTCCCCCATCTCCCCCCCCACCGGTGCTAAAGTCACAGAACTTTATGAAATGTTTTGTTGAAAAATTTCCTTGAACGTTTCTTTTATCCCATTTTTTTATCTACTTAGGCATATTACATGTTTTATCATATCTATAAATTGTACATTACGCAGTAGCAATTCTCAGGCGTAAGAGTATTCCGTCTGTTCTTCCATTGTTCAGTTAGACCGGACAGCGGAGACAGTTGACATGATCATTGTTGTGTTATTTATAGTACAACAGCCCGATGTTTCTGGCAAAGCAGAGCAGTTGTATGGATGAATAGATCTCCATTCGACCGTGAATCGATCTCCATCGCTGATGATTGTTGCGTGGACGTAGTTATGCTATGACAACACAGAGGTGATCAATTGAGGGCCCCGAGTTTTGAACTCACGATCGATTCGACATCCAATGTGGCTAAGAAGACCCTTTTCCTCGAACGTCATTTAAGAAAACAGCAAGTGGGTTATATATGTGGTACAACCGCAAGGGTGACGTAGGACTATCGTTGATTTAGTGATCATTTGTTTTTAGTTGCATCTGAATCAATTCTGAATGAATGAATAAATGAATATTTGGGGGACTTCAAAAACGAGAGCGTTACGTTGGATGCACAATATTCAGCAAAAGAAGCGATCACACAAAAGTTATACAATACATAATACATTGCTTGTATTGTGATATGATTTGTATTCCATTTCCAATAGACAAAATATCTGTTGCATCAAATCAGTCTTCATAATTTTTGCGTTCATACCATTTCATTCAGTTGTTTAGGAGCTATTAACGCTCAAACCCTCGGTCTCCGGCGTAACGCTTTCGTTTTCAAAACTTTGATTTTAAACCCCGGTATAGAAATGAAAAACGTAGTCCTACGTCAAAAAATCAAAAAATGTTTGAGGATACAAAATCTGATTTGATCCACCCAAATTTATAATGTTGCCTTTCTCATATCTCGGTCTGATGAACCAGCCTTCGGCTGAAAATCTATCTAATAAAGAAAGAAAAAAAATATCTTAATCTAAAGTTTAATCTCCAAGTCATTCGAAGACTATTCGGGTTATCCTAATGTGAACAAAAACGCTTGATATGGTCATCAATGAGCTAGTTTTGACAAATCATAAAGATCGATATGACGCACGGTGGAATTTAGTTCTAGTCATGAAGTGGTCACTTTCCTCGTAAAGCTGATCTGGGACATATCCGGGCTACGTCAATGAGGGCATATAGGCTTGAATTCATCGCAAATGAGCTAGTTCAGGAAAATCATCAAGTTTGATAGCCCAAATGGTGGGTTTTATGTAGTTTTTGTGTAGTCCCTGAAATTGTTCCGACCATATCGTGGACCGATTCCGATAAAACTTTCAAAGGCTCTTTCAAATTAAATTTGTCGCATCCAATTCAGTTTAGCCGTTTGCGAGAAAACTGATCCGCAACAATGGTTATCTGGTTAAGGAAAAAAAGTCTTTCATGGTGCTTTTCTGTTGAATTGATTTCTGTCACTTGTGTTAACAGTAATTGTAACTATCTCACTAATGTTTTAACTCGTAAAGAATCAGCTGTGTGTGAAACAGTATGTGTAGCGTGTATTAACACTAGCTTTGCGGACGTTTCTTATATACCTATCTCTACGAATACGCGTCAATTTGACCCGTGGACGAATACACTACAACACTACAACACAACACAACAACACAACACTATAATTGAGGTTCACAATAACATGATAGTTGATACTGATTCAAAATATATTCTAGTATTTCGTTTTTCAACGCTCAAACTAAGCAACTGAAATTTTTAAAAACTCTTCGCACTCTGTCACCAACAGATGTTCTGTGTTTCGTCCTTTCTATTGTTGCTTCTTGTCAATAGTTGTTTATCGCATGTATCGTTTCAGATAACTATATCTAATAACGAAGATAACAGATCGAAGTATTGTCGGTACATTCCTATTTACTATTGTTATGATGTTTGCATGTTTACTCAAAATTATGTCTACATTACGATCGCGTGGCCTGTTCACGTGGGCCCTCAAGCTGGGTATCAAATTCTCTACGGAGAAAACTGAAATTGTCGTTTTTTCTAGGAAGCACGAACCCGCCCAATTCCAGCTTCACCTATCCGGCAAAGCGATCCAACACTCTATGTTTTTCAAATACCTGGGTGTATATTTTGATTCTAAGTGTACCTGGGGGAGACACATTGCGTATTTGAAACAGAAATGCCAGCAAAGAATCAATTTTCTCCAAACAATAACCGGAACATGGTGGGGTGCCCATCCAGGAGACCTCATTCAGTTGTACAAAACAACGATATTGTCAGTGTTAGAATATGGCAGTTTTTGCTTCCGATCAGCTGCCAGGATTCATATTCTCAAGCTGGAGAGGATACAATATCGTTGCTTGCGTATAGCCATGGGGTGTTTGCATTCGACACATACGATGAGTCTCGAAGTTTTGGCAGGAGTACCCCCGCTTACTCTTCGGTTCACAGAATTATCCTACAGATTTCTCATCCGTTGCAAGATCATGAATCCATTGATGATTGATAACTTCGAAAATCTACTACAACTGACTCCTCACTCAAGTTTTATGTCTTTATACCATGAGTACCTTACCCACGACGTGCACCCTTCACCAGACATCTCCAACCAAGTTTGCTTCCCATACTTTTGCAATTCCTCTGTCATTTTTGATCTGTCCATGCGACAAAAAATCCATGGAATACCAGATCACCTACGCTCCAATGTTATTCCGTCGATATTTTCGGAAAAATGTGGGAAAGTTGGATCTGATAAAATGTTCTTTACTGACGGTTCATACATAAACGGGTCCACTGGCTTCGGCATCTTCAATGAAAATTCCAGTGCCTCTTTCAAACTCAAAGATCCTTGTTCCGTGTATGTCGCAGAAATGGGTGCGATATACTATGCTCTAGGGATCATTGAAACACTGCCCATCGACCATTATTTTATTTTTTCAGACAGTCTCAGCTCAATAGAGGGAATCCGCTCAATGAAAGTTGATAAACGCTCATCTTATTTCCTACCAAGAATAAGACATCTATTGAGTGTTTTGGTCGAAAAATTATTCAAGATTACCTTAGCATGGGTTCCCTCTCATTGCTCGATTCCGGTGAATGAGAAAGCGGACTCGCTAGCTAAGGTGGGCGCTTCAGAAGGCACACTTTTTGAAAGGCAAATTGCCTATAATGAATTTTTTCACATTCCTCGTCAGGACACACTCGTTAGTTGGCAGCGCATGTGGAGTGAAGATGAGTTCGGTCGTTGGTTACACACGATTATCCCTAAGGTTTCGACGAGTGCTTGGTTTAAGGGATTGAATGTAGGTCGTGATTTCATTCGCGTGATATCTCGGCTTATGTCCAATCACTACATCCTAAACGCGCATCTCTATCGCATTGGGCTCGCAGCAAACAATCTTTGTGATTGTGGCGATGGCTACCACGACATCGAGCATGTTGTCTGGTCGTGTATCCGGTTCCATGCTGCTCGCTCTCAGCTCTCTAGAGCACTGAGAGCACAAGGCAGACAATCGGATATCCCCGTCCGGGATATCTTAGGTAGCCGTGATCCTGATCTTCTGCTTCATCTATACCTGTTCCTCAGAAACGCCGATGTCAACGTTTAATGATGTTTCCTTCGTTGTGTCCCCGTTTCATATCCCTCCTATCTTATCTATAAACTTTTACTTAGTCGCGGCAATACATACACACACTCTTTACAGATACACGGGCCAAAGGTTGTGCAGTCCACTGATGATTCAACAAGAGCCAAAGGTTGTACCGCTCATGACAACTCTACACGAGCTGATAATTGCGCCGGCTAGTGATCATTCTATCCTGGATTCCTCGAGTCGAGAAGACGCACCACGCTAGATATGGGGTACAGACTAGGGGGCGTTGCTGATTAATGGTCAGCTGCATCCCAATAGGAAGTATCCCGTGTCGGGCACACGTATAGAGCATTGGAGACAGCAACATCCCAATCACGAGAACACTTGTAATACTAACCTCGAGCCGACCGCGAGTAATCGGTTAAATATTACTAACATTGATAATAAGAAAATTGTCAAAATATTGAACTCCGGCCCCGTCAGGCTAACGCCATATGAGCCTTGATAAAAATATATATTTTGGAAAAAAAAAATTACGATCGCGTCGAATTGGCGCATATCCGTAGAGATAGATATATCACACAGATAATTTCAATATGTCAACGCTTTTAAAGAAAATAGACGTCAATATATTTTCGATCAATGCATAAAAGTCATTACAAGAGATCAGAGCATCAAAATGACGAGTCCCGTAAACCTAGTGTTAATTTCGTTTAGATGTGTTGAAAATATGTTCCTTTACCATCCTTTGAAATGGATGGTTTTTTATGCTATTTAATAAGCGAATCGATGAAAATAACTAAAGAAAAGAACTTACAGATGATTATTGAACGTACCATGTGAAAAAGTTTTAAATTTAAAATAAAAACCTTCAAACATTTCGGTTTATTTTCATTAGTACGTTTGATCAATCTCAATCGATTTGTCTTCGGATGACGGTATGACGATTGCAAGGAGTAATGATACTTTCACGTATACATACGCTTTCCAACATATACATTAGTGTGCCAATGAATGTATGGGAAAAAATCGACCCTAAAATTTCAAAAAGTTACCTCATAAAAAATGTCCCCCATCTCGAAAAAACACCCTAAGCCAAATATCAGCTCAATCGGACTTAAGGCAGAGTGGCGCAAAGCGGTCAAAGTTTGAGTTTTTTTAAATCGAAAAATTACCCGAGAGGGGGGAGTAAAGGAAATCTTGGTTTTCGAAAAAAATGATGCCAAATGTCTTAAAATTGCCTGAAACGTCGAGATCTAGTGTAATCTCGAAGTTTAATTTTAATTTTTTTTTTGTCAAAAATCGACACTCTGTGACTTAGTATTCCTTTGGAATACGAAACGAAACGTATGGTTTAGGGTACCAATGAAAACAGTTATCTCGATTTTTCATTCGGAACTTGCTGCGAAATATTGATTTGCACGATAAAATACCCTTTGCAAAATATTAGCTCATTCGAAGTTCATTTATTAGTGTCACAAACGTGAAAATTTGAGTTTTCTGAAAAACAAAAGATCACCGAAAATCGGGGTTTTCAAAATAAATTATTGATGCTAAATGTCTTAAAATTTCATTACTCGTCAAGATTTACTGTTATATCGAAAAAAAATGTCAAAAAAAATGTCCGTCTGAAAAGTCGATTTTAAACAAAAAAATTTTTTTGAGATAACTGTAAATCGCGATGTGCCATGCAATTTTAAGACATTTGGCATCAAAAATTTTTTTTTAAAACCCCGATTTCCGGTCATTTTTCGGTTTTCAAAAAACACAAATTTTAACGTCTACAACACTAATAAATGAAGTTCAAATGAATATTTAATATTTTACATAGGGTATATTATCGTGCAAATCAACATTTCGCAACAAGTTCCGAATGAAAGATCGAGATAATTATTTTTATTGGCAATTAAACCATACGTTTCGTCTCGTACTCCGAAAAAAAAATCCCAGAGTGTCGATTTTTGACAAAATATTTTCTTCGAGATAACACTAGATCTCAACGTATGAAACGCAATTTTAAGATATTTGGCACCAAAAATTTTTTTTCGAAAACTCCGATTTCCCCTTGGGTGATTTTTCGATTTTCAAAAAACTGAAAACTTTGACCGCTTTGCGCCACTCTCCCTTAAGTCCGATTGAGCTGATATTTAACATAGGGTGTTTTTCGAGGTGGTAAACATTTTGTATAGGGTAACTTTTTGAAATTTTAGGGTAGATTTTTTCCCATACATTGCCAATGAATGTATGGGAAAAAATCGACCCTAAAATATATACTGTATACTTCTGTATATACTACTGTTATACTAGACATAATACGCGAATGACTTGTTGGTTATTCTATGGGCTATTTATATAAGTTTTCGAGAATTAGAAAAAAATGAGAAAACTGAATTTTTATTTTTGAAACGTATTCTTTTTCAGTGTAATTTTTGTGGAAAATTTGTTTGATACTTTGAATAAAAAATGAAAATTTGAAAATCTAAACAATTTCATTCTTCAACGAACATTTTGAAGGTAGGGGAAGAAGTTACCAGAGATTTTTCGCCTCAGAAAAGCTTGCCAGCTGGATTTGAACCCAGGCCGCTCGAGTTGTGTGGTTGTCACTGGCGCTGTCACTCTAAATAAATTGTTCGAGTATTTTTTATCTACATGGGTGTTGAGGCTGTAAAAACAGAAGCTATTGAACTAGATGGGCACAGAAAAAGAACTTTTAGGAGCATCTGCTGAATTGTCAAATGGTTGAGCGACGAACTTTCGAATATAAAGAAAGTTCGTCGCTCAACCATTTGACAATTCAGCAGATGTTCCTAAAAGTTCTTTTTCTGTGCCCATCTAGTTCAATAGCTTCTGTTTCTACAGCCTCAACACCAACATACATATGATTTCTTCAAATGCTGTTGAAAATCTCCAAAGTTTGATCCTATTACCACAACAGCTTTCGCGACGCGACCAGTATCGATTGTTTCAATGTATACTCTTTATATGTTCCCGAAAACGAAGTTGTTCATCAGAGTATATCGATGTTTCTTTCAAATATTTTCAATTTTTGAAATAAGAACTTTGAAAGAAAAAGGGACGTTCAGGACAGTACGACCGCACTTTTGAAAGTCACATTCACAGTGCTTCAATAAGGAAAAATAGACAATGTTATTCAATTATTGTAACGCTAAACAATGGAGCAGAGTTTTGCATATTTCCGCCTTAGATCCAAGGACATCACGTTACATATGAATGTCAAAAAAGATTATTCTCATTCAGACTAATTCCAATGCTATATGAATAAAATAAGTCAGGCGAGATGGCACACCGGCATCAAGCCATAACTCATATTGGATCGTTATTTTAAAAAATCAGCAAATTCTGCATAAAACCTGAAAAATATGTAATCTGTAACTACATATTCTTGGATTAAAAATATCTGAAAAATCTGTATAAATACAGATTATCCTGTAGATATGATGACTTTGCTCTACACTTTATCAAGACGTCGCTGGAAGTCGTTCGGAAGATTTTTGTATTAAGTTTCATGGCTATATCTGGCTAATGATTCAGACAAAACTTTCGCGAGGAACGACCAACATTTCAAAGCGCTGTTTCACTGTACCCAATCACACCGCCTACAACCTGGAGCTGGCCATTAAAGCTGCGCTTTATAATGTCAAATTGAATTAATTTAGCTATTTTGCCTTTCGCGATTTTTAATGGGCCACGTGATTTACTTGCCTGCAGCACCAAGCATCCGATTTGAATATCATTACCTGCACCAGTCGAACGTCAATCGATGGATCGATTCAATCCACAGAAAAAAAAACTCAGTCGGATGCAATTACAGAAAAAAAACCCCAATCGATACACCATTCCAGCCAGCTCTCAGTCATTGTGAACGAAATCTGCTCATTAATCTCGCACTGCAACGGCACACGCGTAGGTGTCAACGATTTTGCATAATTTTGCTGTTTTATCATTTTTGCACCACTCCAACGGAACGGTGCCAACACTGTGTAAAGTGAACCCTATCGCGTTTGGATCTGGTGCCAATGCCAGACTAGATATAGAGAGGTAAATCAATTTTCGCGCTCACCTGTCGGTTCCCACCATTGTTGGGCGCAAGTCTCGTCGGCAGAACTATTTTTCCCGGTCGAGAATTTCTTAGGGGGAGAGGTGTGAAATCCGAAACCGATACCTTCGGCTGGTGAGCCCAGCAGGGGGTGCACGAAACGGTTGCATAAACAATCCACTGACAGCCCGACTACGGTGCGACAAAATTCCCTGCAAACTCTTGGCGCAAGATCTAAAACATCATTGTTTTACATTGCTACAAAATCCACAAACAAGGTTCTGAACGAACGATATTTGTACGAGATTCGGTTAATGAGTCATTGCGCAACGGAGCCGCCAAGTTCATCGGAACGTGGGCCGCGAGGTGGCGCTTGGAACGAGCGATCGAACGCTTCGGTGGGTAATATAGGAAGTTTGATGGTGCCGCAATCCCCGTGCACAAACGCACATGTGCCGTACCTCTGGCTGGGAACGCCAATTTGCTTATTGATTGAAAAAAAAATATGAATCAATGTTTGTGCCATTCAGAGTAGATGACAAAACTTGTGGGAGAGCTGAACCGAAAATACGAGGTTAGATGTCAAATGGGGTGGAAATTTAATTAATTGACTTATACTTCGTACTGACAGCGCTCGATGTAATATCCCAACATGGATCGACAGAGAGATTTGGCGGTAGCAAAATTGTCTGTCTGCACCGAAACGAACCAATTTCCCTTGTGCCGGGAATGTAAACGTTTCTAAACACCACCAATCCAAAAACACCGACGAATCTGTCAATACACACAATGTATGCTTTTCATGCCGATCATGTTGATTGCCAATGCGAGCGTTAATAAGACTGTTAAATATTGATTTTGTGCTTCTTTTTGAATGTGGCCATCACGCCGAATTACATTACCCCGGTGTGGCAAACAATCAACCAAATCGGACCGCCCATTCATTCACAAAGTCTACCTCCATTCAATCGTTTCGTTGATTTTTCGAGTGCTTTTTTTCCCTCCGCGCCCGCGATTTCCTTGGACGCTTTTTGGCAAAACATCTTTGCTGGTGGTCCGGTCCTTCATCAATTATTCACCTGGCACAGCCAGCAAGAGTTTTACAAAGCGAATAATACGAAGGCGTGCTAAATTGTTGTCGATCATAAACGCTCATAATGCGTCGTTGGATTCGGAGTCAGGTTCCACTTGATCCGTATGTGGTGGTTTGGGGGAGTGAATGAGTTTACGGTGATTTTATTCATGAAAAAGAGCTGGGACTGAAGCTGCACCCATTTATGTTTTAATCATATTTGGTGAGGATTGATGCAGCAATATCTATCTGCAGCATAACGATCTGAGGCAGAAAGTATACTATTGAATGGATTAAGAATAGACAACATAAAATACTGCATACCGACAATTCGTCGAGTGTGCTGTCGAAAGATTTGTCGTCGAGAAGATTTCACATGCCTTTCGCTGGTTCACGCGTATTCTTTAATGTTTCACGCAAAATACAAACAAGGTGAACAATAAATTTCGAGTTTTAATTTAATAAACTCTAATTTAATATTGATGAAAACGACTCTGTTTTTTTTGGAAAAAATAGATGTTCAAGACACGACCGCAAAATTCTTATTTTTGATTTTATTGTGTGTCACTTTGGGAATGAGATGAAATTTGCGAATCAATCTTTTAGTAAAAAAAATTTGGTGACTTAGTTCGCGTAGCTTTATGGAATCAACTGAAGATGGTTAATTCAATCGTCTTGCCCTTGCTAGAACAATAAACAAAACTGACTACATTCCTCTTTTGCAACATGCGTTACCACATCAAGAATCCCTAAGATGAAATGAAACTCTGCTCTTTTGTCTCAAGCAAACAATTTCTCCATCGACTGTTAGAATTAGAAGAGAATATTGTAAATTGGTTGATTTTATATTACGCCTCTAAAAACTAGTTTTAATTTTTCAATACTACTTTGACCATTTTCATTTTTTGAACTACGCTTTAATCTATTCAGTTCATTCGCCCCTAGCCTTGAAAAATACCAAAAAGAAAAACTAAAAATCTTTCTACAGGTATCGAGTATGCCATTTAGAAAAATTTTAGAGAAGCGGTCGACTAGAGATGTGCCATCCGCTCATGAGCTGTTCATTCGAATCGCTTCATTATAGTGAGCGGATTCGGATCGGTTCGCAATCAAAACAACGCAGCTCATCAGCTCATTATGGAGCTGTTGAGCTAATGAGCTGATGAGCTGTTGAGCTGATGAGCTGTTGAGCTGATGAGCTGTTGAGCTGATGAGCTGTTGAGCTGATGAGCTGTTAAGCTGATGAGCTGTTGAGCTGCTGAGCTGCATAGCTGTGGAGCGCAAAAGCTGTAGAGAGTGTGAATTTTGAGACGCGAAAGAATTTTTCATCTCCCGCGTTTTATGATATGACGTCAGTTTGTTTTCGTGTGTCCCTCTTCTTCTTTAGCTTTAGCAGAGATGCCAGATAGGAAAAAGGTTTTTGTTTTGAAGATATTCAATCGTTCGTTACCAAACAAAATAATAAACATTATTATATGCTTGTAAATGAAATTACTGTATTATATTGTTATTTAAACATGACTGTTGAAACACATAAACTTATTCCGCGTGCTGAATCAAAACAATTCAGAAACAACCCGGTATAAATGCTAATGATTTATAATGGTCTTTTTGTTACCATTGTCATCGCGAAGAATTATTTCTCGTTGCGCCTATTAGTGGATTTATTTTTATATACTTGGATGCAAAAAATATCTCGGAAGTTTTATCAAAAGACGTTGTGTCGGCCAATATTTCTGAAGACATTTTATTTGGCTACTGCTGGTTTTTCTGTTGTTTAAGTTCAGCATATCCTAAGCATCTTCTATGTTGGATTGCAGCATTCAATTTTTGTTTTATATCATATTATTAGAATTCATATTAGTTTTTGTTTGTATTCGTTTATTTTTCTGCTTTCCGTCCATTATGAAAATGCACACTATAAAATGTCCCATGGTAGTTATGCAATTGTGTGGACAACCGCAAAATTCAACTGAGCAGCTCTCTTGTATGAGCTGAACGGCTCTGAGCCGCTCACCATGATGAGCTGATTTGCCCATCTCTACGGTCGACTGGCTGGCCCAGTAACTTGTGAAATTATGGTTCTTTCCTTTGCTTGTATTCTAGATGCTTTAAACATAACTCTATTACGACTCTGGTGAGGTTGTTGGGATTTTATATTATAGGAATTGCAGATTTCATTGTTGCGCATATTGCAGTCCCTTTAGATGAGGCTTATTTTAACAAGGCGTGAAAAACGGTGAAGTTAGCTAATCTTTATCTCAATGCTTGACATTTTGACGTCGAAGTAGGTCTTTCTTCTCTGTACCCCAGTACCGAAACGTCACCAATATAGCGGACACCCGTTTATATACAGATATGTGTGATCCCAATAGTCTGGTTTTGAAACAATTTTTAAACTATCGAAACAAGTTTTTGGGCCAATAAGTAACAAACATATAAGTCTTAGACATTTTATCTTTCGAATGAAATGATTATCATACCATTCCGTTCAGCCGGGGAAGAGGTATTAACGTTCAAAACCTTGCCTTCCAAACGTAACGCTTTCGTTTTAGAAACTTTGAATTTACACCCCGGCACAGAAAGGAAAAACGTAATCCTACGTCAATATTGCATTCGCTCTGGCCATCCTCAGTTTCTATTTTGCTACCGTGTTGAACGGACGTGTAAAGCTTGCTTCAGAATGCATTCTCAGAACATGCACAAAGCATAGTGCATAACTTGCACTGACGTGCAGACGCAATGCAGATGATCAATAATAACTAGGAAAGTATAAAAATAATTCACGTTGACAGCATTGAGCTTTGTGTGCAATGAGCACACAAAAATACACTTTGGTAATTTTACCAAAAATGGTAAAAATACACTTTCGAAATGAAAAATGTGAATGAAAATTATTTTTCGGTATCGAACAAATATTCGCGTCAGACAGAACCTCTTTGTGTGGTTTGGAAACGAAATCCGTGATCACGAATGTACAGTTTCGAGGTATGGTGGCGATATTTGTCCTTCGTCCGGGGAAGGTTCTTATGATGGTTTGAGACCCCTCCTCCCTCTACAATAGGGGGCTGCCATACGAAAGAAACACAAATTTCTGCATAACTCGAGAACTAACCAAGCATATTGAACCAAATTTGTCATGTGGAGGTTTTTTTTCTGTATCATAGTGACTTTCAACGCTTCTGGCTGGTTCGTCACTTTTACCTTCCATTTTGGAAGAATGTCGGGAGTAAGAACTGAACTCGTGATCTTGAGCGTGAGAAGTATGGATGTCACCTCCACGCCAGATCGGCTCCACGTCATGTGGAGGTTTTAGGTGGCAACAAACGTATCTATGGTGGTTTGATACTTCTCTCCCTTCTCAAAAGGGGAGCTGCCGTACAAATGAAACACAAATTTCTGCTTGACTCCAAAATTAATCAAGCGAATTGAACCAAATTAGGTGTTAGTCTGCCATACAAATAAAACACAAATTTCTGCATAACTCGAGAACTAACAAAGCAAATTGAACCAAATTTGGCATGTTGAGGTTCCACGGAGCAGGAAATGTTTCTATGATGGTTTCACACTTCTTCGCCCTCTATAAGGGGGGACTGCCATACAAACGAAACACAAATATCTGCATAACTCGAGAACTAATCAACCAAATGGAGCCAAATTTGGCATGTGGAAATTTCAAAGGGCTATGAATATTTCTATGGTAATTCGACACTGCTCTCCCTCTTCTAAAGGAGGGGCTGCATAACTCGAGAACTAATCAAGCAAACTGCAAACCAATGAAGATTATCTCATTGGCTTCAATTTGATATACCGATCATCTGAATCGGTCTAGTATTTCAAAAGTTATGATTTTTTTTATTTCAAAGTGGAGAAATTTGTTTTCTGGACCATTGGTTGAATTTGGAAAATCATAACTTTAAAACGAAAAAGAAACACAAAGTACAGTGTGCTCCCGAGACCACGAAAACTATAAAAAAACATATGAACGAAATCGCTTCGAAGTGTCTATAGTAAAGGGTGTGTCACATCAAATTGCATCACGGAAAAAACGCTGTAGAAATTCGCCCAGTAGACCGATCCTTTTGAAAATTTTAGACAGTAAGATAAAAACTATTAAACAACTTTTGGCATTTTCTTTTTATTCCTACTTCGAGCCCAAGCCCGTATGCTCGCACCTTCCTCTTTACCCCGTCCATAAGGTTCTGTACAACGTCAGGTTGTAGTTTTTTTTTGAACAGAAAGCCATTTTCTCTTGAAGTCCGCCTCCGATTTGACAACTTTTGGGTTCTTCCGGAGGGCCTGCTTCATAATCGCTCAATATTTCTCTATTGGGCGAAGCTCCGGCGCGTTGGGCGAGTTCATTTCCTTTGGCACGAAGGTGACCCCGTTAGCTTCGTACCACTCCAACACGTCCTTTGAATAGTGGCACGAAGCGAGATCCGGCCAGAAGATGGTTGGGCCCTCGTGCTGCTTCAATAGTGGTAGTAAGCGCTTCTGTAGGCCTGCCCGTTTACCGTTTACCGTGCCGGTCATCACGAAGGGGGCGCTCCGCTTTCCGCAAGAGCAGATCGCTTGCCACACCATGTACTTTTTGGCAAACTTGGATAGTTTCTGCTTGCGATTCTCCTCCGGAACGCTGAATTTGTCCTCTGCGGATAAGAACAACAGGCCCGGCAGCTGATGAAAGTCCGCTTTGACGTAGGTTTCGTCGTCCATTACCAGGCAATGCGGCTTCGTCAGCATTTCGGTGTACAGCTTCCGGGCTCGTGTCTTCCCCACCATGTTTTGCCTTTCGTCGCGGTTAGGAGCCTTCTGAACCTTGTATGCACGCAGGACCTCCCGCTGCTTGGTCCACTGGACGAATGAACTTGACAAATTCAGCTTATTGGCGACATCCCGGACCGAACTTCTCGGATCACGTCTAAACTGCTTAACTACGCGCGTGTGATCTTTTTCACTGACGGAGCATCCATTTTTGCCGTTCTTCACCTTCCGGTCGATGGTTAGGTTCTCGAAGTATCGTTTTAGTACTCTGCTGACCGTGGATTGGGCGATTCCCAGCATCTTACCGATGTCCCGATGTGACAACTCCGGATTCTAGAAATGAGTGCACAGGATTAATTCACGACGCTCTTTTTCGTTCGACGACATTTGTCCAAATTTACGAAAAATTTACAGTGAAACATGGCCAACGTGATCTATACACTCTTATCTGATTATAAGCGAAAGCTGAAGATATAATTCCTAAAAATTAAATTTCTACAGCGTTTTTTCCGTGATGCAATTTGATGTGACACACCCTTTATGTTGTTAATGAAATATCTAACACCGGAGTGCAATTTTGATATATATTTAAATTTGTGTTTTCAAACCTGAAGTAGGGGCTCAATAAAAAGATGAACCGCATCGGTTTTCATACCTACAGGTGGTGAGTGTTTGTGTATGACTGAATCACACGTTCTAATTGTTGTTTGTGGTGGTGGAACGAACGTATACTCGCCTTTGGCCGCGGTGTGTGTCTAGAAGAGGAACGTTCGCGGTGCATATTCATTAGTGCTCGTGCATAGATAATAAAAACACAAATTTTGACACATAGACAGCTTGTGTTTTGTTCTCGTGAGAAAATGAGAAAATGAAACATGAATCAACAATGTACAGCTGCTTGTACAAAATCACGCAAAAATTCTTACAAAAAAATTCTTAAAATGTTGTCTATTCTATAATAATATAATATCTTAAGTGATAAACAAACGAATTAAATCAAGTAATTCCGTAGTCCTATATCAACAATGCTAAGGTTTCCTAGACTTCACCACCTCTATTCTTTCCGAGACACGACACTTTTGTTCCCAATTTTCTACGAATATATCTAACACAGATTAACACAACAGGCTCATTGATTGTACTTGTAAGAGATCAAAACGGTACCGTTTTCGAGGAAAGGCGTTTTAAATCTTGCCTTCATTCGAAGCAGTGATACGATCACTTTTTTTTCGAACATACCAAAACAACAATATAGAGGCAAAAATTTCGAACGTTTTTCAAGCTCTGAACAAATAAAACAAAAAATATTCTTACTTAACATTATTTCATTATTTGTTCATTTAATAAGTAATAAAACAACAAGAACTAAACGGTAATATACAAATTTCTAATACAAAAAATTAGAATACATACAAGCTGGTGAAGTGAGGAGGCTTAAAAAAAGTTTTGCTATATGATTTCTCTGAAATCAAGAATCGAATCTAAATCATTAAAAATTCCACTATCGTATGAACCGCAGACAAGTAAAAAAAAAATTGTTGGTAAAAGGACGGCCGTTTGAAAAAATAAATTGCCTTTTCGTCCTTTCTTAATGACAGTTTCTATTTTTAAAATAGTAAAATGAAAAAATATAGGTTTTTTGATTGGTGCATGCGATACAGAGATATATAAAGATTTGTTAAATTTGGATGAAATCAGCTGGCCTTCTGGCCTCGTAGAAGACGCATTTGAAGATTTGCGTCAAGTCCGTACTAGATTAGGTACCACATCACAAAAATGGCTATAACTCGAAAAAAGGGGATTTTCAAGAGTATATTCTTGAATGTCTAATCTTCATAAATATGAAGAAACATTTTGTTTTCAAATATCAAGAATGCTTATTACTTGTTGGTGCCCGTTTGTGTCAAAAGTCAATTCATTTTTTTACTTTATTCAAGATTTATGAGTCGCTACTCAAATTGTTACTGAATGTCTAGTTAAATATTTATTTATCATCAAAATCCATCTTCGAATTGACGAGCCGCGTTCTGATCCTTTTTGAAACAAATCGTATATCACAACTTCTTTGCAGCCCAACTGACAGTATAATTTAATTTTACAAATGATTTACATAGTGATACACATTCTGATACGCCACCCCCCCCCCCCCAACCTTGGCGAAAAAACTGTTTTATTAATTTATCTCAGCCACCAGCGGTGGACATCGTTTTTTGCTGTGGTAATAAATTTTTCCAACGCTCCCCTCAACGCCAGCCATTGCAATTGCGCCTAACACATATATGAGTGGATATCGAGAGTTTGTCTAGGAATTTAATTGAACTAAGCCGCTATCCCCACCGTTTCTTTCTACCAGTGTGTCGAGTATGTGTGTTAGGTGTACGCCTCTAAAACGATCATGCCCATTCCCGTCGGCCGTTTAGCGTGGCCGAAGGCAACTGTCAAGGTCCGCATCCCGTCTGCTGAAGGAAGAATGTGTGAGAAGTCTCAATAAAAGTGTGAATATTGCAGCTCGCTCAATGGTGGGGGTGGTTGTGATTTATGCGGGGTGCAAAGTGAGATGTCATGTATGGAATGCAGTGCACGACATTTCGCGTTGGTCTCCCCGCCGTCGAACAGGTGCCCTTTGGACTTGTTGATTACGACAGGTTCGTGACGATTGCAAATTATACTCATGATAGAAGAGTTTGCCATAAATAACGTAACCCGATTAGAGCTTGGAGGGTCCCTACCGTTTCCCAACGCGAATGCCACTTGTAACTCTTTAGACAAACATATCATGTTTCATTCGGAAAGGATTCGCCAAAATTATGTCATGAATTAAAATTCAACAACCTGCTAACCCACAACAGCTCGTATCTGGAAATGGCACTGTTGTGATTACCATCTAAATGAGTACGAGAGGACCCTACCCTCCCGCGTATTCAACCCTCCCCGTCGAGTGTCATAAAGGTGCGTTAAATTACACGTGTTTGTACAAATTTATCGCTCCAGGTTGACAAGTGACTCAATCAGCGGAGGTGTCCAGTCGGCACAAGAATAAATTATTTCCTGCCAGCGTTAACAAACATCCTTGGCCATTCTGAGGAGCAATTCACTCATTTGCATAAATATGTGCGGCTGTTGATCTTCGGAGCGCCCGAAAAACTGTCACCAGGGATCTCCGATCCGCATTCGAACATGAATACACGGTCAAACGCCAATAATTCATCGGCGCGTTTGTTTGCGAGAGTTTTGTTTCGTTCCGAGCGCCCCAAATTCCTTGTACAGGCGGTCGGATGGAACGCGTCACGGTGAAGTGACACTGAGAATTGCGAAAAGGCATCATAATAAGCTCGATTCGGAAAGGTGAGAACTCGAACCGGGGGAGCAATCAGTCTAACGAATAAAAACCATTAATTTATCGACAACGAATAAGTAATGAGTGTAAATTTAAGATTAAATGATATTTTAGCTCACATTAATTGATACTATAAATAAATTTACGAGCAGCCGGTGTGAATAAATATGGTGCAGCCATTAATGGTCGCATCGAACCGCGGCCGGACGATGCAACACCACGTTAATCGTTCAAATTTGAAGAAGAGCGCCTTTTCCCGATTCGTTAAACCGTGGTCGTTTCACACTTGTGCCCCAAAGTCATTATTTCTCGATCGCCGCTACGTTTTGGGATTCTCGTTCGCTCCGTTCTCCGGTGTGATGGATCCAATTTTATGGGACAACCTCCGCCGAGCGGTCGGTGCCATAATTGCAGATTTCGCCTGATTGAGATGCTGCACCATTATCGAATTACAACCTTTCCTAATACGTTCGGTGACACCTGCGGTTGGTTGACTTAGGTGGGACGGAAAAAGGTGCGTTCGGGGTGTATGCGTCGAATCATATTACCGAATCCGGTTCATTAGCCGATCGTCACGTTGTGTGTTTATGCAAAGTACAGCAGCAGAATCGGACAGTGGGAGTGTGAATTTTAGAGTATCGCTTGCGATGTGACGATTTTATAGATCTCTAATGTGGCTTTAAATTCATCCACTCGGATCATTAGATTGTCCAATTAGGAGGCGATTTGAGCATATAGCTCGGTTGATCCCCAGCTCAGTTTGGCGCTTCTATACGTCAGAATGGTGTGGAGAGGCTAAACGGGAAACAATTTTCTGCGTATTAGAATTGAATGGGACTTGAGTGGACTATAAACTGAAGATCTGTACAGATTACGTTATTTTAGCAAACTGTAGGTACTGTAACCACTTCAAAAAACAACGAGCATGTAACTATAATTTCGTTGCTACATCACAACATCTGAATCTACAAACTTAACCTATTGTTTAAGGAATTCTCACATTTCATGCCCGAAAGATCACTAGTAAGGTAATACAATAATCAAAACAAACTTTCATACTTTCATTTGTTTGCAGTTCGGTCCAATCGAACTTTTTTCAACACATCGGTAGTATTTATGCAAACTGACGATGTCATGCTGGAAAAATTAAGTCATTATAACAATTCTACCATACTTCAAAAGGTCGTCGGTGAATATCAGATGGTTTCAGTAACTGCTTTAGCCTGATAACCTTTCTGATTTTACCAAATATTGGCGAAGCTCAACAAATTATTGCGCATTCAGCTTGAGCTTGAACTTGGGCTTGGGTAGACTGTACAATTCGTAGTTGCTCTCCGTGATTGACCTGAACCAACCAAATTGCACAAAGAATACACAGAATGACGCTTGGGACTAGCAAATCATTCTCGTTGTGCAATTTTCGGTGGTTCGAGCTTAAATGGTCAATAACGACGCCGGCCACGTCCTTACAGTCACCAGGGGAAGGGAAGGAATGTTAGTATGATATCCGCCGCCCGAAAGCCAGAAGGTTCGCCTCTATAGCGTAGTTCCCTAGCGTTTATCATGGGAGGGGGATAGTTGTTAGTGAGAAAAGGTAAGAATCAGGATTCACTGAGGTAAGTGATGTGATTATGTAAAAGCATATAACTCCATTAGCGGCGATGGAGAGTTACTTTTTGGGAAACCTGAGAAGGTAACCGAGAAAGCTCCTCTATTATTCAACGCACGTCCTCTTTATATAATTCCAATCGTAGCGAAGGAGGGCAACCTGAGAAGGTCAGATTTAAAATCAATCGAGGCAATGGAGAAATAGCTCTGAACAACCTGAGAAGGTCGCCGAGAATACTCTCCTAAAATTAATCGGACTGGGGATATATGTTCTACTATTCAACGCGCGTACTCACTATATAACTCCAATCGTGGTGAAGGAGAGCTATCTTTGGGCATCCTGAGAAGGTCACTCGTCTAGAATAAATCGGAGCGGAGTTATTTTCTATTACTCTACGCGCGTACTCTTCATTTTTTCCTGGAAACCTCATTATTTTTTCCATAGAAACGCACTAACGAACCAATATTGACATCACGAACACGTATAGTGACGTATAGTCATCCCCGACACAAATACAGTAGAATTTCGATTATCAGCGAGCGGATGATCCGCGTTGATGAAAAATATTCTGCATGCTGAAACGTCTTTTTTTCGTGTTTACACCTCATTTTTAACCCTTCATTGAGTTTTCCGCGATTTTCGTTACACGCGGTGACCTAGCTCGACTATTCCGCGGATAATCGGGGTTCTACTGTATACAAAAAACATATCGACACATTATTTCGATTAAAATAATAGAGAGGCATGGTCTCGCGCTGATGTTATGATTTAAAGGAAGAAGAAGGGTCTGATCACGAACACCACCCCACGATGAAAACGGAATGAAGTGTATATAAACATGCATAAAATTCACTTCGCCCTCACAGCGAGATGGCGCTCCTGATCAGGTACACATACTGTGGAAGAGAACGAATTCATATGGGAAAAACAAAAAGAACTTATTCTCTCGCGACTGGCAGCTCGGTCTTTCGTCTGTGTGTAATCCGCTGTGATAGTATCGCTGCTAAACATACCCACACATATAAAATCTTCCTCATTTTGCTATTTCAATAAACGTACACACGCATAAACATCGCATGCGCTATAGATAAATAATCTGGACAAATTGATGGAAACAAAACACACTTCATTTTGCATAACATAGGCACGTAACGAATGAAAATTACACCGCAACACGAACAAAACCGATCAACGAACACCACACACACAAGAAAAAAAATTCCTTCACCGAACAATTGATTGCTTTATTACTATTTCTTTGACAATTATCTAAGAAATTCGGCTGATTTCCACTGAATTCAAATGTATGGCGGCAAGAAACACACTTTTTACGTGAGTAACAGACATTTTCACTGTAATACACAGAAACCGACGCAAAAAAATGCAGAACACAGACAAACACGTCCAGCACGCTCCGTTGCTCAACCCGAACTCCTCAACAAATTATTGCGCATTGGCCCAAAAACATTTTTTTTTAAACTGGATTCACCTGACTTCGCCTAAGCTTTATGCGTTTCGGATTCTCTTTACATAAGCATTTTTGAACATTGTCCATCTATATGTATATTGATGACCACTGCTCACAGTAAATATTAACATGGAAACGACTACTGAAGAGAGTTACCATATGTACAGAATAATCGTTATTTATACAAATTTTCAGACTTTTTGAAACCAAGAATCAAGAAGTTACAGATTACAGATTTTTTGGGTTATATATAGAATGTACTTATTTTTAAAAATAACGTCTCTGTATTAGTTACGGCTAGATGTCAATAATATATCTTCCCATCTCACCAATTTTATTCATATACTACTCGAATCAGTCGGAATGAAAGTCATGACAAATTTACAGCCATTCCATGCCAAACCGATATAGTGGTTCTCAGATATTCGTTAAAATTGATAGTTTTGTTCCTTATCGCAAAATATTAGCCCCACCTTTTTTTAATTTTTTTCATCAGGGAGCCGATTTTCAAAAATATTTTTTTTCACTTTTCCCAAAAATGACTTTTTCCAAAATTCATAACTTTTAAACTACTAGACTAATTCAGATGATTGACAAATCAAATTAAAGTCAATTAGCTAATATTTATTGGAAAATTATTATACAGGTCGGACTCGATTATCCGGGATTCGATTATCCGGAATTTTAGACTCGATTATCCGGAGTGTTTTATTTTTGATTTTCGGAAATTTTGAAAAATTTGTATAATAATTCTATATTGAATAGCTAATATGGGTATCAAAAGAAAGGGCTTGACTAGTAGAATGCAGTTTTTTATGAAAAATGCAAATCCAAGATGGCGGCCACTACAAAATGGCGGATTACATATTTTCTCAGAACTCCATCAATATGGGTATCAAACGAAAGGGCTTGACTAGTAGAACACAGTAATTCATGAAAAATTCAAATCCAAGATGGCGGCCACTACAAAATGGCGGATTTCATATTTTCTCTGAACCCCATCAGTATGGGTATCAAATGAAAGGGCTTGACTAGTAGAACACAGGTATTTATGAAAAATGCAAACCCAAAATGGCCGTCACCGCAAGATGGTGCCATACATATTTCTTTCACAACCCCATCAATATGAGTATCAAATGAAAGGGCTTGACTAGTAGAATACAGTTATTTATGAAAAATGCAAATCTAAGATGGCGGCCACTACAAAATGGCGTATTTCATATTTTCTCAGAACTCCATCAATATGGGTATTAAATGAAAGGGCTTGAATAGTAGAACACAGTAATCTAGAAAAATGCAAATCCAAGATGGTGGCCACTACAAACTGGCGGATTTCATATTTTCTCAGAACCCCATCAATATGGGTATCTAAAGAAAGGGTTTGACTAGTAGAATACAGTTATTTATGAAAAATTCAAATTCAAAATGGCCACCACCACAAAATGGCGCTATATATATTTAATAGACATTAATAGAAAATTGACCCCATTCCTGTTGAATGATTGATCTGAAATTTGGAACATACATTTAATTCTACTGTCATTATAAAACTACGTATTCCATAATCTTGAAAAATTCAATTTGGCCGCCGCAAAAAAAATGGCTGAATGGCTTGATTTGGAAAATACACTACACTATGAACAACATAAATTCGAAAAGGTCGCCGCCACAAAATGGTGGACTATGTATTTTTTGCAATCCCCTCAATATCGGTATCAAATGAAATGATTTGACTAATAGACTCGATTATATGTGATTCGATTATATACAATTTTTGACTCGATTATATTCAGTTTGGAAAAAAAATATATTTTTTATATTCCTTATCTGGCTTATTTCATGAATAAATGTAGCCTTTCAACGTTAAGGTGAAGTTTAAGTGGCTCCCCCGTTCACGGCCAGTCCGGAGCTAAAGGAGAGCGGCTTCGACATCCCTTTCTCGCTGATTGCCAGCTTGGGGAACTTGATGCTTGAAATAAACTTCACTTCACCACCAGTCGTCGTCATGAGATAGGGTGAGATAGGTCTCGTCGTCCATCACCACCGTCACGTCGCGATTCGCCGGAAATCGAAAATCGACTTTTTTCCCTATTTTTTTAATGCCGTGGGTAGAGATAGAACTCAAAAAAACGGAAACGAACAGGTGACCTGTTCACACAATGTTCAACACCTTCAGCGCTTGTAGAAGTGTTTTCGGAACAATTCCAGCTCCAGAGCGAACGGCTCGAACAATTTATGAGACCTCTCTCAGCCCCCACAGTAATTTGAGTTCCACGGCCAATGGTCGGATTTTGCAACCGGGCAACACACAGTGCGGAAATGCTCGACGTAACTACTCCAAAATTGGCCAAAAAACTCCAAAGGTCAGAAGGGGAACCACAAATATGTTGACCGGGCATACCTTGTCGGAGTGGCGAAGATATTTATAGGATTCGCCTTCATTTATTTATTTATTTATTTATATATTTATTTATTTATTTATTTATTTATTTATTTATTTATTTATTTATTTATTTATTTATTTATTTATTTATTTATTTATTTATTTATTTATTTATTTATTTATTTATTTATTTATTTATTTATTTATTTATTTGTGTTCAGTTTCAACGGTTTCGCACGGACTAATATTTTCAAGGCTAAAGGTGAGTGAAATTTGTAGTCTAAATCTTCTGTAATAGAAACCTTTTCTAAGAATTTCATGTTTCTGCATTAAACATTGTATAATAATACAGCTATTCCATGCATCGGTTTCGTGTGATTCTCAGATTTTCGTGAAAAGTTGTACTTTTGTTCCTTATCGTAAAAAAATAGTTCCATTATTTTTTCATTAGGGTGCCCGTTTCCATTTTATGGTGGTCCGAAAAAAACATAGTGCAACAAATACTCCCGTTTTTTCAATAAATCCTAATTTTCGATCTACTATCGGTCCAGTAGTTCGGAGGTTATGATTTTTTTAGGTGACATATCAAAATAAATATATTCAGCTGACATTAAGGTTTTTAAAATATTATTACAAAAAGTGTTTAATTGACAAAGTTGCTAGAAAATTAATGAACTTTTGAGGAGAAATAACATTTTAGATGCACTGTTTAATAATTAAACTCAATTTATTATTGAAAAAACTTTTATATCTCAAAGAGGTGGGAGGGGAGTTTGTTTTGAGATATGGAAGGTTCTAATATCAAATTCAATTTTTGAGTAAAATGTATTAATAGCTCAAATAAAATGTTATTTTTCTTAAATAGTTTATTTATATTCTGACATCTTTGTCAAACATCACATTTTCATCAGACAATTTGACAATCAGGATTTTGAGATAGCTTTTTTTTATTAAGATCAATTATTTTAAATACGCCCTTTCGAAAAATCAGTCGTAGCATAAATTGGTCATCTATATATATAAAAATGGATATCTGTCTGTCTGTCTGTCTGATTCTTATGGACTCGGAAATTACTGAACCAATCTACATGAAAATTGGTATGTAGGGGTTTTTGGGGCCGGAGAAGGTTTTCGTGATATTTTGAGACCCCTCCCCCTCTCTAAGGGGGGCTGCCATACAAATTAAACACAAATTTCTACATTACTCGAGAAATAATCAAGCAAATGAAATGAAATTTGGTATATGGAGGTTTTAGGGTGCAATAAATGTTCCTATGATGGTTAGACTCTCCACTCCCATCTCTAAAGGGGGGCTGCCATACAAATGAAACACAAATTTCTGCATTACTCGAGAATTAATCAGGCAAATGGAACCAAATTTTGCATGTGGAGGTTTTAGGGTGCAATAAATGATTATATGGTGGTTAGATACTCCTCCCCCCTCTCTTGGGGTGGGGGAAAAATTCCAACCAAACATGACAATTGAAAATTTTCGGGAAACTCTGAAGGAAAAAGAAAAAATTCGAAAAATTAGCGCAAACATCAAATGGACTAACAGAACATTTGATGTTTGATCTTTGTTTGCGAAATTGATCTTCGTTCGAAACTGGAAATCGGTTTAAATGTGATGCAACGCACTTCTATATCTTCTTCTATCTATATAAATAAAAATGGATCACCGAATGTGTTGATAAGAGCAGAACTCGAGGAAGGAATTGTCCGATTTAGGGCTGTCTTTATTCTATCATATTTTCTGTATAAAACATTTATTCCATGTAACGGAGAAACATGTTATTTACAATTGGTTGAAAAATCTTGAACGAGGATTGTGCCTGAAAATAATCTGATATTATAATGATGAGTTTTGTTAGGAATACTATAAATTTTATAGTAAAAGGTAAATTAAACGGGGTCGATTAGAAGATCAATCAATGAACAGTTCTGCGGTTGGACCCATGAACTTGCTCATAGTAAGAAAACGTGAATGTTTGAAGGTATTGATAGCAAAAAATAGCAAAAATTTTGGGCGGGACGAAGTTTGCCGGGTCAGCTAGTATAACAATAAAAAATGTGAATTTAGATTGTTTCTATCATGAGTACCAAGTTTAAAACAAAATCGGAGAGAGCTGATAAAGGTCAAGCTAAAATGGAAACAAATAAAAATATTGCACACGTAATAATATCAACCGGGAAGTTGATGCGAAATTTGCATATTTGTTTTTATTCCAAGCAAAATCAGAGTATGACTCATCGTACAGATCTTGTAACTTCAGCGCATGTCTCCATTCATGATTTATAACTTAATTGAAGCATATTTAATTCACATCATGGATCCTTTACATTCACCATTTCGCATCCACACTCCAAATTAGGACAGACATCTAATTCCTGTACGCACCTTGTTAGCAGTCTCGCCAAAATCAACAAACAACAACAGCAGATCGAACTCCAAATGTTACACCGAAGCACGGAGGCTCCGTTAGCTTCCCTCTATGATTCAGCGAGATTTAGCGAGGATCAATTCGCTAGTGGCTGGTCTGGTGGCGGGGTGAGAATTGAATAAATGAATAGAAATTAGGCACTGCGACGAACGTTTGTGTAGAACCATATTTTGCTGTCTACATTTTCATTCGTGTGCCGTCAAAAGTCGAGAGAATCGCACCACTCGAAGACGGCGAACAAGATTCGCCCTGCGGGGATTCGTCCTAAGTTCGATCGAGCAGCATGGTAACCGAAAAAAAATCTGATCCAACTGTCTGTTGTTTTGATGCCTAACCCCGCCGATGGGCAAACAAAACCAGGCGACGGAGGATTGAAAAGTATCAATACAAATTACAATATCAAAAAATAACAAAATCGTTATTTTGAGTGGCAAAGTATGCGCTTGAGTTGGTCACGCGGCGGACGAAATCGATTAAAGTATGGCAATGTCACGTCGCCTAGGAAGTGTTGAGATTACCCAAACCAAATAACCTGCTCAAGACAAACTATGGGTGTGCGAGACCGATGTTGGCGCCGTTCGTAAATTTGCAACCAACAATGGGGGGAACTTAAAATATTATTTTCAATTGTGCAGTGAACAAGATCGAACGTAACTATGCTGTAAAGAACCGGGTTTTTATGTGCGGAGGCGAATCGGACTTCTGCACTCGTAGAACTCGCGAGTCTATCAAGATAAATATTAATTTGCCATTGAACGAATGGTGCGAGCGTTGCACGATCTGCAGTCGTATTGTTCAGTCATTTTGTTCGTGTAAATGAATAGATTTGGGAACGGTTAACTGCTGATTTACAATTAACTGCATTATTTCTCTTCATGTTGTGACATCAGAACTGCTTCTGAGTGAAGCAGTTGTGATAACTAGAAAAGAGTTCCATTATGTTATGATGCAAATTAATTTGTTTATTAACCACCTATATCAATTCATTGACTTATGACAATTAATTGCTGCACTTTACACCAAAGGGTACGGAATATAGATGTAAACATGCCATTCTAACCATTAACTTCACCCAACCAACAATGGTTAGTGAAAGTCCTCTTTTTGCAAAATACTTTCAGACAACAACAGCGACAGACTTAGCTGCAAATAAATACGACAATAACTATAACAATAAAATATATAACAGCAATAACACGGGCAATAACATTAACATTAAAATCAATATCCGTGGCAGCAGTCAGTGTCTATCGGGAGGTGCTCTGAGATGTAAACAAGCTCCAATAGATACCGGGACCAACCGCAGTCTTGATACGCTCCATCAGTGGTGCGTTGTGTTCTCGGGCTCGCGAGCCCATTGTTGTCTGAGTTATTCCCCGGGGAAGGAGGTGAATCGGTCATAGGCGTCCTGGCGCTCGAAGCAGGACTTGACGCGACCGGCACACTGTCTCCTGCGCAATTTATGAGTGAAATGAGCCAAAATTGATCACCAATGGAGCCTGCCAGCCAGCTGTGGGTCTCCTCCAGACTGCGGCGTGGGCGTGTGTTATATTTCGTACGCCGCCACTGCTATCTTGGTTCGACTGCTGGCTGACCCGGGTATGGCCGAGTCGCTCATGTGCTGCTGCTCATTTAGATAGCAGCACTCTATTGGCTGCAAATGAAATTTATATTTGCCTGGTGCACATCTGGGCATTGTACAGGAGAGCATTAGTCGGTCGGCTGCTTGTCAACGGAACCCGGAGCTGATTTGTTCAGCAGAGGTATTTTGTTCCAGAAATTTGTTTTTTTTTCAGATCCGCAGTCCTTATTGCTTTTGCTTCGGAACCTAAACCATTATATCTGGGCGGTTGTGGTGGATCGAGAGGTCGGTCAGAACAGTGCGATCCCAGTACAGCTTGAAACGGTCATTTTCCAGGACAGGTGCTGGCAGGTACCGGTAGTTTGGTACGTTGTCTTCCAGTAGAGCACATTGGAGCGCCAGTTGTCGATGAACAATACGGGCCACGTTGTTGTGGCGCTCGGTGTAGGCTGCGTTGGTCAAAACGGGACAGCCTCCCATAATGTGCTCTATGTTTTCACCTGGTTGATGGCACATCCAGCAAATGTCATCAATGTCTTGATGCCAGACGTACCGCCTGCAGTTTCTCGTCGGCATTATCCTGTCCTGGATGGCTATCATGTCGGCTTCTACTACTGAAGAGAGTTCACCACGCGTTAGTCACAGATTAGATGCGGCCTTGTCGACGTGTGGCCGGTCCAGTTGATGGGGTGGGCACCATGCACTGCCTTCTGCTTCCAAGCTGCAATCCACTGTTTGCAGATTGCAGTTGAGTTGGTACTCCGCTTGCGCCAAGTGCAGAGCGCTATATCCTCTGTCAGTGGCGCAGACAGCCCGGTATAGCGCGTTTTGGTTGGCGCGCTCTGCGAATTACTCGCGCAGTTGTCGTACCTGGGCAACACACAGTGCAGATATGTCGACGATTCCAAGTCCCCCTTCTTTGCGTGGTAGTGAAACTCTCTCCAGCGCCGATTGAGGATGGTGCATTCCGGCCTCTTTGAATGCTTTCCTCATCCTCCTCTCCAGGTCCTCTAGGTCAGTTTTGCTCCATTTGACTACACCAAAACTGAAGGTCAACAGGAGAACCGCGAATGTGTTGATCGCGCGTACCTTGTTCCCGCGTTGAGGAAAGTCCTCAGGACACAGTTCACTCGACTCAAGAACTTGTCTCGCAGCTCCGTCTCGATGTCGGAGTGGCGAATCCCGGTGAGCTGTCGGAATCCAAGGTATTTGTAGGATTTGCCATGAACCATGTCTTGTATAAACTCGCCGTCATAGACCTCGTAGCCTCCGGATTCGGTAAGTTGTCCCTTCAGCAGGTGGACACAGCGACACTTGTCGAGGCCGAACTCCATGCCGATGTCCCTGCTTATTTCTTCGACAACCCGGATAGCTACACCTAGACGCTGACGTGAATCAGCGTTGACCTTGAGATCATCCATGTAGAAGGTATGGGTCACTTCTTCGTGGGCGCCGTCGCCATACCTTATTTTATAGCCATGACCGTTTCTATTGAGCGTCCTACTGAGGGGGTTCAGTGCCAGACAAAACCAAAGCGGGCTGAAAGAGTCGCCTTGGAATATCCCCCTCTTTATCTGCAGCGTTCTAGACTGCAACACATTTTCCCCATCACTGAGGTGCAGAGACGTACTCCACTGCCTCATCGCATGCTGCAGGAACCAAACGACGACGGGATCAATTTTGTAGAGCTCCAATACCCGGACGAGAAACGAGTGAGATATGGAGTCATAAGGCTTCCTGTAATCGATGTAGGCCATACTTAGGTTCCGCTGGTTATATACCGCCTGACCGACTATGGCTGCGTCGATGATGGCCTGGTCTTTGCAGCCATGCGTATTTTTCCTGCATCCTTTCTGCTCTTCTGCGATGATGTGATGCTGTTCGAAGTGAGCAGAAACTTTGGCGGTAATTATGCTGTTAAGTATTTTGTACAGACTCGATAGGCACGTTATCGGTCTGTACTTTGATGAGTTCAATGTGTTGCTGTCTTTCGGGAAGAGGAAGGTGACGCCACGGGTGGCGAATTCAGGAAGGTTGTGTGGGTCACGTAGCACCTTGTTGAAGCACTCAGCTATCTTTGGATGTGCGACGGTCAGCTTCTTGTGCCAAAAGTTCTGAACACCAACGGGGCCCGGTGCTGCCCAGTTCCTCAGGTACCGCGAGACTTCGCGGACATCGTTCTCTCCGACGATGATAGCTGGCATCTCTCCAATTTCACCACCACTGTTGGAATGCTATCATCCACCCAACACTACATCACTGATATTATAACCACTCTGAGAATTGAACGATCCTAGCACAAGAAGAGTTCACAATTGGTAACGGCTGTGAGAGCCATGTATGTTCTATTTTTTTGTTGTATATTCGAAGACAGAAGTAATAGACAGGCAGAGTAGAGAGAAAAGATTGTCCAGTCAGTTCAGGTTAATAGTCATCAGTGTTATTACTTGTAGAATTTGTTGTGTTATGTTAGAATAAATGTAAATAGTGGTTGAAAATAAACGTTGTTTGTGCTGTTGCTATGAAGTGCGTGGTCATTTATTCATGATTCATTTTCATCCTTCGAATTGTGCGATAATTCCGCACACCCAACAATCAAACGAGTGTTCGTCCACCCACCACCCATTGGAATACAGTCTGCGCGAAAGGAGTTTGGGTGGAGTTGATCATTTTGGTCCTTCGAACCGGATCAGGAATCGGAAGTAATAGCCTTTGGAAGGAATATAAACCTGTGGAAGGAACATTGGCTTGAGGAAGTCACCAATTCAACCGTTCTTCATTACGATCGTCATTGTGGAAAGAATAGATCTGCGGCCATTTCAACTAGCAGCACAAAACAACATTGAAGTGGAATCATTGGAAAACAATACACTGGACATTCAGCAACATTTTATATTGTTCAGGTTAGTAAGAACAAACATTATATGTCCAGTCGGAGCTATCACCTATATCCAGTACTAACGCGTACTTCCGCGAGGTGTCGTTGTAAGCGCGTAGTTCTAGTTGTATTCATTGTATCGAGTCATACTATAGCTTGTTGGAAAGGTATTTTTGCGCGCTATAATATAGTCCTTGACAGTGTTTTGTTTGGCTAAGTCGTTCGTGAGTTATAGTGTCGCAAATATGGAGCAAAATAAAGAGAAAATCCGACATATTTCACAGTACTACTATGACAAAGGCAAAAATGCATCTCAAGCTGCCAATAAAATTTGTGCAGTTTATGGACCCGATACAGTTTCCATTTCCACCGCACAACGATGGTTTCAACGTTTTCGTTCTGGTGTAGAGGTCGTCGAAGATGCGCCACGCTCCGGAAGGCCTGTCGTCGAAAATTGCGACAAAATCGCTGAATTAGCCGAGAAAGACCGGCATAGTAGCAGCCGTAGCATCGGCCAAGAGCTGGGGATAAGTCATCAAACCGTTATTAACCATTTGAAGAAGCTTGGATTCACAAAGAAGCTCGATGTACGGGTGCCACACACGTTGACGCAAAAAAACATCTTTGACCGTATCGACGCATGTGAATCGCTGCTGAATCGCAACAAAATCGACCCGTTTCTGAAGCGGATGGTGACTGGCGATGAAAAGTGGGTCACTTACGACAACGTGAAGCGCAAACGGTCGTGGTCGAAGCCCGCTGAAGCGGCTCAGACGGTGGCCAAGTCCTCATTAACGGCCAGGACGGTTCTGCTGTGTGTTTGGTGGGATTGTCAAGGAATAATCGATTATGAGCTGCTTCCCTATGGCCAAACGCTCAATTCGGACCTGTACTGCCAACAACTGGACCACTTGAAGGTAGCACTCATGAAGAAGAGGCCATCTTTGATAAACACTGCATTGGCCGCATTGTCTTCCATCAGGACAACGCCAGGCCACACACTTCTTTGGTGACGCGCCAGAAGCTCCGGGAGCTCGGATGGGAGGTTCTTTTGCATCCGCCGTATAGTCCGGACCTTGCACCAAGTGACTACCACCTGTTTTTGTCCATGGCGAACGAGCTAGGTAGTCAGAAGTTAGCCACAAAAGAGGCCTGTGAAAATTGGCTATCCGAGTATTTTGCCAATAAGGAAGCGAGCTTCTATAACAGGGGTATTACGATGTTGGCATCTCGTTGGGAACAAGTCATCGAACAAAATGGCGCATATTTAACTTAAAACAGATGATTGTAACTAATTTTATGAACAAATGAAAATTCAAAAAAAATACCGCAGGACTTTTTTGACAGCCTAATATTTTCGGTACGTTTGTGGACACACTTATCTTTACGAGACTGGAGATTGGACTGCGATAACAAGGATTGCCAATCCATGAAAATTGAATCCCGAAGAGTGAACCAGGCTTTGCATCGAATCGCCTGCTGTTGGTATCATAGAGCATACAGCATAAGAATTATGTTCAACGAAATGTAAAATGAAATTGTTGCATCGAACGGCTCATCCACCCAGAACGATTCCACCACCACAATAAAAGGACAGCGGTTCCACTATACGAAGCATTCATTCATCGTTGTTTTGATCAGATTCAACTGTTTTATTGAATTTCGGTACAACAATTAGTCTCTCGGGTGAGTTTGAACGGTATATGTTCACCGAAGCTATTTTTTTTGGAATACTACATGGTATATCCATCCTCTTCTCTTCGTCCACTATCCTAACGGAGTGTAAGGAACATACTCTTGTGGTGATCAACAACTCAACGCTGCGCTGTAGGCATACCGTGACAATAGAGGTGCATTGGTTTGGGTCACCTATTTCTTCTCATCGGTACCACGATAACATTACGTCATCATGCCGCCTACGCCATCCATTGTCAAGAAGTGTTCATCCATGAGGCTGCTTATAGCGAGACTCAATGACGTACAAAGCTCCTTCAACGACATTTGGCGGTTTGTGGAAGAGTTCACGGAAGACGATATGGGGACTGCTGTTGATATTCGTTTAGAAAAGTTAGACGAGCTTTGGGAAAAGTACTGTGACACGTTGATAGAAATCAGGGCTCATGAAGATTTTATAGATGAGGACAAGAGTTACGATAAGGAGAGACAGGATTGTAGCGATAGATATTACAGGGCAAAGGCTTTTCTCGTAGATAAATCCCAAAAACGACAAATGCCACTGTAAATGGAAGAGTCAAACCGGGTTAACGAGGCTTCAGGACATGGGTTCGACCGCGTCCGTCTGCCAAAAATTAATCTACAGGTTTTCAACGGTGAAATCGACGATTGGCTTAGTTTCGAGATCTGTTTACCTCGCTCATTCATTCAAATATGGATTTACCAGAAGTAGAAAAACTCCACTATTTGAAGGGCTGTCTTCAAGGAGAACCAAAATGTCTGATAGATCCATTAAAAATAACAATAGCTTGTGACGGAGAACATTTGTTATATCAATGTGAGGCTTTTCAGAAACTAGGAGTATCGGAAAGAGATAGCTTGCTGAGATTGCACTCACTTTGCCGAAACTGCTTCAGGATTGGTCATCGAGCAAAAGATTGTAGGTCTAAATATTTTTGTCGGAATTGCAGGGGTCGACATCACACGTTGGTCTGTTTTAAAACAGAGGGAGATAGCAAAGCAAAAAATATAGAACCAGTGGAGAATGACGATCATCAGTCTGTTAACGAATCGCACCATTCAACGGTATCATCACAAACAGCAAATGTGTCAGCCAACATGGCTTCTCCGTTTCAGCAGAATTCATCTCAGATTTTATTGGCTACTGCGATTGTCATTGTAGAGGATGACAAAGGCAACAGGTTCCCAGCCCGTGCATTACTAGATTCCGGTTCAGAAAGCAATTTCGTTTCTGAACGATTCGTTCAACGGCTGAATGTGATAAGAAAGGAAGTATCTATCACACTGAAAGGAATAGGTCAAGTGGTTCAAAAGGTCCAAGAGGATATTCGGATACTAGTACGTTCACGAACAACTCAATATTCAAAAGATATGGATTTTCTAATTCTCCCAAAAGTAACGGCGGACCTTCCAACTTCTACAGTGTATACAGATGAATGGTCGATACCGAACGGGATCGAATTAGCAGATCCTACATTCTTTCAATCCAAGGAAATAGGCATTGTATTGGGCATTGAATCATTCTTCGAATTGTTCAAAACAGGTCGAAGAATTCTCCTAGGAAATCAACTACCAGAACTAAACGAATCAGTATTCGGCTGGGTGGTATCCGGAGGGGGGCCGATGCCTCGTCACACTTCAGAAACAACTAGCAATCTTTGTACCTTGGTTTCTAAATATTTAGATAACCTTGTTCCTGGATTCCAAGGATTTAAAAATATTGATCAAGAATGCTACAATTTACCAGACAAGGCCAACTCCAAAGATGATGAACTGTTTCAACCGTTATCATGCGATCGATGTGTAGAAAACGGCAAGGTTTTATTTGTGATATTTAGTTAAATCACTGGGAAACAAGTTGATCAACCACTCTCCTCCTCCCGTCTTAACCACATTTGCCCGTCGCGTTGTTCTACTGGGGTCTCCCAAATACCAGCCCAGAAGTTCGTCACATCGCTAATATCTGGTAAACCTTCGCGGTAGTCAGGCTTCTCGTCGCTAATGTGGTCGTGGAACGCTTTCTCGTTATCTCTGAACATCCGATTTTGTTCCTGGCGCTTTGCAGAGTCAGAGTAACGTTTCAGCCGTTTTGTAAGGACGCTCAAATGCTATACTAGTGTGTCGAGTTTTTCCATCAGCTGGTGAGCTCCCAGCTGGCGAAGTTCAGTAGGCCACACGATCACAGCAACTTGGCGACATAATTTCGCCGATCTGCTGCCTCTTTTGTACGCCATCTGTCTTCCAATTGTGGCGCGCTTGTTTAGGATCCGTTGCTCCAATCTCCTTCGCCATGGAGGCTCACGCCTTTCACGGAAATGTTGGAGCAGTTCGCCTCTTGGCCTTATACGGTAACCTAAACTTTTGGCGATCGCCACAGCTTCACAGTAAGCTTTCAGTTGCAGCTCCTCCATGTCCTCAGCATCAACCAAGTGCAGCGGAAGAACGTGCTCGTTCATGAGCTTTACTGCACTTGTCAGCCTGCGGGAATGCTGCAACTTCGGAATCCTGGGGCGCGACAAAGGATCTGTGTCGCGAAACTGTGAGATCGCCTCGTCGTAGTGGAAGACCAGATCGCGTAGTAGTTGTTGATCTGGCTGTGGATCATCCGGCTCAGGGGGTTGTTGTACTGTGGCCTCCACTGGTGCTGATTCGCGTGCCTCACTTGCGAATGTCTTGCTCAGCCGTACTGAACTTCGTCTCGACACATCGCTTGCTCTGTTCGTTCTGGAGATTAGTTCTCTCTGCACCTGCTGCTTGATCTCGTCGATTTGCGTTTGGGAGAGCATGTTGTTGCGTACTATCGCTCTACGCCTCGCGTTCCTCGCGTTCTGATTAAGCCTCCCGACGAACTCTGGATACGCTTCCTCGAACATTGTTAGTATTCGAGGGCCACTGCTCATGTCCGTCTCCAAAGCAGTGCAGATGTAATAGGCGCGGATCACGAATTCGTTCATTTCGTGTGTCCACATGATCCGTCGCCTAGTGGTATCCACAAGTGTGGAAGACTGTCGTCTGGCAGTCGCAACACGTCTCGTAGGCGCAGCGTTTCTTGGGTGATGTCGATGGCTGCTGTTTCCGTGTGGCGGTAGCTCTTCGGGTTGAACCCGGCTGGTGGCCCGCTCTTGCACCACGCCCTCCAGCCGCTGGCCGCTCGCTCTTACGCCCGTTCCAGGACCAGCTCCAGTTCGGGGACCCTCCTCGGGTGATCGCATTCTCAATATTCTTCTCGATCGTAGTTCCATTTCATGGGTTTATCTCCTTTGTCTCTCCGGGAGACAGCGGGTTGGCAAGGTATATCAGAGTCCCACCTTGCTAGAGGAACCTTTTCGGGGCGCCGCCCCTAACATGGAGACAGACGCACCCCTAAACCTCCAATGACCCGGGAGGCCTTCCCCGGGAGAGATATAGCGCTCTGACTCGCTCGCACCCCCTCACATAGCCACTTTCGACACCCGTTCTCGGAGCCAAAACCACGTGTGTGTTTCCAGTTCACGCCCGATCTAAAAATGTCGTCATATGATCATCGTGGAGGCATGAGATAGGAACATTTGAGACCAACAGGTAGGCTCCTACCCTAGTGTTGATCCCCATTTGAGAACCAACGTTATTTTATTTATTTTATTTATTTTATTTATTTTATTTATTTTGCGACACTATAACTCACGAACGACTTAGCCAAACAAAACACTGTCAAGGACTATATTATAGCGCGCAAAAATACCTTTCCAACAAGCTATAGTATGACTCGATACAATGAATACAACTAGAACTACACGCTTACAACGACACCTCGCGGAAATACCGCAGGACTTTTTTGACAGCCTAATAAAGGGTGTGTCACATCAAATTGCATCACGGAAAAAACGCTGTAGAAATTTAATTTTTAGGAATTATATCTTCAGCTTTCGCTTATAATCAGATAAGAGTGTATAGATCACGTTGGCCATGCTTCACTGTCAATTTTTCGTAAATTTGGAAAAATGTCGTCGAACGAAAAAGAGCGTCGTGAATTAATCCTGCGCACTCATTTCGAGAATCCGGAGTTGTCACATCGGGACATCGGTAAGATGCTGGGAATCGTCCAATCCACGGTCAGCAGAGTTCTAAAACGATACTTCGAGAACCTAACCATCGACCGGAAGGCGAAGAACGGCAAAAATGGATGCTCCGTCAGTGAAAAAGATCACAAGCGCGTAGTTAAGCAGTTTAGACGTGATCCGAGAAGTTCGGTCCGGGATGTCGCCAATAAGCTGAATTTGTCAAGTTCATTCGTCCAGCGGACCAAGCAGCGGGAGGGCCTGCGTACATACAAGGTTCAGAAGGCTCCTAACCGCGACGAAAGGCAAAACATGGTGGGGAAGACGCGAGCCCGGAAGCTGTACACCGAAATGCTGACGAAGGCGCATTGCCTGGTAATGGACGACGAAACCTACGTCAAAGCGGACTTTCGTCAGCTGCCGGGCCTGTTGTTCTTCTCCGCAGAGGGCAAATTCAGCGTTCCGGAGGAGATTCGCAAGCAGAAACTATCCAAGTTTGCCAAAAAGTACATGGTGTGGCAAGCGATCTGCTCTTGCGGAAAGCGGAGCGCCCCCTTCGTGATGACCGGCACGGTAAACGGGCAGGTTTACCTTAAGGAGTGCCTACAGAAGCGCTTACTACCACTATTGAAGCAGCACGAGGGCCCGACCATCTTCTGGCCGGATCTCGCTTCGTGCCACTATTCAAAGGACGTGTTGGAGTGGTACGAAGCCAACGGGGTCACCTTCGTGCCAAAGGAAATGAACCCGCCCAACGCGCCGGAGCTTCGCCCAATAGAGAAATATTGGGCGATTATGAAGCAGGCCCTCCGGAAGAACCCAAAAGTTGTCAAATCGGAGGCGGACTTCAAGAGAAAATGGCTTTCTGTTCAAAAAAAAACTACAACCTGACGTTGTACAGAACCTTATGGACGGGGTAAAGTGGAAGGTGCGAGCATACGGGCTTGGGCTCGAAGTATGAATAAAAAGAAAATGCCAAAAGTTGTTTAATAGTTTTTATTTCACTGTCTAAAATTTTCAAAAGGATCGGTCTACTGGGCGAATTTCTAAAGCGTTTGTTCCGTGATGCAATTAGATGTGACACACCCTTTAACAGAAAATCAATGCTAATCACAAATCGTTCTTTTCAAGCACAAAGGCGCCGATCTGATGCTGCAGAATAAAACATGTTACATTTTGAGTTGAAAGCCTTTGCTAGATCTCAAAAGGAGGCAATTTTGCCGATACTGCATTATGATACATTGCGTTTCCGGTTTCATATACAGAATTCGCCTCTAATTGGACATCTAGCTAATTGGGCAGACCTGAAATGCGACACCAACAATTGAACATTTGATCCTCTAATTGGACATTTTTGTAAACATCCTTTGTGGAAGTTTCTAGAACACGTGAAATTCTTAGTAGTGTTATTAATCATTTTACTAGATTATGTATTTTGCACACTTTTCTGATGGTTATTTGTTAGATTTTCGATTATTTTAACTTGTTTTCACATTGTGTTGTGTTGATATGTCCATTTACTGGTCATAATCGTATCTAATGCCACACTGAGTAGTGTCTCGGTATGTCCAAGTAGAGACAAATCTCTGTACTTGCTAAATTTAAATCATTTTCGTCATTTTCGCGTAACAGATGGCAAGTCAAATTCAATTGGTCTTATAGAAATTGGATAAAGTGTAGCCAACCTCAGTCGAATGAGTCCAGTGTTGTCACAGGTGTACTGGAAGTAGTATTTATTTATCCAATCAACGGGTTATGAGCAAGGATGCAAAATTTCGAAAGAACATGTTGAAATCGAAAAGCAATTTTTATCAGTGCAAAATATCTCCACCGGCATTCTTCACTTCTTTCTATCGCGGTGCCGCTGTGCCTATGACCGCTGGCTCACCATCTCGTTTGTTTTGATATAGTTTTCGTTCCATCAACAGAAATATCAGTTCATTCTCGATGTCAGTGAATGCTCAAGCCGAAAATATCACCTTTCATTGCGTCCTGGTGAAATTTTCGTTGGTCATACACCCATAAACTCAGCACTCAAATGTGCCGTTGCCCATCGATGTGTGTGCAATAAGCGGCACAAAAATGGGACCGGGGCTAGAAACATACTAGGAAAACACACACGAACACGCGTTTAAACGTCTGACGCGGTGTCAGTGAGATGATATTTCCTTGTATGGAATTTTGTACCCTTCCACTGTCAGCTGATCGAAGATGCGTATGAAAATTTTGGGCGTAAATTCTCAGTGAGACAGTGGAACGAATGAGTGTGGGGAATAATGCAAAAACCAAATGTTCCACGTGACGGAGTGTCGGTTGCATGGAATTAAGTTTGGTTCATTTGTCATGAACTGCAGGGGAATTGGTGGTTGATTTTGATGTTGTCTCAATATCTTGCGCTGTCAGTAAAGTGAGTGTGAGATTTTGCAACTCTGGTTATGAGTTTGGAGGCAAGCACAGGCGCATGTGTTGTCTTTTATTTCAAGTCGTCTCAGAAAAGTAAACCTTATCAACAGTACCCGTTTCAGTACTATTCAATATTTAATTACATTCAATATTACAATACAGTAGAACCCCGATTATCCGCGGAATAGTTGGGCTAGCTCACCGCGGATAACGAAAATCGCAGATAACGCTGTAAATGACTAAAGATGAGTTCCATACACGAAAAAAAGATATTTCGGCATGAAAACTATGTTTTATCGATACATAAATCATTAAACTATCCATCTATCAGGTCGAGTACACCAGTGATCAGATAATGTGAAAGCCATGACCAAAACAAAAGTATATGAGTCTATCATTCACCGACAAATTCGGGAAAGGCCTGTAGATTTACTATGGAGCTTGCTTTCGCGGACAATCCGCACCGCGGATCATCCGCTCGCGGATAATCGGTGTTACGGACCCAATTTAGATAGCAAGGCCGGCCAATAAACAAATCTGTGACCCGCACGATCCTCTGAATAGATCGTATTACTCATAGTGTAGCGCAGGCATACAAGATAGGAAATCACGTGTTCATTTGAGACCGTGAGCAGGCAGCATAGACAGATAAGGCGCCTGGAATACACAAAGACAACAAGGCACCAGGCGAAAGATTATTGCTGGTAATAAGCCTGGCCTCGCCCATTATCGAATATACGAAGGGCTATAAACAAAAATAACATTTTAAGCCGACGATGAGTAATAAACTTTCTAAATTGTACCCCTCTAGCGAGAGCGACAAAGGTCCGCAGAGATAAGCGGGTAGTAATAACATGTAGGGAAATAGCAGGCAGACAATCGATATGGGCTCGGTTGTCTGAGAAGGAAAGAGAGATCTCTTCTCTCCTTTATAGTTTTAACGCCTAGGAATGAATTCTTGGGTATATATACTGGGGATTCTGGCCTAGGAAGCCAGTTCAATTTCACAGTCCAATTGTTGAGTCCATTTCAAAATTCAAATCAAACAGTTCAAATCAAACAGTTCAAATCAGAAGTCTAATTCGTTAGTTCAAAATCAAAGTTCGTAGTTCAAAGTTCAATTCGTGATCCGAAAATCCACCAAGCGTTGACACCACAGGCGCCACGCTATAAAAGGTATAACCAAAAGGAACAAATCCCAATCCGAAAAGCAGACCATTTGCTTCGCTTCACCGGACCGCACTGGAGCCGGAAGAGGTTGAAGTTTTGTGGCTGCCCTAGCCGGGATTTGTTCACGCAAAGGGGCTTAGCCCATAAGAGACCAACCAAGTCCAGGGAAATAGATCCCTGGCTTTAATAAATTTAAACCGTGATTCTCAGGCCTCAATTGCCGACATCTAGGGAAATAAGTTCCCTAGATTAATCACGAAGCGCTCGAGAGAGGACGAGCGAAAAGTCTTGCCTTCATAGCAAGCATCTAGGGAACTCCAGTTCCTTAGATTATATTTTGGTGGCTCCAGAGAGGAGATTTAAAACTCACACCTTCGCCAAGAAAAGAACCACGATCCCTCGCGCAAGAGGAGTAAATCGGGAGGCTCAGAATCACGCCTTTTTGAAAAGACTAAGAAGTCAAGAATTGAAATTTGAACTCTCGCGCCAGAGAGTGAAATTGAACTCACGTGTATTCAAACGGGAATCACGTTGTAAGAGGAGATAAGACTTGGAACTCAAGCACTCATAGAAATTGATTTGAACACACGTGCATTCAAAAGGGAATCACGTTTATAAGAAAGAGATAAGACTTGAAAATTTAAGCACTCAAAAAAGATCTGAATTGAACTCACGTGTATTCAAGAAGGAATCACGTTAATTAAAATGGCTACATACGCATATAAAGCCAACCCTAATGGGCACTGCCGTCTGTATACGGACAAAGACAAGAAAGAGGACATGGTCGCATGCGATGAATGCGATCGGTGGTTCCACATTTCATGTGTGGGACTCACATACCTACCCAAGAAAGATGAAAGGTGGGTATGCCCTAAGTGCATGAGCACAGAAAGGGAAATGATGGAACTGAAAGTCAAAGTCAGACAATCAGTTTCCGGAGACAGCTTGCAAGAAATTTTGCAAGAGAACAGAGCAGCAATGGAGGCTCTGGTAAAGTCCATGAGGACAACGAGATTCGAAGCTGAACCAGGTACAAGTTCAGCACACAATAATGACAGCATCGAAGGTCAAAATCAGGAGGCAGAGCCAGAATGGACTGTCTACCTAAAGCGACAAGCACTCATGAGCTTGCCAAAATATGGAGGTGCGGCCAGAGAATGGCCGAAATTTAAAAAGGCCTTTGATGAGACCACAAAACAAGGTCAATTTAACAGGCTTGAAAATTTGAATCGCCTGCAAACAGTGCTGTACGGGAACGCAGAGAGGAGCGTCCGACAGTTAATGATGGATCCAAATAATATGGACCAAATAATTGATAGACTAGAAGATAATTTCGGAAGACCCGAACTAGTCTATAAAGAACTACTAGCCGAACTCACCAATATCAAAAGGGAGAGTCGGAATTTGATTACCGAAATATCCGAAGCACTGGATAATCTCGTCTGTAATGTTTCTCTTATGGATAGAGAAGAATTCCTGATTGACCACCGATTGGTGGAAGAGATCATAAGGAAAATGCCCTACGGTCTACAGGTGAAGTGGACTGAAGAAATGTACGACGGGGCAAAGACTTTAGCTGATCTCAATGAGTGGCTGAAGCCTCATTCGAGAACCAATAGACTGCTGAATGGCACCAGCAGGCCGCAGCCGCGAGAAACAAGCAGACCGCAGCCGCGAGAAATTAACAGATCGCAGCCGCGAGACACGAGGCCTGAGCGTCGATTTAACGTAAATACGCATCAGGAAAATAGATCGACAATAATAAAACGCAATTGTGAAGCATGTCGGGGAAACCACAAACTCCTCGAATGCACCAGATTTAAGGCTATGAAGCCTGAAAAGCGAAATGAATTAGCCTTTAAGGCAAAGGTATGCTTGAGCTGTCTCGCATTTACAAACCATATGATGCGAGACTGCAAAAGAGCAAAACAATGTGGAATTAATGGATGTAAGTTCAAACATCATCCATTAATTCATAAATCTCATGAGAGAGAATCAAGTGATTCAAATCAGTCGGAAGGACAGCATAGTCCAGATACACAAGCAGATGGTGAGATACACAATCACCAACAACTAACAAAATCCAACGTATTCTACCAAATAGTTCCTGTGACGTTGAAAAATAATGACAAAATCATCAACACGTTCGCTTTCTTGGATGCGGGGTCATCACTCTCTCTAATAGACGAGGAGATTGCGAACAAGTTAGGGCTCAACGGAAGAATTGATCCGTTAATGCTAAAGTGGACGCAGAACGTCACGAGAAACGAACAAAACAGCCGTAGAGTTCAGGTACGAATCAACGGCAACAATGAAAAAGAATACGTCATGAAAGGAGTGAGAACGATAAAGAATCTCCAACTCCCAGAGCAAAGCTTCAACAAGGAGGTGATGGAGAAAAGGTATCCATACCTCAAGAATCTGCCGTTGAGCAGTTACAGCAGTATACGCCCGACGATATTAATTGGACTGAGTCACAGTCACTTGTTAATTCCATTCGAAAGGCGAATGAGAAAACCGAACGAGCCCACAGCGCTACGAACCAAACTTGGATGGTTCATGTTCGGCAACATATCGTCCAATGTGCAAGGCGGACACATCATGGTCATTCAGCAAGAAGATGAAATGAACAAGGCTTTGCAGAAATATTTCTCCACCGAAGACTTCGGCGTTAAGGTAGTCAAGAATCTACCAAAATCAGCTGAAGAAGAAAAGGCTGAACAAATTCTAAGAAGTACTATGAAATACAAGGATGGTAGATACGAAGTTGGACTTCTATGGAAAGATGAGGAAACGAAATTTCCAAATAGCTACAACAATGCAGCAAAGAGGCTGACAACGAGTGAGAGAACGTTAAAAAAAGACCCAGAGTTGAAAAAATGGGCAATAGAAACATTTGCGGATTACGAGAAGAAAGGCTACATCCGCAAACTGTCAGAGGAAGAAATTATGAAGCCGATATCAAGAGTGTATTATCTTCCACACTTTATTGTGCACAACAAAAATAAGTTGCCACCTAAACCAAGGTTGGTTTTCGATGCGGCGGCAAAGACACAAGGTGTATCGTTCAACACGGAACTGTTATCAGGGCCGGATGCTACTACGTCATTGTTCGGTGTTTTAGTAAGATTCCGAGAAGGAGCAATTGCTGTATGTGGAGACATCAAAGAGATGTTCCACCAAGTACGAATCCGAGCTGAAGATCAACACGCTCAGAGATTCTTATGGAGAGATTGTGATAGCAGTAAGAAACCTGATGTATACGTAATGCAGGTGATGACATTCGGATCAACCTGTTCACCGTCATGTGCACAAGCGGTTAAAAACCACAACGCAGAAAAATTCAGAAAATATTGTCCAGTGGCGACTGAAGCAATCATCAAGCAACACTACGTCGACGATTATTTGGATAGTTTCGAAGAGCTTGATAAGGCAGCAGAGATAGTACTACATGTTATGAAAATTCACGATCACGCGGGTTTCCACATCAGAAACTTTGTGTCAAACAGCAGAGAACTTCTGCAAAGTTTACCCTCGGAACGTGTACAAATTTCCGGAATCAAAATGTTCGAAGAAAAGGATTCAATGACAGAAAAGGTACTTGGTGTATATTGGAACACCACGTCTGACACACTCGGCTATCAAATCAAATTAGACAAGCTAGGAAGTGATGTTACACAAATGCTACGTTTACCAACAAAGAGAGAGGTACTAGCTTTCGTGATGAGTGTCTACGATCCACTTGGACTCATCTCAAATATAACTGTGCATGGAAGAATCCTCATGCAAAGGCTGCACATAGAAAATATAGATTGGGATGACGAAATTCCCGAGAAGTTGCAGTCAGACTGGCAACACTGGTTAGAAATTATTGAATCTGCTGATAGCGTAACGATACCAAGATACATCCTCGAAGAAAGAACAGGTGAAGTAGAACTACACACCTTTGTAGATGCTTCTGAGAAAGCATTTTGTGCATGTGTGTACGTAAGAAGTATATCTGGAAACACACCACACGTAAGACTTCTATCAGCAAAGTCTAGAGTAGCACCAGTCAAACCATTGAGCATACCACGCCTAGAGCTACAAGCGGCCGTGTTAGGAAGCCGATTAACCAAAACGATAATAGATGAAACGAGGTTGAAAATCGTCAGCAAAACATTTTGGAGTGATTCACAGACCGTATTGTCATGGATCAAGAGTCCAAAACGAAGAAGCGTATTTGTGATGCATCGAGTAGGTGAAATCCTGGAAGATAACAGGAAAAATGAATGGCGATGGGTGCCAACAGATGAAAATCCAGCCGATGAAGGCACAAAGGAAAAGCTAGGAAAATCACAATGGTTTGAGGGACCTGATTTCCTAAAGCTCTCAGAATCGTCATGGCCTTCCATTGAAGAGAAGGAAACAGACGAAGAGTTGAGAGAAACAGTGCTAGTTCACGAAGAACTAAGCAAACTTAGTTTCATCGATAAGTACAAGGAATACTCAGATTGGTGGAAATTGGTGAAGAACCTTTGTGTATTAAACAGGACAAAGGAAAGATTACGTCGTGGATATATTCCAGACATTGAGTACAAGGACTACCAAAGAGCTGAGAACGTGCTCTATAGAAAGATGCAATGGGAAGCATTTCCAACAGAGATGGAAACTTTATTCAATGGCGGAACAATATCGTCAGGACCATTGGTCAGTTACGCACCCTTCCTAGACGAGGCAGGGGTAATGAGAAGTGGAGGACGTTTGAAGAAAGCCATGTCAGTACCATGGACTACAAGAACGCCAATATTGCTCCCACAAAAGCATCCATATACATATTTGATCGTGAAAGCAACACACGAAAGATATTTCCACCACGGCGAAAACACCGTCATAGCAGCATTACGGCAGAAGTATTGGATACTGCATATAAGAACAGTATTAGCAAACGTCAAGAAGAATTGCAATAGGTGCAAAATACGACGTGCAACTCCGGTAGAGCCGATGATGGCAGATTTACCACATTTCCGCACAGAAGCGCATATACCTCCATTTACAAACTGCGGAGTAGATTACTTCGGACCTTTCGAAGTAGCGGTAAAGAGATCGCTCGAGAAGAGATGGGGCGTCATATTCACCTGTCTCTCAACAAGAGCAGTACATATTGAGATGGCAGAAAATCTCAGTACTGATGCGTTCATGGTCGTGTTAAGGAACTTCCAGAACCGAAGAGGAAAGGTCACCAGTATCTACAGCGACAACGGAACGAACTTCGTTGGAGCAGAGCGAGAGTTAAAGTCGCTAGTCAATGAAATCAACGAGAAGATGGGCAAAAATGAAGCAGCAAAAATGGAAATCCAGTGGAGATTCAACCCACCTTCAGCACCACATTTTGGAGGCGCTTGGGAGAGATTAATAAGAAACGTCAAAGTAGCACTAGCAGAGATCCTGAAAGTTTGGGGTAGGAGCAAGCCATCAGCAGCAACGTTGCAAGCTGCATTCATCCAAGCGGAATTTTTAGTCAACTCTCGACCGTTGACACACATACCAGTCTCCTGCATCGACGATGAAGTGTTGACGCCATTCCACGCGTTAATAGGAAGAGCAGGAGAGTATGCCCCACCGTATGCACCAACGACCAGTCAGTATGACACAGCGCAATGGAGACGCATTCAACATTATTCCAAGTTGTTTTGGAACCGATGGAAGAAGGAGTACTTACCAACTCTGTTAAAGCGTAATAAAAATACGCAGAAAGTAGAACCGATCAAAGTCAACGACATCGTCTTAATCACGGACGACGACGCACCACCAGGAAAATGGCTTAAAGGACGAGTCATCGAAACGTTTGTGGCGAGCGACGGGCAAGTTCGCCAAGCAAAGATCCAAACCGCGAAAGGTGTCCTGAAACGACCGGCAGTTAAAATTGCAGTACTGGACATTATCAAGGGAAATGATCCAGCCATCAACTAATCAGGAAGAAGACGTCAGTGCTCGCTACCAGAGCACCAATATCCGAAAGATGCAGCCAACTGATGTAAGCTCGCGTCAGAGCTAAGATGTATGATCCATGGACCAAGCATTGAAGAGGACATCCTTTGGAACCAGGCAACGTGCCGAAGAATTGAAATTTAAAAGTGTTTTTAAACTCTGTTAGAATATAAGGATGAATGTAAAATAAATGATGCTCCGAAAACATGTAAACAAATAGAGATATAAGTAACACAGGTAGCATAGGGTCCGTTCAGGAATTTTATAAATCGAACAAGTAGATTTATCAGGGCCGGAATGTTACGGACCCAATTTAGATAGCAAGGCCGGCCAATAAACAAATCTGTGACCCGCACGATCCTCTGAATAGATCGTATTACTCATAGTGTAGCGCAGGCATACAAGATAGGAAATCACGTGTTCATTTGAGACCGTGAGCAGGCAGCATAGACAGATAAGGCGCCTGGAATACACAAAGACAACAAGGCACCAGGCGAAAGATTATTGCTGGTAATAAGCCTGGCCTCGCCCATTATCGAATATACGAAGGGCTATAAACAAAAATAACATTTTAAGCCGACGATGAGTAATAAACTTTCTAAATTGTACCCCTCTAGCGAGAGCGACAAAGGTCCGCAGAGATAAGCGGGTAGTAATAACATGTAGGGAAATAGCAGGCAGACAATCGATATGGGCTCGGTTGTCTGAGAAGGAAAGAGAGATCTCTTCTCTCCTTTATAGTTTTAACGCCTAGGAATGAATTCTTGGGTATATATACTGGGGATTCTGGCCTAGGAAGCCAGTTCAATTTCACAGTCCAATTGTTGAGTCCATTTCAAAATTCAAATCAAACAGTTCAAATCAGAAGTCTAATTCGTTAGTTCAAAATCAAAGTTCGTAGTTCAAAGTTCAATTCGTGATCCGAAAATCCACCAAGCGTTGACACCACAGGCGCCACGCTATAAAAGGTATAACCAAAAGGAACAAATCCCAATCCGAAAAGCAGACCATTTGCTTCGCTTCACCGGACCGCACTGGAGCCGGAAGAGGTTGAAGTTTTGTGGCTGCCCTAGCCGGGATTTGTTCACGCAAAGGGGCTTAGCCCATAAGAGACCAACCAAGTCCAGGGAAATAGATCCCTGGCTTTAATAAATTTAAACCGTGATTCTCAGGCCTCAATTGCCGACATCTAGGGAAATAAGTTCCCTAGATTAATCACGAAGCGCTCGAGAGAGGACGAGCGAAAAGTCTTGCCTTCATAGCAAGCATCTAGGGAACTCCAGTTCCTTAGATTATAATCGGGGTTCCACTGTATTTATTCTAAGTTATTTTCTCAGAATTCATCCCTATCATCCCGTCTGCTCATTAGTCAGGGAAGCTCAAACAGTTGGACATTGATGGTCCGGTTTGAGTTTTACTTTATGAGAGGCAAATAATTTCCAGGTTTCGATTAAGTGAGCAGCTTGTAACGCTCCTAAGACATACTACAACAATTTGGTTGATTGCGTCGTGAACGATTTGTAATAATAAATTTGTAAATGTATACAAATGACGTCTTGTTCATGAGCTTAAGTCCCAGTTATTCCAAAAGCACTCGATATCCGTACGTCATGGAATTATCCTCTCGCGAACGCAGCCTTACAAAATATGATTAAATTGTCAGCCAGCTTTGTTCCACATCAATTTAAGCGATATTGAAATGTATCTGTGCAACATTTCTCATGTATTTCGTCAATAAATTTGCCACATTTATGCCAACTATTCGCGATCAGGACATATATTGGTATCAATCAATAACCAATAAGTCACCGCACCTGGTGTGTTCGGGTGTCTGGGCGAACCCGAGCTGCTGTTCTCGATGATGACGGGTGCTGGTACGTCAGCGTCATTGTTAACCCCATAGCCTGGGAAGAATGCTAAGCTGCATTTACGGAATAAATCAACTCGAGCTATTTTCGAAACGTGTTGAACACACACAGGCACTATGTGCTTGAACGTGAAAATCGGGTTTCCCGCTCTCGCTCACGTGTACGAATTGGATCACCCCCGTGCGCGCAACAATCTTGCCAAATTAGCCAAACGATGTATTAAATACGTTCCGTGCGGACCACCTAACCCCAATCAATCCGTCAGATCCTGAGGAATCCACCAACGCCTCCGTCGAACAGGTAGTTTACCGTCAATACAAATACCCACCCATCAGTCATGCAAGACTAACGAGAGAAGAGATCTCCGATTGCACTGATTCCGTGGCGTGAAAAGTCTTGCCCAGCGGAAGAAGAAACCATGCCAACCAGTGCCAACCAGTCGACTCGGCACCCGGCGTCCGAGCAGCCATTGGGAGGGAGGCTCAGCTCAGCCACAGCCATAAATCAGCGCGCTAACTGGAAAACGATTAATAAAAATTAATTACTACAACGAGCTATTTTACGCCACATTTTCCGCGTTGTATCTCTTTTTTTCGTGACACGCTAAATAGACTCACGTTTCGAATGCCGACTGCGCGCGAAATCAGAACGGTCGGGCCGAAGACGTGGAAAGTCTTTGCGCTAATGTTGAACGCGACCATATGATGACGTTCTGTGTGGGCGAGGAAGAGGGGCTGTTCGCGGAAAAAAGGTACATACTTATAGTGATTTACGAGACAGTGTCAATTGGTTGGACGGTCATTATTTGATGGGTAAATTTCAAATCAAATCGGTAATTGGTTGTGTAATGTGTAATTATATGAAATTGAGAAATGTTTGTCGTACTCAAGTGGCATAGTGTACATGTACATATAGCGTATCTTGGAAAATCCATGAATATTCATCATAATGCTCACCTTTCTTTCAAATTCCGCCCATTAGGCACTTAGCATATTCTGTATTTCCTGGTGACGGGTGCTGGAAGTACAACATCTAGATTCTCTGCACTTTACACCCACTAGCAGCGCCACCGATGAGAGCATTGATTCACCGGCTCTGTTGGGTTGAGCATCCGCTAAGAGATTTTGTCTCCATCTCGTGGTTCATCATAATACTAAAGCTTCGTTAGTGGGGGTGGAGTTTAAATTACGACACATTCGAAAACTATTTTGTTCTGAAAAATTATGACTTTAAGGCAGTATTCTTGCCTAGAAATTTGAAAAAAAAAGACGGGTGGGTAATGTCAGGGACATAACCGGAGTGACGTAGGACTATATGAAGGGGACAGCTTTTGCTAAATATATTGTTTTATTTTCTTCTCCTCGGTGAATACCTACATATCTAACTGAAAAATGGATTAGTTTATTGTTCACTCTTTATGAACATGTTGGGGGTTCTGAAAAGAACTTTTGGTGTTGTGTTTTTGCGTTTTTTTACAAACTTTCTCAATTTTTTCTCACTATCTTATAGTTGCTTCTTGATATTTTTATTTATTGAATGTTCAACTCCGGGCATCCTTTGGCGTATGCACATATTGTAAAATCAAAATGATGGCTATGATAAGGAATGCATAGTGGTCCTCAGCTCATTCACTATCATAAATTTCACATTACCGTACCTTAAACTGTGGTTTCGGAGACGAATGAATTGTAAGATTTGTAGTCTCCACAAACAATGTAAATAAAAATGAAAAAGAACTGAGGATTTGGAGACGAACTTTAAGATCTGTCGAGAAACAGATGAGCTATAAGCGTTCTGAAAAACCAACAGTAAATATAGGGACGGATGACCTTCGGAATAAAGTCCTTTAAAATAAGAACAGAGCAGCAGGAAATACATAGCTCATCATGTTGCTCCTTAGTTATGTTTCTATACAATGCAGATGTAACGTCAGTCAATTTTCAACATCAGTTATCAACCAAAGAAAGCAGTTCTTGCTACCGAGAAAATTCGTGAATGCCATCCTGCATACAATGTGTTGTAATTTGAAGCCACTTTCAATTCAGGAACCATGCATGGGTTTGTGAAAACTGAATGATCAATTTAAAAGAGCCCAACCTCCAATAAGTTCAAAAACAAGCATAAACAAAATAAATCAGTTCATATTATATGTCATATTATGTCACTTTAGAATGCATTGGTATTGTGAATAACTTTTAATAACTCTTCTTTAATAGGTTTAATGGCCCTGAAAAGCGCCGTGTTTTACGGTAGCTGTTTTTGCCACCAAAGCAGTCTGTATAAACAAACTTTTTCCTTTTTCTACCTGCTGCCGTTTTACGATTGCGTTTTCTACTCGCCACTCGCCACTCGTTACAACTGCCTGTTGTTGTCTTGATGTCCACCGAACCGAATGTGGTCTGTTCTGAATGCCGGTTTTCTTATCGTCGCGAGCAATTTTGCCACCCAACTCGACCATTTCGGCGGCCGAAACTATATAACGGTGGCTAGGTGGACTGGTGCACTGGTATTAACGCGCTCGGCCTAGCTACCCTTGCGGGGAACTCCAGACCAACACGCCTTTCCCTTCACTTTTCCTCCTTTGCCATATCCAACCATGACTGCTTGTGTTGGTTTGTTGATGTGATGTGATGCGAAACGATGTGGTGTACGGTCAATATTCGGTTACACTCCAACACTTCCCCTTAACCGGAAATTTGAAGAATTCCCACTTTGGTTAAACAATCGGCCCTTTGATGATTCGATTCAACGTAGAGTAACTTGATATGCCCATCCTCTAACTGCTCTCTGACGAAATGATTCCTCACGTCAATATGTTTGCTTCTCGGTGAATATCCTACTTCCTTCTCCGCCAGACATATTGTGCTGCAATTGTCGCAACTTATTAGCACCGATTCGTGCTTACTATTTAGCTCACTACGAAAACCGCGCCACCATAACGCCTCTTGCGAAGCCGAAGATAACGCCATGTATTCGGCTTCAGTTGTAGATAAGGCCACTGTAGGTTGTCGTCGACAGCTCCATGAAACCGACCCGCCACCAAACTGAAACAAGTAACCGGTGACAGATCGTCTAGATACAGGATCATTCCCCCAATCCGCATCACTAAATCCTTCGAACATCGCTTTTTCTTGCCTACGAAACAGATTGACTTCCGGCGTTGAAACCGGGTTACATTTCTCCATATTAAACCGTCGAGCAACTCTTCAATGTATTTTTGTTGATCCAACATTATCGAGTCACCATTACGTGTGATCCGCATACCAAGTATCTGGCCTTCATTTTAAATTTCAAAAATAATTCTCGTTTAACATCATTAACCCAACTTGGTTCATTCGAGAACACAAGTAGATCGTCAACATATACTGCAACTACGATGATTCGATCTTTATCTGTCATATAGTATACGCATGGATCATAATTGGACCGTCTGAAATCGATCGTCTTCAATTCTGTGTCCAATTTAATATTCCAAACTCGGCTGGACTGCTTAAGACCGTATAATGCTTTCCGCAAACGGCATACCTTCTCTTTAGCCGTCGGGTCAACAAATCCTTCTCCAAATAATTCACCCCGAAGAAATGCTGTTATTGCATCTAGTTGATATACTCGTAAATTCAACTGAACTGCCATTGCTAACAAATAACGAACACTCGCATATCTGACTACAGGTGCATAAGTTTCTGTGTAGTCTAAGCCTTTTATCTGGGAAAAACCTTTAATTACAAGCCGGGCTTTGTAACGCTCTACCGATTCGTCGCCATTCCTCTTGATTTTGAACACCCATTTACTTTTGAGTGGTGTTCGCCTTTGTAAGGTGCATGCTGGGCTTAACAATGATAGATTCATTTCTCTCACATTTGAACTACTGGTAACACTGTCATGCAATGGTGGTACCAAGGCGCGTAGAAGTGTATCCTTCAGCCATCTTGGAAGTCTACTGTGTTTTGTTTGTAAACAAAACATAATACGCTTGTGCCCAAGCTCGCTCGTGATCAGTCTATCTCTTTCATGCTTGAAGGAAAGAAATCCCCTTCTGCTTTCTTCCGTACTGTTTTCATATACCGCTCCCCTAACCAACTTAGTGACGAAACGGCCTCACCTAGTACCATAGACCCGTCTTGGGTGGTACGACAGACGTCAAGTTTGACAGTACGGCACAGCGGATGTGGGTACGTCAGCGCTGGCGGGCATCTTTCTCCGCATACTCTTGACGAGGTAAGAAGTGTTTCGTAAGCTAGTCGATATCCGTGTCGATTGATTCTCAAGCAATGGCGTGAGCTGGCTTCGTACCGTTTGGCCCTGCGGACCGTAGATATTTACAGCCTTGGACGGACATGTAATGCGACTTATTTAGTTGGACATTTTTGTAACCCACATTGAAAGTCGACACTGTACCACTGTCATCGCAAATGTTCAATTACAGGTTAAAATCGCCTTCAATGCGACACTGAGTGGTGGTAATGCGACGTGCCATTGAATGTAATTTACTGTAAAATATGTCACAAGCTGGATGGGAAGAAATTTTCCAACTGTGAAAGCTGTGGCGAGTGGCAAACGCAATAGCTAAACAGGAAAATAGCTGATAACAAAAAATACAACACCAAAGGTTCTTTTCAGAACCATCAACATGTTCATAAAGAGTAAACAGTAAACTAATCCATTTTTCAGGTAGATAGGTAGGTATTCACGTAAGAAAAGAAAATAAAACAATAAATTTAAAATATATATTTCACAAAAGCTGTCCCCTTTGTATAGTCCTGCGTCACTCCGGTTATGTCCCCGACATTACCCACCCGTCTTTTTATGAAATAAAGTTAACGTTAATAACTATTTTTGCCGTGAACGGATTCTGGCGATTTACATACCAAACGAATCGAAAATTCCCTAAGATTTGTTTGATATAATATACATTACAATCCCATAGTCTGTATATGGTTTAAATTGATGAAAATTGGAAGCATTACCTCATACATTTGTTCTGTCCATTTGTGTCAATAACGAGCAACTTATCGACCAGCAACGAAGGGGAAATCATAGGATTTCTTTTTATCTGTATTATAGTGACTTTCAACTCATTTGGCTGGTTCGTCACTTTTACTTCCATTTTTGGAAGAATGTCGGGAGTGAGAATTGAACTCGTGGCCTTTAGCGTGAGAGGCATGAATGTTATCACTACGCTAGATCGCCTCCACTCTATCGTAGGATGTAAAGTCTCCGTGACCAAGGAAAAGAAGAAGAACGAAGGGGAATATTTGCCTAGAGTATAAACAGTGGATCTCGCTGAGCCAAACTTCCATTCTTCGTGAGAAAATCGACTGAACAACATTTTTGCTGAGCGAGCTCAACGGCGACGGATCGAATGCCTTTCTCAAGGCAATGGGGGTGAAGGAGTAATATGAGGAAAGAATAGAATTTTACAAGGGCCTTTTTGAAGGCTAGAGACGAATGAACTGAAGAAGTTTAAAGTCTCTTTAATTCAACAAGGAAACGAAGAAAAAGGCAAACTTTCAATATCGTTCTAGATACGAAACAATGAACATCGCTTGTTCTTCCTTGCTTTGCGCCATCACATGTCTTCGTTTCGGACTGAGCTGTGGATGCGACCAAATTACTCACTCGCTGATGTCTCTGGCATTGCATTACACATTACTCTGGCACTGACGTCATTGCATCAATGTTTTGAGCTACACAATTGTGTGGGGAATCATCAAGCTAGGCTATCGTCAGCTCACCAAGAAAATAAATGTTCTGGAATTTTGTTAGTGATTTGGTTTCGCATGACGGTAGGAAAACTCTCTCCACAAAGGATGATAGCTAAGCTAATTTAAACTGGCAATATTAACAGAAAGGGCTTTTATTGAAAAGAACGCAAAACAGAGATAAGTGTGTGTATATTTAGTTGCTTCAAGCCATCGATATATGGATATTTGTGTGCGTACGTGCGTACTTCATAACCCGTACCTAAAAATAGTGCATATTCGCTACGCTGAAACCCCATTGGTAATGATAAATATAGACAAGGAGGGGAAATAACGGGAGGGAATTATTTACGCAAAAGTATTATTAATGAATCTCTGCTGAGGCAAATATTCAACCTTTTTCCAAGCAGTTTGACATTGTTTGTTTTCTGTCATCATAAAGGCTTCATTGGTGCCTTAGACATTGCATCAATGCATTGAATACCAAGTTATTCAATAAGTTATAATAAGTCATTAATTTATTTGGGTTCACGTGCAGATAGAGTTTATTTCACTTATTTAGTTACCAAGAGCACAAGAATGAATCATTAAACAATTATCGTTAAATGATTCTACAATATTTCAGGGCGACCAAACTGGTAGAATGGTTATTTCAAAATTTTCGTAGCATTACAAAATAATATCCGCAGTTATAAACAAGCGACTTCAATTAAACTACAGCGTAGTTTTACGTCAACAATGCGGTCGTGTCTTGAACACAACCTCCTATATTTTTTTAGTGTTTAGCGCATCACAATAATGAAGTTCAAATGGCCAGTCTTATATATATATATATATATATATATATATATATATATATATATATATATATATATATATATATATATATATATATATATATATATATATATATATATATATATTTGAATATTTGAAACCATTTATTTTTATTTTCTCAGCTCATTTTTATTATTATATTAGCTTTTTAATTTTTTTTTTTTATTTTTTGCTGTGCAGTTCGAGCTGAGATAGTTGTGTCCACTACCTGGGGACTCTTTCGAGGATAGCGGTGGTCATAAAAAAATTCTTCCGTTCACATACTTTGGTAGTCCTAGGCATCATCGTCAAAAAGAACAGATTAGAACAGATTTTTTCCACTTGTGAAATTTCTTATATTTGAACAAAGCAACATTAAGGTACCTGACGACTTTTACACCGCAGTATCGCTTGGTGCTGCTGTTAATGAAAGATTTATAATGCAATAATTGACCACTTTCATAACGACGAAATTTGTTTCCAGGGTTCTACGATGGGAATGCACAAGACCTGGAGAATTAATTCCGTATCATAAAGGTAAAATTACTCGATAAGGAATTCAGAAAACGAGTATGTGCAGGATTGGTGGACAAAAATTGGATGTCTAAAATGAATTGATGGTTGGCTCGCATTTCGGCACTTCGATGTCTTGTTTGTAACGTTCTAACTATGCCTCAATCCTCGGCAACTGTCGAGCGATTTTTTTCTGAATATAATCAGAACAAAAAAGACGGGTGGGTAATGTCAGGGACATAACCGGAGTGACGTAGGACTATACAAAGGGGACAGCTTTTGTTAAATATATATTTTAAATATATTGTTTTATTTTCTTCTCCTACCTGAAAAATGGATTAGTTTACTGTTTACTCTTTATGAATATGTTGATGGTTCTGAAAAGAACCTTTGGTGTTGTGTTTTTGTTATCACTCGATATTCCCATCTTGTTCGGTTAAACCTTCCTGTTTAGCTATTGCGTTTGCCACTCGCCACAGCTTTCACAGTTGGAAAATTTCTTCCCATCCAGCTTGTGACATGTTGTTCAGTAAATTACATTTGATGCGACGTGCCGGAGAAACACTTTGCCACTCACTGAAACTAATTGTTGCCTTGATGAGCGCCGAACCGAAGCTGCTCTGTTCTTGATGCGGGTTTTCTGATTGTCGTGAGCAGCTTTGCAAGCCAACTCGAGCACTCCGACGGCCGAAACTCTATAATCGCTGTTAGGTATACTGGTGCTCAGGCACCAATCCGTTCGACTTAGTTACCCTTGCGGAGCAATCAGTGAATGCGACCAACAGGAAACTGGAGACCTGCACGGTTCGAGTGAGACTTTGCCTTTCCCTTAACTCATCCTCCTTTGTTACGTCCACGATGCCGATGCCGTACAACCACACGGGTTTAAGGTTTGAAAGAAAATAAGATATTTTTTTGGGGTCCGCGTGTTTTATACTCTAGCGGTACACACTCACAGGATAGAGACAAATCGGCAGACTCAGCCAGAGGGGCGAGTCCAACGAGACGAACGAATGAGCGTTAAAAGGGAGCGATGGCAAAAAAATACATTCATTACGATTTAAGAGACGAATGAACTCTCAGAGTTTAAAGTCTCTCTAATTCAATACCTTCCTTCCTTCCTTCATTATGATTTGTTCGCTCGTTGGATTCACATGCAGGCTAAAAAGGGTCCTTTTCAGGATCACAAAATTATCTTCAATCTAAATAGTTTATTGTTTTGTTATCACTCGATATCCCCATCTTGTTCGGCTAAACCTTTCTGTTTAGCGATTGCATTTGCCACTCGCCACAGCTTTCACAGTTGGAAAAATTCTTCCCATCCAGCTTGTGACATATTTTACAATAAATTACATTCAATGGCACGTCGCATTACCACCACTCAGTATCGGATTGGAGGTAATTTTAACCTGTAATTGAACATTTGCGATGACAGTGGTACAGTGTCGACTTTCAATGTGGGGTCATAATTTGGACCCCGAACTCTATGTTTACAAAAATGTCCAACTAAATATGTCGCATTACAGGTCCGTCCAATTAACTAAATGTCGAGATAAGTGTAAATTACTGTACTTTCAATCTAGAAGCAATTTAAGAATTGGTGAAAATCAATAAGCTCAGAACAACTGCCAAATTCACATACTCATCATATCCTGGCAAACAAATTATGAAAAAATCAATTTGTGTATTATTATTATTTTGGATATTGTTTTAGAAAGCATTGAACTGTATTTCCTATACTCTTTTTTGGATGGTTTAATGGCCCTGAAAAGCGCCTTGTTTTATGGAATGGTTCCAATTTAGAAAACTTAATACTCGTGGTTTTGAAAAAAACCATTTCGAACGCCCTCGATGCCGCCTTGTTCTGGATTTGCCATTGAAGCAGTTTGTATAAAGAACAAACTTTTTTCTTCTGCTACCTGCTGCCGTTTTGCGATTGCGTTTGCGTCTGCCTGTTGTTGTGTTGATGTCCACCGAACCAAAGCGCGAGCAGTTTGCCAGCCAACTCGATCACTTCGGCAGCCGGCAGCTCTATAACGGCGGCTAGGTGGACTGGTGCACTGGTACTAACGCGCTCGGCCTGGCTACCCTTGCGGGGAACTCCAGATCAACACGGTTCGAGCGGGATTTTGCCTTTCCCTTCACTTTTCCTCCTTTACCATGTCCAGCCATGGCTGCTTGGGTTGGCTTGTTGATGTGTTGTGATGCGAACCGATGTGGTGTACGGTTTGAATGAGAATGATCGTTACGGCAGCGGAGCGGGGATTTTTAAGCTGACTGGCTGGCTCGAGAATTACGCATGTGTGAGACTGCGACCAATGTTTCGTTAATTGTTTTCTTTTTCCTTTCCAATCGTTGTTCATTCTATTACGCTGCTGCTCTGGTTGCCCGTTTTGGTCGGTACGATTTGAGGAGCACAAAATGGACCAATCAAAAATGGGCACATAGTGCATTTTGACAATGCTTGATATTTCACAATTATTCAATTATTTATCTCAAGAAAAATGAAATGTTATTCGTTATGATAGATGCGTAGATATATTTCCTATCAATTGATGCAAAAACCTTTGCGATCTATTGAGAAATGCTCGAGTTATAAGCGTTCCAAATCTTGCATTTTTTCCTACTTGTTCAGTGCCTAGATTTCCATTTCACCCCCCAAATCTTCCGCTTAGACGTAGTCCTACGTCAAAATAGCTTCGAGATCGGCTTGGCAACGATACGATGAACGCTATTTTGAGATCAAAAGCGCTTAATATCATTAGGGCGAAATTCCGCCTGTTGATAACGATTAAATAAATAAATAAATAAATAAATAAAAGATTTGATCAAACATCGTGGCGGCAGCTCGAAAATTTGATGTATGAGCATAATAAAACACACAAATGACTTGCAAATGTAACTGAAGTAAATAAATGAGTATTTTTTTATACTAATAAATTAGTTTTTCCTCTACAACGAATATTTGCGATGGTACCGTCATCCGGGGGCAAATTGATCTCCGGGGTGAAAATTGATCAATCGTATTACTGAAAACAAACATAAACTTTTAGAGGTATTATGCAATTTAATTTTGAACATTTTTAATCTGACTTGTTCGATAATCATCTGAAGGTTCTTTTTGTCAATGGCTCTCAACGAATCACTTAAATTGCATGAAAATTAACATTTTTCTGAATTGCATTTTCGTTTCAATTTTAACTGTGGTAAAAAACATATTTTCAACACACCAAAGCTATATTCATAGACGCTAAATAAATTAATTCACTTCTAACCGATACTTGATGAGTTGAATAAGCAATCGAATACTTGTAATTACTATTCAAACAGGTAATTAAAAAACTTTTTCACAAAAAAGCACCAAGAATGACCAGAACCAAATCCCATCATGCGACATATCGATCGTCTTGGTTTGTCAAAACTAACTCATTGGTGACTATTTCAAGGGTTTTTGGCCACAATTGGATAACCCGAATGGTCTCTGGATGACCTGCAGATCAGTGTTCAAATCGAATTATGGAAGGCATGACCACACCTTTAGGTGGATTAAATCAGGTTTTAGTATCCTCAAAATAATTGATTTTCTATACGTTTTTGTGCATATGATACTAAAAACTCATATAAAACATAGATTGATCAATTTCACCCCGAAGCTACATTTTGAAATTTTCTGCTAAAAAATTTCCAAATAAACGCTTGAGGATTTTTTTTTTTTTGAACAAAACTTTTCATAACGTTTTGTGATTTTAGCACCAGTACCGATTTTAAAAATAATTGGGTATAAATCTAACATTTAAAAATCGGAAATATTCACATTTTTTCTGAAATGGTTTACCCTGGTTTACGGTACAGATTTTTTAGAAAAAAATACAGATGGGAAAGATTTTGAACCCCTCTGGTACAAATAAAAATGTGGCAACTGATTGCCACCAACATTTTACGCTAGCCCTTTTACGGGCAGTGGTTTTGCGTATTGAAAAAAAAAAGTTTTGGGTATTTTAGCATGTAATTTTTTTTTGTTAATATTTTGTAAATAAAAATATTGTAAATATGTTGTATTATAGTTTGCGTTGATCACGTGCCTAGTTCTCACGGCCCGTTAAAGAGTTAAGGGAGATTCTGTAACGATTTGAAGTCGAAGAAATATGGGGAAATCTTTAGGGTGTCGGTTTTACCTTGATTCTCCTATGTGAAAGAACAAGCCTATTTTTTTAAATTTTTCCTCAGGGTTTGTATTTTTATTCACTAGAATAACAAATTGCATTATTCTTCCTTGTTTCTCTTCCAATGCTATACTTATGCAAGGTTGTGACAAGGTATTGAAATATGTTTGGTAATGCATGCAGCGTTGATATTTTTTTGCTCCAATGTTATATGTCAACTTACAGCACCGGCGGTAGGTCTTCTTCGTTAGCATTGAGGAGGATTCAAACTTTGCAGTTCATTCGCCTCTATAACGGTAGATACTATTGTGATTCTAGCTTGATCCTATCAAAATTCTGTATATTTTGACGTAGGACTACGTCTTTCATTTCTATACCGGGGTGTAAAACCAAAGTTTCGAGAACGAAAGCGTTACGCCGGAGACCGAGATTTTGAGCGTTAATAGCTCTTAAACAACTGAACGAAATGGTATGATAAACACTTCATTTGAAAGATAAAATGTCTACGCGTCATATACTTGTTACTTTTTCATCCAAAAACTTGTTTCAATAGTCTTAAAATTGCTTTCAAAACAGGCTATTGAAATCACCAATCGGTATATAAGCGAGCGCCGCTCGTAAACCCACTCAGTTATGATTGAACAGCGATTGGAGCATGTTGACGCTGTTGTTGTGAAGCTAATTTCGTTTATCATGAAAGCGCTGATGAACGGTGTCACCAAGAGCCTGTTTGTGCACCTAAGGCCAAAAGGGAATCCGTCAGGAGGAGAGTGATGCCACGGTTCCGTTTGAAACATCGGAGCAGCCGCCACACACACACACACACATACACGCGCGGAATTCTCGTTGCTATCATCGTTGCTGAAAAATAATCTGCCAGTTCCCCTGGGAATTGAAAAATACATTCATGCGAAATAGTTTTTTTTAATGTTTTCTATCCATATAACACTGCAACCAAATACATTTGGTTTTGTTATTTTTCAATCAATCGCAATTAACAGGAAAGCTTCTGAATATTTTTTTCCCCATCAGTGGAAATTTTCGTATCCAATATTGGATGCATAACATGAAAAACGGAAAATGTTTCACATCGCGAAAATCAAGTCATTTTCGAGCGATTATTTGCTTTCTACTCATATAATGCTGCAACCAAACACATTTCGTTTTGGATTTTTTCAATCAAGTGCGATCAACGTAAGATCACGTCTTTCGGTAATTTATTAGAGGTGCAATGAGTCTTTAGGAATTCCCGCTCTACGCGCACTGGCAAACAATGTTTACTCAACAATTTCTCAAACTAGAAATGGGTGTTGTGAGAAAGGATTAGCGAACGCGAAAACGACAAACGGGAGAAAGATTGTGGAGGTTGAAGGAAATTGGCAGAAAACTTCTTCATTCTATCATTCAAATAATGTGATTCATACCACATCGTTTTGCCAGAAAGAGATTATTAATGCTCAAAGGAGGAATCGAGTCCTCCGAGGAAATTACCCAACGCAAATTAGAGTCGACTATCGATTGCGGCATTCGTACACAAATAATTTTATAATGCAGTTTCACCAAAGTGATTTCTTCGGATATATTCACTACATCATGTCATGTATTTCATATTCTTCATAAGGAAATCCATATCCATGGCACCTATCGGTAACGAATTATTATCGAAACCACGATTTTCGCTAAATGCTCCTTTCAGTTCGGCCTGTAAAAAACTTTTCTGTACTCTAATCCATCAAATTTGGAGCCCTGAAAAGGGCCGTTGATTATATGCTAAGCTAATATAGCACGCTCTCCTCGGATACGATGGGCCAGCTGGATGTCCTTGGGCATGATGTGACGCGTTTTGCATGGATAGCACACAAATTGGTATCTTCTAATAAGCCTCCTGCAGCGTCATAACCGCGGAACTTTGGAAGCGCAAGTCGGTTTTGAAGTCCTGAGCAATTCCACGAACCAAATGCTGCAAAGGTAGCTTGCGGATCAGCAATTCGGTCGACTTCTGATAGCGACGAATTTCATGCGAAGTTCCCGGTCGATAGCGATGTGGCTTCTCCACCTATCCTGCTACTGGTGCGCTTATACGAGCTGACTTCGTGTGCCTTGGAATGTGAGATGGGGAAGCTCATACTTACGTCTATGCATTATGCTGTACACTACAGACTTTTTTTCTCCGTACTGATTAAGAAGCCGACCGAACTATCGGTCGACAAGTCAGTCTGCAGTCGGCGGGGGCTCTTAATTTCGTTTTTGCAGGCCGAACCGAAAAAATTTCAGTCGAGTTAACTCTTTTTTACAGTAATGCTTTTGAATCCGGACACTTTGCATTACATTCAATATCATACCACAGCCATAACATTTTTTTCATGTTGAATTTATGCGAATAATAGCTACTAATATAGTTACTGATAGTTTCATGATAGTTACTAATCAATCGCATTAATTCAACATGCAGAAAATGTTGTGGCTGCGGTATGGTATTAAATGTAACGCAAAGTGTCCGGATTCAAATACATTACTGTATACTTACTTCGATGTTATTCGTTTCTCTCTCAGGGTAAGCAACGAATATAATAAGGGTGGGGTTTAGATTCTATACTTTTATGGTTTATAAAATGACGCTTCCTTTGCTTTCGTTCATTTCTTACTCTACTCTCGCACCGTGACGACTCGTTTGTTTGGGACCAAGCAGACAGCTCGTTAGTCTTTCGGTGTTAAGGCACACGAAAGCAGCTCGGATAAGCGCACCAGCCGCAGGGATAGGTGAGGAAGCCACATCGCTATCGACCGGGAACTTTGCGTGAAATTCATCGCTATCGGAAGTCGACCGAATTGCTGATCCGCAAGCTACCTTTGCAGCATTTGGTTCGTGAAATTGCTCAGGACTTCAAAACCGACTTGCGCTCCCAAAGTTCCGCGGTTATGACGCTGCAGGAGGCTTATTCGAAGATACAAATTTGTGTGCTATCCATGCAAAACGCGTCACATCATGCCCAAGGACATACAGCTGGCCCGTCGAATCCAAGGAGAGGGTGCTATATTAGCTTAGCATATAATCAACGGCCCTTTTCAGGGCTCCAAATTTGATGGATTAGAGTTCAGAAAAGTTTTTTGCAGGCTAAACTGAAACGAGAATTTTCGTTTGGATGCCATACAGCATCGAGAAAATTCCGGAAAGATCTAATCGTTGCTGAAAAACAATCTGCCAGTTCCCTAGGAATTGAAAAATACATTCATGCGAAAGAGTTTATTTTAATGTTTTCTAACCATATAACACAGCGACCAAATACATTTGATTTCGTAATTTTTCAATCAAGTGTAATTAGCTGGAAAGCTTTGGAAGATTATTCTTTCCCATCAGTAGGATATTTTCGTATCTAATATTGTATGCGCGCGCAACGGAAAATGTTTCGTATCGCGAAAATTATATAATTTTCAATCGATTATTGCTCAGTCGCCGAAATTTTCATACTCAGAGAGTTCATTCTCCTCTAGTTTGCCTTCCAAATTGCCATCGTAAACCACACCTTCTCTCGATTCAATCACGCACGAGAAGCATACTGAAATGATATTCTGGTGGTGAAACCGATTCATTTTTCGTGAGGCGTCGTGCACAAATTACGTAACGCGATAAGGGGGGAGGGGGTAGATGTTGCGTTACTTTCTGTTTATTAGAGATAGGAAATTGCGTTACGAAAGGGGGGGGGGTTCAAAATTCGGATTTTTAGCGTTACGTAATTGTGCACGACGCCTGAGGACATCGACAAGACAACATCGTTACTGAACGAGCTGAACGGCGAGGGATCGAGGGATTCATTACCTGGCCTGACCTGACCTGAAATGCAATCAGTTTGTTTTAACTGTGAGGGAGCGCAGAAAAGCCGTGATACTCTCATGACCAAGAGAGTATCAGCATCGAAATACGGTTCCTCGGGAAGACATAGAAGCAGCCGCCACACACACACACACATACACGCGCGCAACTCTTTTCGTTTGCTGGTTATCGAGAGGAAACCTGGAAAGAAATGATCGTTGCTGAAAAATAATCTGCCAGTTCCCCTTGGAATGTTAATGTTTTCTATCCATATAATACTGCGACCACATACATTTGGTTTTGTGATTTGTCAATCAAGTGCAGTTAGCAGGAAAGCTTCTGAAGATTATTCTCAGAACAAGGTTTTTTGTATCCAATATTGGATGCATAAAACCTTGAGTCTCCAACGTAACACTCTCGTTTTTGAAGTCACCCAAATATGTATTTATTCATTCATTCAGGATGGATTTAGATTCAACTTCAAACAAATGATCTCTAAATCAACGATAGTCCTACGTCACCATTGCGGTTATACCATAAATATAACCCACTTCCTGTTTTTTTATTTTTTTATTCACATTGCGTGATTTATAGAAATGGTACCCTCCTGCTCCTCATTACTCTCAAAAGTATGGAAAGGTTCATTGTTTGAACAAGCGAAAGAGATTTTCGACCTAATACCCCGGACCGTTGATATTTTTGCTGCTTGCAGATTGGATAATTGGAAAATCCTACTTACGTACTAGTTTTAGGTTTCATTTCACTTAATCAACAGCTTATCGTAAAACTAATGGATTTCGAATGTGAAATACATCCTACTCCTTTCTTTTTTTTCACTAGCTGCATACTCTAGGGTGTTCCCTTATAATAATAACTCTCGCATTTAAAACGCTACAAGTGTGGTGTTTTAACAACTTCAAAACAAACGCCGCTGTTTTGTGTTCCGGAGCCGCATAAGGCATGATGAGAGTTGCTAGTCTCTTTAAAATCACATTTTAAAATTATTGCTCCGCAATCTACTGTTATTGTTTGTTTTACTTCGACAATTGACGTTTCCGGTTATTGCAATCTTTTGTGTGATAAGTATAGAATCTAGTCTTGTGAAAAGCATGTTGGAGTTATTGGCGAGCAATTTTGTTCGTGCTTTGGGAAGTACATTTCTCTGAAGTTGAAAATCCAAGTTATTGCGTATTATATTTCAGTTATGGAGTATGTCTTCGGTTAGTTACGGTGTCTAAACTATAATACTATGTAGAAGTGTTTGCCGCGAAAAAAAATCGTGAAATACTCAAGTACTGGTTTCAACTTACGTTTCTACCAACACATGTGTGAACAAATTATCCAGTCTGTACCCGACCTCTTTATAAACTAGCGAGTTCAACCCATCGGAATGGTACCTCAGATGACCATTCCTTAAAAACGCAACCCGATCTTTGTTCGGTTTCTCCTTGCGATGCTTGAGCATAGTGTATCGGCTGTATTGGGGACTAAACCGGCATATATCGATCTTTTTGTTCTTCAAGCGAGCGAAGAAATCATCATCTTCGCCGCCCCAGCCGCTGAACATATTGGACATGCCGTTAATTTTCATAAATTGGTTAGACTGGATAGCAGTCGCCCCACCGAAAAGTCCTCTGTAGGGCAAATTATACCGGAACACATCCAAGCTTGAACACATATGTCGGGGTCGTTGCGAGCAAGCATACAGATTGCCTAGATTTTGCGGCATGAGATCCACATCGTGCAACACCAAGCACGGATAGTCCAATTTCATCGCAATGAGCGCGCCAATATTGAAAAGCTTTGCCCGGTTGAAGGGTTTAGGATCATACTGTTCGATTATAAAAACCCGATAGTGGATCCTCTGTCGGCGGAGATAGTTGTGCATGTACATCAGGAACTGGCCAAGCTGTTGCTCGCGCTGTCGATATGGGATTATAATTGCCGTGCTGAAGCTAGGAAGACAGTCTTCCGGATACCATTCGCCGCCTAATTTAACATTATTATTAATAATCTCCTCGGTGAAAGGCCTCCGATAAAGGTACACATTTTCCTCAATCACATCACTGTAATCACACCGAATGCCGTTTCGCATTAGACTGACATTCTTGGTTGTTTTCCGTACCAGCTGGTCATATATCTCCTCTCCATCAATATATTCATACCGGCTCGCGAAACGATCCGGCCATAACAAAAACACCAACAGCAAACCGTAGCCAACAACAGCATACACCTGTCGCGATGAAATGCGGAACTTTATCATACCTCTCGGTCACGCGCACCACCGCCTCTCTCGTCAAGCTGGTTATCGCTGCAGCTGCTGCCGCTATTTGTTCCAAAATCTGCAGAGGACACGAACTATGACACAATTCATCTTTCTATTACACAATAGAAGTTACCTGAAAGGACGGAAGATTGAGTCACCGACGACTGCAACTTGCGACAATTCCGGCGACTAGCAGATACAGTGGCACACTCCGGAAACAGACGACCGCATAGAATTTATCGATTCGAGAGAAATTGAAGTGGAAATTAAAACTTAGATGAAATATTATCTGTTAATGCACAGGAGGACTTATACTGGTGGTTTTGTGAAAACCCATTTTTTCTTTCGACTTCCGATTGATCTATCGTGAATTATTGGAAAACTGCCACCGGATTGTGCTAGTTTGATTTCCTCCTCTGTCACTGCTGCTGCTTTGGATGGGATACCGCACGTATAGCTCTAGCATGCGGCAATCATAACAACACGAACACACTTGCATGTTGTATGTATACAAACACGAGAAGAGTAATTCAAGTATTGTACTGGTTCAAAACATTCTATGGTATTTTTGAGGATCACATAGGATCAAATCACACATATTCAGACAATAATCCAACATTTATTTAGCAATTATGTATCATATTTCAAACATTCCCAAAATAGCATAATACTAAAGACAAAATTCGCGCCAAGAGAAACGTAATTGCGGAAAATAGACAATACATCTACCTGTGGAGTGTGGTACATTCTTATCTAAAAACCTCAATTCAAAAGGTTATCTCGGAAACACTTAAGTGCGATTCACATACAACATACACGTCACGTTCACGTCCCGTCACGTCACGATACGTCAATGATTCTACCATGCAATTCTCATGAAAACATTCACATACACCAGCAACGTAACGACCCGTCAGCATACGTTCAACGAAAACGACCGGCAGGATTTGTAGAAAAGAAAAATTGACGGAGAGGGACGGTTCGTTGGGTTTTTGTCTGGGCTTTGTGTCTCGGCTTTTGTTTCGATTTTGGTTGTATTTTTTATGCCAACATATCTCTTAGTTCCAAATTTCGGAGTCAAAATCATTCGCGAATAGCTGAAAAAAAAGTCTATTTATTAGTAATGTTGAATAAGGGTCAGGACTACGGGGTTCTAGCATTTAAATAATAAAATTCAATGACTTTCATTGAAATCCCAAGAGTTGTTTGTTTCATCGACATATCATATTCAATTGAGGAACTGCTGATGGTGAAGTGAGCACGGTCTGAAGTAAACGATGGAAGACAAATATCTGATAAAATATAATGGTGATAAATTCTCATAAATCAAGAATGTATATTAGATAAAGAATTTTTTCAAAGTTTTCAATCACAAGTGTGTCCGTAACTCCGCATTTCACCAGTATTCTGAGAGAAAATTCTCAGAAGCGGTTTGGTAGAGGTGTTACTCCTGCTAGAACCTCGAGACTCATGTTATGGGTTGAGTGCATAGAGCCGAGAGCTGTACGCAGACAATGATATTGGATTCGTTCCACTTTTAGACTTTAGCTGCTGAGAGAAAGCAGAAAGAGCCATACTCCAGAATGGATTTGTATTTGTGTTTGTTTTTTTCTTTTTTTTGACGTAGAACTACGTCTTTCATTAAGGGTGCCAAATCAGAAAACAGGTCACGTTTTTATGAAATAAAGTTAACGTTAATAACTATTTTTGCCGCGAACGGATTTTGGCGATTTACATACTAAACGAATCGGAAATTCCGTAAGATTATTCAAATATGCTATACATTAGAATCCCCTGGTTTGTAAATGTTTAAAATTCATGAAAACTTTAAGTGTTTCCATTTTCCCATATATTTGTTCTGTTCATGTGTGTGTTTTTCTGAACAGAGCTGTCAATAACGAGCAACTTATCGACGACCAACGGAGGGCAAATCGTAGGATTTAAGTCTCCGTGAATAAAGGAAAAGTAGAAGAATGAAGGGGAATACTTGCCTAGAGTATAAACAGTGGATCTCGCTGAGGCAAACTTTCATTCGGCATCGGACTGTTGAGCAATCCAGTTCACTTTGCTTTCGCTGCGCTTCGATCTAAGATTGGACCTCACCAGTGGTAATCCAACTTGGATATCGTCGTTTGGGTTTTTCTGTTTGTTTTTCGCGTTATTCGTATCGTGTGTTTTTCTTTCCGCGTCATAAATTGGACGCTTCGCGTAGTGTGTGATGAGCAAGAAGAAGAGGAAGGCAGGCTCGAGCCCTGCAATTGCCAAGGGCCAAAAACATTTCGAGACAAGCGTCATCTAATGATGCACGCGATGTTGGTGTAGTGAAAAGCGCTCGCACTGAACCGAGCCTTCGCGAATGTGACACCGCATGGAACAACAGCGAAGTAGACGATTTCGGCACGTCGGTCGAAAATGTAAACGCCGTTACCCAGGCAGCAACCAATAACAAGCTCCCCCCGCTGGTGGTGAAGGCGGTCACTCTTAACAAACTCATCAGCGAATTCGCATCGATGGTGTACAATCCCAGCAGTCGTCGCGCCACAAGTCCCTCACGCTTTTATTCGCCAGTCAACGCCTATTGCACTCTGTCGCTATAACGTCCATTCGCCAGTCGGGCTTACTATCAACTCCCCGAACTGCCCGTTCCTCGTGCAACACATCCATCGTCACGCTCGTTACTTATGTGCGTGTATATGTGTGTAATTATAGCCTCGTTGCTCTAGTACCAAGAAACTCTCCACTTACACGGATGACATTATTTAGGCAATTCACCGTACTATCTAGCCGTTACTGAGTTTGCTTCATCACAACTCTACAGATGGGTGTTACAGCAGAGTACAAGCTGTGTGGCATAATTCAGTCTTTTTCCAAGCAGTTAACATTGATTGTTTTCCGTAATCATAAGGGCTTCGTTGGTGCCTTTTTAGAATGCATTAATGCATTAAACTGACGTTATGGTGAAGCAGGCGTTAAGGCTATGCGCCAAAAAATTATTTGGGGAATACCAAGTATCTTGAATGTTTTACTGGAATGATATAAGTTATTTAGGTTCGCGTGCCAGTCGCAAAACTGCCTTCAACTAGTATTGCATTTGTGCTAATATTGATTAATGACGCATTGCTACTGTTTTCGAGGTTGTTATTAACAAAAAGAGTTTATTTCGCTTGTTCAGTCACCAAGAAAATAAATGTCGTTCTAGAATTGTGTATGTGATAAAGTTTCGCTTGCCAGTAGCAAAACTTCCTCCACTCAGGGTGACAGCTGCGCTTCTCTCGAGCATGAGAAAGTAATGCAACTTTTTTTGAGGCCAGTAATATTAACAGAAGCGTTTCTACTGAGAATAGCGCAAAATGATGAGAAGTCTTTAAATTACTAGTAGTTTCAAACCACCAATGTATGGCTCTGTATGCATGCTATGGCGAACGCTTGTTTGGCGCTTGGTTTACGTTTACGTGAACGATGCCTAGAGGTGCGATTCCTTTGAGACAATACTAAATGTTTTCATGCGGTGCCAAAGACATATTGATGTAGTTATATGTGGAAGAATGGTGCTGGTGCAACATGTATATAATCGACTGTAGCCGGAATAGCGTTCGAGGTAAATTTGTAATGCATTGACATGAAATAAATTGCGACATACGATCAGCTAGTGTATTGTTTTGCGAGGGCAAGAATGAATCATCAATCAATTATCGTCAACTGATTCTACAATGAAAAAACCATTTCAGAGAATATTCTACTAAGCAATTGTTTCTAAAATATCACAGCATTAAAGAATAATATCCAAAGGTATAAATAAACGACTTATATAAAATAACAGCGTAGTTCTACGTCAACAATGCGGTCGTATCTTGGACACAACCTCCTATAATTTTTTTTGTATTTGTGTTATAAAGCGTTATGAGATCTCCCGGATGAGCCACCCACCACGTGCCGCAAATCGAGCGGGAAAAGTTGACCCTCTTTTGACATTTTTTGCTTCAAATACGTTTTTTGCTTCAAATGAAGTGGGAATTCCAAGTGCATTTTGAATCAAACCAGACACCAAGGTACTTGAAGGTCAATGATTGGGTAATGTTTCTGGCCAAAAACATAGGTTGCAATTGGGCTGGGGACCGCTTTCGAGTAAACGCTACCAGTTCAGTTTTCTGCGGTGAGAATGCGATCCCTACGATCCTTGCCCAGGAAGACAAGTTACAGTAATCGTTCGCTAACTGGTCCTGGTTTAACTGGTCTGCTATTTAACTGGGCGAACGTTAACTGGTCCTTGGACCAGTTAAAAAGCACAATTTCGTAAACAATCGACGCCATATTCAAATGGAAGATTTGCTGTGAGGGGCATTCGAATGTAATTTTAAATGTTATGAATGTTGACATTATTTTCGCACGACAAAAACATTGATTAAACTACAGAAAAACAATTTTCTCAAATCATATGTCATACCTGTTGTCGCACTCAATGCGAAACTTCCATTGGAATCATTTTATTTATCCAATTACAGGAACTAAGCGAATCAAACAATTCATTGAAGTTTCCCTCGATTTTATTTGACGTTTAACATGCCGGACCAGTTAAAACGCGAATGTCGATAAGTGGTCTTCTCTTTTCGCCCAGTTAGTGAATGTTTACTGTATCTAGGGAATTTTGCAATGGTCTTTGCAAGTTTTCGGCATGGGAACTTCTGACGGAAACCACGCCATCATCTGCAAGCTGTCTTAGCGTGCATTGTTCTGCCAAACAACTGTCAATACCTTCACATAAAAATTATAAAGAAGGGGGCTGAGACATGAGCCTTGGGGTAGACCCATATAACTATTTCTGGAAGTTGACAGTAGTCCGAGGGTGAAGTTCATTTGCTTTTCTGACAACAAATTGTACAAGAAGTTATTCAAACTCCAGGAAGTCCACATCTGTTCAGATTTTCTGAAAGAATTTGTATGGGAACCGAATCAAAAGCTCTCTTAATATCCAGGAATACTGAAGCCAGTTGTTCTTTGTGCGCAAAGGCCGGTTGAATATCTGTAGAAAGCAACGCTAGACAATCGTTTGTTCCTTTGATCTCGCGAAACCCAAAGCGTGTACTTGATAGCATATTATTTGTCTCGATCCATTGATCGAGTCTTCGAAGGATCATTTTCTCCAACAATTTTCTGATGCACGAGAGCATAGCAATCGGACGATATGAGTTATGGTCAGATGCTGGTATGCCGGGCTTAGATCTATCTCCATTCGGGTGGCACAATGTTGTTTTCTATAGTAGGGAATTGAACAAGTCTAGCAAGCGTCTTTTCGCGATATCGAGAAGCTGTAATCCAAGCTTTGAATATTTCTCGAAGTGTGTGGATGTTCCATGTCTACGAAAAGCTTTGAAAGCATCAGAATCTTTCAAACACAATTTTGCGCATTCATCGTCTCAGCCAGGCCAGCCAGGCTTGGAACTTTTCTTTTTCGTTCTTCCAGCTTCCAAATCGACGAAGAATCGATATTCTTCCAATGGTGGAAGTATATCTATTGATTCGAAACTGATTATTACCGCCGTTGCAAATTTTTGCCAATCGATGTTCCTTGTTAGGTCAAATGGAACTCGAGATGGTTCAGAGGGTTGCGGGTCAAACTTGATTGATATATTGATTGACAAGTGACCGCTACCATGGGGATTATTGATGACCTTCCACTGACAATCTAATGATAGCGAACTTGAACAAAAGATAGGTCGAGTCGACTTTCTCGAGCCGGAGGTTTTGGAATTCGTGTCGCTTCACCAGTGTTCAAGATAGTCAAGTTAAAATCGTCACATAAATCGTAGAAAATAACCGCTCTAGCATCATCATAAAAATCGGCCCACCCAGTACCATGGGAGTTTATGTCACCCAAAATTAGAACTGGGGTTGAGAGAATCGAAACTAGATTCCAAAGTTGATTACGGCTGATGGAAGTATTTGGAAGAACGCATACTGAAACTATGCAAAGTTCTTTATTCTTTGCAGTTATTTGACAAGCGACAATTTCGACGTCTGATAGAGCTGGGAGAGGAATTTTATAGAAATAGTAGCACTTTTTGATCCCTAAAAATATTCCTCCATAGGAATCATCTCAATTCAGGCTAATAATGTTGAAATCGTGGAAGTTGAGTTCTGTATCGGAAAAAAAAGTCATGTTTCAGAAAGGGCAAATATATCACAGTCATAATTTTGAAGTAAAAATTTGAACAAATCTAGTTTAGGCACTAGACTACGGCAGTTCCACTGTAGCACAGGGATCATATCTTCTACTACGTCGGGTGAATTATCTATCGAAAGATATGATTGATGCAAGGAGGGGCCATGAAATAGTCAATTGCTTAAGATAAGACTTCAAAGATGAAATCAAGGCAGGAATAAAGCTTCTGAGGGGGTCTTGAATATTGAAGATCTTTAATATAAAGTTCACAATGTCCGAAAAAACTAACAATCTTCGATTAGACGCGAATTTTCTATAAGAAGATCGAGGAGCAGCGTTTTTATTTCTTTCTTCTCTGGGTAATGGCGTAAAATCCTTACTGCAACCAGGAACTGGCCGAGAAGAAGCCTTCGGATTCGTTTTTTTACTACTATTACCCTTGGAATTACACAATCTTATAAGGATTTGTATGGATCGACAAGATTGAGCTTTGTTTAAATAATTATTTTAGCGAAATAGTTATAGAAATTACGCGCTACACTATATTAATAATATGCGAATATATGCCTTTTTACATAAAAATATTTACTTTTAGCGTCAAAGCCATATACACGGAGAAAAATAGATATTTCTATTATGGCTATGATCCATATCAATGGAAGCAGATTGATTATTCAAATAGTTTCACAGAAATAATCCAAATTGCACATTGCGATTGTACAGCCGGATTATGTGAAGTGTACTCCCATTTAGGCTTTGTGTTTTTTGCCCTGAAATGCTGGTCTCGTGAAGAAGTAAACCATAATGAATATTCGTGTGCAGATATCCTTAATCGGTGGTTAATTACGCCAAAAAGGCAGATGATTATGTTGAAATTAAGAACAGCCATAAAGATCAAACAACCCTCAGATATGTTTTCCGGGTACCTGAATGCTCTGCGGAGAAGTGAAATATGGTTATAAGAAAATTGATCGGAAACGAAGAAAATTCATCAATTGGCTAATTCATGGAAAATACAAGGAAGCATTCGAACGTGAGCTCGAGCCTCTGTGTCTTGAATCTAGGTTCGAACATGCTGATAATCCTTTCCTGTTATTTTTTCGATTCAAATCTAGTGGGAAAGTCGCTCAATGAACATCGTGAAATGGATGCTAGTAAGTTAAGCAATATGCATCACACAAAAGCTCTTGTTCGGTAAATAGCTGTCTAACTGTTTCACAAAGTTCATGTTAGTTCTATGAAATACTTCGCGTTAATAAAGAGATCGCAAATATATTTAAATCATCTACAAGAACGTCGATTGATAATGAATCAGCTTCTGCTGCATAGAAGCTACGAATGTAAACAAATAGTGTTTGCCCAACAGATGCTCTGCATGTATGTGCAGCAAGAGCCCTATATTGTTATTTAAACATGACTGTAGAAACACATAAATTTATTTCCGCGTGCTGAATCAAAACAATTCAGAAAACCACCCGGCATAAATGCTGATGATTGATAATGGTCCCTTTGTTACCTTTGTCATCGCGAATAATTATTTCTCGTTGCGCCTTTTAGTGGATTTAGTTTTATATCCTTGGATGCAAAAACAATATACCGATAGTTTTATCAAAAAACAGGAAGTGGGTTATATCTATGGTATAACCGCAAGGGTGACGTAGGACTATCGTTGATTTAGAGATCATTTGTATGAAGTTGAATCTGAATTCAGATTCTGAATTCTGAATGAATGAATATTTGGAGAACTTCGAAAACGAGAGCGTTACGTTGGAGGCACAAGGTTTTATGCATCCAATATTGGATACGGTAGTAGTATCCAAGTAGGATTGCATTTGCGCTAATCTTGATTATAATGAAGCAATGCTACCGTTTTAAGGGGTTGTTGATATTAACAAAAAGAGTTTATTTCGCTTGTTTAGTCACCAGGTTTCGCCTACCAGTAGCAAAACTTCCTCCACTAAGGGTGACAGCTGCGCTTCTCTCGAGCATGAGAAAGTAATGCAACTTTTTTCGAGGCCAGTAATATTAACAGAAGCGTTTCTTTTGAGAATAGCGCAAAATGATGAGAAGTGTTTATATTCCTAGTAGTTTCAAGCCACCAATGTATGGCTTTGTATGCATGCTATGGCGAACGCTTATTTGGCGCTTGGTTTACGTTGTACGAACGATGCCTAGAGGTGTGATTCCACTGAGACTAAATAACATGTAGCATGATATTTGATACATGCAAGTGTTGTCATTGTTGTTGTTTCCATACGGTGCCAAAGATATATTGATGTAGTTATGAGATGTGGAATAATGGTGCTGGTGCAGCATGTATATAATCGACTGTAGTCGTGCGAACAGCGTAGTTCTACATCAACAATGCGGTCGTATCTTGGACACAACCTCCTATATTTTTTTTAATAATTGAGTTTTTATGTTTCAATTTTGAATTACAATTCGTGTATTCGGATTTCTGATGAAGGATTGAAAATTCTCCAGTGAGACAGTTTCAAACTTTATAACTCTATCCAGATTCTAAATTCGAGATCTGAAGTGGATTGGTAATTATTCTACATTTTCCAGGGTTTCGGTCCACTACAGCAGATCTCAGATAACGAAGGAAACTGCGTTCTTATGTGTTTGGTTTGCAGTTTGATTCACTACATATCGAAATAACATGCCGATGCATAAAATTGAGTGTTTACGTGTTTCTTGGTTCCATTTTATTTTTTGTATTCATTCTTTAATTCTTCTTGAATTCATCGATTATTCAATTATTTTTTTTAATTCTTTTACTCTTTGGCTTTATAATTCTTTCATTACTTCATCATTCCCAAAGATAACGCGGAGAGTAATTTCGACGAATAGTACGTACGATAAATAATAGAATATAAAGATTTCGGTTATCTTTTCTGGTTTCCGCACTCCGTCATCGCTATTGCAATTTAGATACAAAGTACTTGCGATAAATAATAGAGATATGTAGTGAAACCGTACGTCCGGCAGTGTATTACCCTAAATACTTTCGGTTTTTGAGATTTCATTTCGTCGAGCAGTTTAGAGTTAGCGTTTACAGAATCACATCACTTACCGCAGTGAATCCTGATTTTTAACATATCCCGCTAACAAATTTCCCTTCCATGGTATTCGCTAGGGAACCACACCCTAGAGGCGACCCTTCTGACCTTCGGGCGGCGAATATCATACTAACGTTCCTTCCCTTCTCCTACTGACTGTAAGGACGAGGCTGGCGTCGTTATGGACCATTCCACCCTTTAACGAGTACCTGCATCTATATTGCCACCAACGATTTTATTTTTCTCTCTTCTTTTTATTGTTAAAGAAGAGAAAAAAATAAAATCGTTATCACTTTTAACCTTGAATTAAAAACTATTCATTTCGGAGCAATTTTTTGGTTAACAACACCCAACTCAGCGCAGCAACAGCAATTTTCTTTTAAAGTTATTGAAAAACAGTCATTTCAAAATTTATTGAAATTTATTGAAAAACAGTCATTTCAAAATTTCAAATACAAAAACATTTTTACTATCAAGCGTTTTCCGCTAGACGGGCAGGTGGCATCTATATTGCCACCAACATTTTACTCTAGCCGGGCTATATTGCCACCAATTTTTTCAATTTTTTTGATTGTTTTACGTATTCAAAAAAATTATAGGAGGTTGTGTGTAGTTTTATTCAAGTCGCTTGTTTATAACTGTGGATGTTATTTTATAATGCTACGAAAATTTAGAAATAACCATTCTACCAGTTTGGTCGCCCTGAATTGTTTTTTTTTTGTAGAATCATTTGACGATAATTGTTTGATAAGTCATTCTCGTGCTCGCAGAATAATACATACTCGAGATAGGAGTAGCTTTCATCCTTAGTGGGGGAAGTTTTCCTACCGTCATGCGAAACCAAATCAGAGACAAAAATCCAGAACGTTTATTTTCTTGATGATTGATGATTCCCCACACAATTGTGTAGCTTAGAACCTTAATGCAATGGCTTAAGTTTGATACAATGATTGCTATGCTAGAGACATCAGCGAGTCAGTAATTAGGTGACGTCCACAGCTCAATCCAAAACGAAGATATGTGATGGCGCAAAACAAGGAAGAACAAGCGATGTTCATTGTTTCGTATCTAGAACGATACTGAAAGTTTGCCTTTCCGTCCTTTCCTTGTTGAATTAAAGAAACTTTAAACTTCTTCAGTTCATTCGTCTCTAGCCTTCAAAAAGGCCTTTGGAAACCTTTACTCTTTCCTCATATTACTCCTCCACCCCAATTGCCTTGAGAAAACCATTCGATTCCTTGCCGTTTATCTCGCTTAGCAACGATGTTGTCCAGTCGGTGTCCTCACGAACAATGAAGTTCATCTCAGTGAGATCCACTGTTTCTTTCTTTCTTTGTTTTTAAGAGGCTTTAAACATTGCAGTTCATTCGCCTCTAAGATCCACTGTTTATAATCCAGGCAAATATTCCCCTTCGTTCTTCTTCTTTTACTTTATTCACGGAGACTTTACATCTTACGATTTCCCCTTCGTTGCTCGACGATAATTTGGTCGTTATTGACAGCTCTGTTCGGGAAAGCGCACAAATGGACAGAACAAATGTAAGAGGAAATTGGAATGCTTCCAATTTTCATCAATTTAAACCATATACAGACTATGGGATTGTAATGTATAGCATAGCAAACAAATCTTAGGGAATTTCCGATTCGTTTGGAATGTAAATCGCCAGAATCCGTTAACGTCAAAAATAGTTATTAACGTTAACTTTATTTCATAAAAACGTGATCTGTTTTCTGATTTGGCACCCTTAATGAAAGACGTAGTTCTACGTCAAAAATGTTTTGTGTATTTTATTATGTAAACATGTCGTTGAAATGGAGTTTGGCATTGCCACCAACATATTACGCTAGCCGGGCAGTGGCAACTATAGTGTCATCAATTTTTTCAATGTTTTTGATTGTTTTGTGTATTGAAAAGAAATATTTTGTGTATTGACGAATTTCATGCCAACTCGACTGGCCGTTGGCAGCACCATCTCAGATAGCAATAAAACGTTAAACAATTTCCTACATTTCGTCCTTTGACAAGAATTTTGTAGGTATCAGTTTTTAAATTATAAATTTTTGTGAAAAATTTAGAAAAAAATTGTCTTTTTCCAAAAAGTAGTCTAATTCTTTTTCGAATATTTCAAGTATGCAAAGTTGCTTAAATGGCCCATGTATTAACACCCACAACGTTTCACTACTATCTGAGATGGTGCTGCCAACTCCTAAGACGAGTTGGCATGAAATTAGTCTATTTTAGCATCTAAACATGTCGTTGTATTGGAGTTTGCGTAGATTACATGCCTAATTCTCACGGCCCGTTCAAGCGTTAAAGCTCGAATCACCGAAAATTGCACAACGAGAATGATTTGCTAGCCCCAAGCGTCATTCTGTGTGTTCTTTGTGCAATTTGGTTGGTTCAGGTCACGGAGAGCAACTACGAATTGTACAGTCTACCCAAGCTCAAGCTCAATCTAGAACCTAGGTACAAAAACGTCTATTCGATGGCGCAGATCGACAACATTTTTGTTCTATCATTTATCGATCATTCGGATTCTATATTAATCACATCCTCTTCCATACTTATGAAATGGTAAACAGTATATTTTATGTAGACATAAAAACTCGCCGTAAAGTATGCAATACGAGTTATATCAAACACTTTCTCTCTACATCTGGAATATAACAAGAAACATCTATCCCGTAGTGCTTAATTCTCGTCAGCTGGACCGGCCAAATCGGAAAAGAAATCAACGGCGTTCGTATGTTTGGATGATGGCAAATTATGTTTGATTGCTTTTTTCTCCGGTTTGCTGTTGTACTTAATATCGTCGAAATCCTCAAAATATTTGATGTTCCAAAATCTGATATCGTTGTCGTGCGAACTTGATGCGATCAGTTCTCCGGTGCTATTTATATCCATGGTCTCCACTGCCAGCGAGTGTTGGCCGACAATACCGAGCACTCGACCCGGCACCATATGCATTGCACGAAGGATCCCATCTTCCCCGCCAGTTACCGCTATCCGCTCCGTAATGGGAACCATTTTGTTCACGCCCATTTGGGGACCTGTAAATGAATGCGAAGAAGTATAAATGCCATAATTTCGCTCACAAATTAAAAGCCTTTACCCGTGAAAGCATCACAATGATACCCGAACTGTGCCCAATTGAAGGTGTAAAAGTTCCCCTTTGAGGAAGCGGCTACAACTTTGCTGTCTTTGCGAAACGTTCCCATACAGGAAAGTTCCTCTTCGTATGGCTCGGATTGGACATACATTTTTCTAGAACAAACAAAAATCGAACATTTCAGTAGGCAATGAGGAAATTGAGCAAAAAGCACAAACCGTTGTGGCAAATTAATCGAAGTAAGATAACCATCTCCGCTGGTCATCAGCAGATACTTCCTCTGATCATTGGTAAGAATGCACGAGATGAAATCCTCCACCTCCTTCAATCGGAACACCGGTTCCTTCTGTCTCAGATCCCACATTTTCAACACGCCGTCGTCGTCTCCGGTGGCGAATGTGTTTTCGGTGATGACACTCATCGTGTAAACTGGTTCTTCGTGGGCATTATCCCAAAACAGCTTCAGCTTCCCAGTCTCCAGATCCGTAACCATAATGGAACGATCCCTCGCGGTAGAAATCAGCGCATCTCCATCCAAAGTGAATTCTACGTCCCGAATCGACTTCGTGTGAACTTCGTGAGTGTCTCTCAGCGTGCATTCATCGTTTGTCAACTGGTAAACCAGCAAATCACCGGCAGTATTCCCCACCGCCAGCAAATCCTGCTCAGGATGGAAGCAAAGATCGGTAACAAAATCATCCGTCTTAATATCCGGCGGTTTGGATCGTGGTTTCTTGATCTCCGTAATGATTGCCTTTATCACTTCGTCCTCTTCCATTTCCTCATCATAATCGTCGATAGCTCGTCTGGGTGGAGAATTCCTGGTTGTTGCGTCCTCCCCATCGCCTACCGAATCGTCATCTTCTTCAGGAAACGGGTCCACTAGATATACGCCCATACGCCCTGAAGTTCTGGCGTTTCCGTTTGCTCTATTACCAGTTTCATCACCTGTAGTGGATTCTGAAGAATCGGAGTCATCACCATCACTCGATAACGCCCCGGCAACTGTCCAACCGTGTGGATCATAATCTGGATCATTCATGTTCTCCCCACCATCTTCCTCTTGCTCATTAGGAAACGGTTCCACTAGGTATGGACCCATTGGCCTGGAAGTTCTGGCGTTTTCATTTGCTCTATTGCCATCAACTTCAGCATCTGTAGCAGCGGTCTCTGGACAATCGGAATCTTCACCATCACTCGATGACGCCCCGGCCACAATCCAACCGTACGGATCATCCAAACCGTCTTCCTCTTCTTCGTAAGGAAATGGTTCCACTAGGTATGCGCCGAAAATCTCGGGTTCTGTCCCCGAATCCAATTCATCGTCGTCGGAATCGTCAGCGTTGCCCAGCTTGGGCGAGACAAAGTTTCTCCTTAAAACATAAAAAAAAATAGTATTCATATAAAAAGCAGACGCGCAAAAACTAATGTAATAAGTAAATAGAGGTTAGAATCAGGATTTCGAAATGATTCATGCATTTTGCGTGGTTGGCATCGTACTACTTACATTCTGTCGTGAATTTTGAGGCTGATTTGGAAAACTTAACTATCCGCAACTTACAAATCAATGCTGGGGACAAGAAGGAAACATTAATTGCAGAGGATTCACATGTGGATAGAAACGACGACGGGACTGGTCATTTGTAACATTGAAAATAACAACAAAAACATTGAATGAAAACATTGATGTTTTGACACTTTACCGCTTGACAACGGGATATGTGCCGAAGGTTCCCCACGTTTAGAGTCTCAGAATGTATTACACTGAAGGAAATTTACAAATAGATTACGGATAATTCACAAATTACCGCTCATAATACCATGGACAGACATACAACTGTATTAGCGCTGTACGTGTACAGCGTTGTACAGGTACCACGATAGCATGACACACATACTTTGGTTGTACATTGTACCGCATGTCAGACTGACAATCAGAAGTTTGAATTTATTGCATTGTATTTTCACCAATATTTCAATGAAAAAGGTTTTTATTTAGCGTCTAAACTATCGAACACAACAAATATGTTTCCAATCTGAGTTATTAACTCAAGAGAAAGGCAATGAAAAGATTGTATACCAAATGTTTTGATTCGTTTTGTTCATGCTACCCACCACTAATCGTCTATGGCGCTGCGCACAGTACAACTATAGCCATGTACAGCGGTAAAATAGGTTGGTACAGGTACAGCGATTGTACCGAGTTGCTTGCATGGTTCTACCCAGCAAACATTAAATCGTATAATTTTGCACGTGCCAAGTCTTACAAGAAATCCGAATAAATCATAATCGCATATAATATCAATCAAAGTATGTGTCGTGTATATTTGAAATCGCATAAAATGCAAAAACTCGATTTTATATGCCATTATCAAATTAAGTCGCAATTCGGTATAATAAACATCAGTTTTATGATGTACATTGTCGTAAAATATATTTAATCCGCATCATATGCGTATATTACGCTGATGCAGTTTGTGTGTCGTATAAGCTTATAATTTAAATCGATTCAGTACTGTAGTAAATCGTGTTGCATGCTGAAGAAAATCATGAAACATTAAATCATATTAGATCTTTATAAAGAACATATTACATCATATCGAAATGTCAATGAAATGCTGTTGCACTCGAAAGCTTCAAGCGCTGTTGAATTAAATTTCAGATAGCCGCACGACAAGCTGGTGGATGATAATCTAGACGACTGGAGTTCGAACCCATATCGGAACAGTTTTCACTAAAAATCAATCTGTGCCATTTCAAACATTCATATTCCACTCCCAACACAAGTCAATCAAACAATTATTATTTCTACAAACATAAATACTCATATATAAAAATGGCGATTCGTGAGGCTATAATAAACATTTCACGAAAATATTTTGCGCCATTTGTTTTTTTTTCTATGTCTGTAATAAATCGTATATGAGGATGGCAAAAGTCGTATTAGGTGCTTTGACAATTCATGAATATATTCACATTAGATCGCAATTCAATACAACATAATCGCTATTATAGCCGGTCAAAGTTGCATATTCATCCAAACAAATTCGGTAAGCATTTGCCATGTATGTATATGGCCTCCACTTTTGCATGCATATGCCAGTTAGGCGCATGATATGCCAACCAAATTTTAGGGCATATGATGTTATATATACGCTTGTTATGCGATTTAATGTTTGCTGGGTAGCGCTGTACATGGTGACAGACATACAATTTTCGAAGTACAACGCTAGTACATCTGTATGTCTGTCATAAGTATAAGGCTGATGCCGGATTTACAATCATTCACATTGAGCGCGATTTTTTTTCTTCAACAACGATTTTTATTCGCCAACCAATCAGAGCAAAGAAATCAGCCATGACAGTGCGAAAAAAGATAGAACTCTCCCAGGGTACGTCTGGATTGACTAACGCATCAATAGTAGTGAGGCTGTGACGTGTTAGCTTTGCAAGTAAATGAGTTTATTTCTATTTGATTTTAACTTAATGTATACATTTACTCATTGCAGCGTAAAGATGATCCAATTAGGTTTCTTTTCTAATCAAAACCTAGTGGGAATTGTGGTCCGGCAATTTGGATTTTAGCTTCCTAAAGCTTTCTTGAATTAAACTATCATAACCGGCCGAATCGCTAGTTTTCTCATTAAAGATGTTGATGGTGCTGCTCCCGATTTCCTTTGACGGAATATCCCTCTCGGAATAGTAATGTTTCCTCCCATTAGAAAACTGCGCCGATTCTGCGGATGTTACGGATGTTTTTAATGGATTCAACTTTTGCTTGATGTCAATAAAGACATTTCGACGAGCCTTCCGGTTTTGATTTCCCGAGGTATAAGAATCGTTAGCCTTTCTGACAGTAGGAACAGCTAAAAATAAACAGTTGTGTGTAATAATTGTAACTATAATGTGAGGTGCGTAGAAGAAAGATTAAATGCACAATGTCCTACCCCTCGAAGCTGACAGTGATGTTGGTGTTATATCATAGCAGCAGTAGTAGAACACATTTCACATCATTTCCTCCTTCAGCAGACAACGGTCGAATAGGTAAGCCACACTTAATATTTCATCCCTTGCAGTGAATATCGGAAGCTCCACATATAATATGTACTTGTTCAAATTTACCTGTTTGTATCAGTTTTCGACGATATTGTACTTCCAAGCCATCAATATGAATGAAACAATCTGGACTGAAGTGAAGCGAGCAAATGTACATGTTTTTAGTATTCCTGTCCAAAGAATCGAAGCCATTTCTTCCGAAGTCACATCCCTTGGAGATCGATGGAATGATAATTTGTGGGATATGTTTTCATAATTCGAGTTGGACTCGAGCCCGGGTATCAATGACCGAACGCTCACGCATCCGGGTGCCACACATCGAGCCATAGAGTTATCTGAAAATAGAAATATTTTATATATATTCCTTCGCAGCCGAGACGCCGTAAAAAACCACTTTAAAAAGCAACACAACAACAACCCATCATGGGTACTAGTTCAATTATTTTAGCTTTAATGGTTCACTAACTCCTCTATCTCACGTATTATTGACGTATTTTCAAATAAAAAGTAGCAAAACACGTAATATTCGCAACAAAAAAAAAACACTTGTTATGAATTGCTATGCGATCGCTGCTTTCCGTCAAAGCTTAGATGTCATAGTTGAGAGTGTATAAGTGAATCGTGTCGGACACACTTCGAGTCCAGGATACCTTGTCATAAACGTACCCTGGAACTCTCCAAGCTTTTGCTGCGAAAATCGCGTTGCTTTGACAGGAGACGCTACATACATCAGACAGGTGGAACAAGATATGCTAGATGGAAGGAATGATATATCGAAATAAATGTTCAGCTTTATACATACGAACCGCTTCAATTAGTGAGAGCTAAGTCGACCACCTATTGCAAACGTATTGCTGCATAATCATAATTATGTTTACACATTTTTGTTTATATCCTATTGAATAAGCTAGTTCTTCAATTATTTATTATCTGGAATACTTGCATTCACACATCTAGCGATATAATTTTGTGAAAAGACTTTCGAGACGCAGAGTAAAATACGTGTGCTTGTGATGAAATATGAAACAGAAGTGAATTTTATTCAACGGTTATATGACAGATATCAATGACAACTAGAACAAGGTGTATACATCAAGGTGGTTCCACATACACCGAAGCCTACGAAGCTGGTCAACTTGTTTCTGTCGTCGATAGACTAAACCATATTGCGTCGTCCCCCTTATGTATCGCAGTAATCTCTTAAGATGTGTCCAATGTTCTTGAGATGGATTTCGGTCTCTGCAATTGTAAATTGACACACATGGGAGTACATACAGGCTTGCACGATTCCATATTGAAACGACGAAGTACTGCTTCGGCATAGCTCGACTGACTAAACTCATAATCCCTTTGCTTATATTTCGTTCTATCCTGATTCCTAGGAACATCTGCGCTTCGCCCAGGTCCACCATAAGGAACTCTCGCTGCAGCATTTGCTTTACAACCTTTACTTGAGACAAATCCTTGCATATAATGAGCACGTCATCCACGTACAAAAGCAAATATACAGGACCAGGCTTGCTTTGTCGCACATACAGGCAGCTGTCCTCTGTACAACGCCGAAACCCAATCCTAGCCGCAAATTCGTTGAACCTGTCATTCCACGCTTTGGAGGCTTGCTTAAACCCGTAAATGGATTTGCTAAGCTTACAGACCTTATTCCCCTCCTCAAATCCTTTCGGTTGCTGCATATAAATATCTTCTGTTATCTTCCCATGCAGGAACGCAGCTTTCACGTCCATTTGATGAACAATCAGATTCTGTTGGTTTACTAAAGCGAGCATCATACGTACGGTCGATATTCTTATGACATGGGAATAGGTTTCATGGTAGTCGTATCCATAGCGTTGAGTGAAACCCTTTGCAACTAGCCTTGCCTTCCTTCTTCCAATGAATCCATCAGGGTTCATCTCCAGTCGAAAAACCCACTTGCACTCCACAGGTGTTTGACCCGGTGGTAAGTCCACCAGTTTCCATGTTTCATTTTCAGCTAACGACTTTAGCTCATTTTCTACCGCTTCCTTCCAGTCCAGCCAATCAGGCTGCAACTTCAGCTCATCGATGGTCGCAGGAAAATTTCCCACGTAGTTTTCTGCGATACACAAATAGTCATCCAGCTTCACCGGTGCGTTTCGAATACGATTACTTCGACGAATATCCAAAGGATCTGGTTCATTTGACAACGAGTCCATTTCAACCAAGCAGTCATCAAACTCATCCTCTTCGCAAACATCAACGGCTTCACCGGTATCTAGCAAGTCTTGTATCTGCTCTGATGGAGGACTCTCCGACGATGGAGTAAACGGATTGTCCAATTCAACACTGCTACAACTCGACTTAGGATTGCAAATCACTTCTTGACAGTACGGCAGTTCATCCACTACAACATCTCTGGCTATGAAAACTTTTCTCGAGTCCCACAGTCGGTACCCGTTGGCACTGTACCCGACGAAAAAACAATTTTTGCTCCTGGACTCTAACTTGTTCCGTTTTTCCTTCTGTACGAAACTATATGCTTTGGCACCGAAGATTCGAAATTTCGAAACATCAGGCTTGTGTCCATACCACATTTCATAAGGTGTCTTGTCACTTGTCACGGCGACTGTCAACGCCGTCGTTGGATTACGGTGGATAATGTAAACCGCCCCAGAACTGCCTAACACCACAGTATCTTCGACATTCCAGTGTCCTCGATCATCGCTCTCGCTTTGTCCATAATTGTGCGATTAAGTCTCTCACTGACACCATTCTGTTGCGGCGTATACGGACCGGTGTATTCTAGCTGTATTCCTTTTTTCGACAAAAGTTTCCAAAATTTTCTTCAGCAGGAAATATGACAATCGAAGTGCGATTCAGCCATCGCAGCGAACGTTTCGAAAGCTTCAGTACCTAATCCTTGGTACTCAACATATACACAGCAGTAAAATGCGTGAAATCATCCGTGAAAGAGACAAAATATCGCTTACCGTTATACGCCGTCGGTGTCATGGGTCCACACACATCGCTGTGGATTACTTCAAGGGGACGAGAACTGCGAGGCAATGACATCTCTGTGAAGGGTTTTCTTATCTGCTTTCCCTTGAGACAGGGCCCACAGACAGTACGATCCACTATTTCAATCTTTTTCAGATTTAGTCCATTTACCATCTCACTGTTCACAATCTTCAGAAGTCCACTGTTTCCGATGTGACCAAAGCGCCTGTGCCACAGCTCTTAATTGCTTATTGCATGTTCGGTCATTAGAGCAACCGGCTCTTTTACTCGCGACACGTCAACGTTTAATTCGAAAAGTTTGTTTTTACGTTTGCCCGTGCAAACAATATCGCCATCTTTCAAAATCTCGACACTATTCTTCCGAAACACTACCTACATTCCCAACAGTCCGATGCGTAGGATAGAAAACAGATTATACTGCAAGCCGGGTACGAAAAAACGTCTTTCACAACAGCTTGCTCTCTCCGGTTTCCAACCTTTGTCGTAATGTTCACCACACCAGAATAGTTACTCTCAAGTGTTTGTCCGGAAGCCACTCTGATCAACACAGGACTATCAAGCTTCTTCACATTACGCAACCACTCGATGGTACCAATCATGTGATCGGACGCGCCCGAATCAAGAATCCACGAAACATCACTTTTCCAAGAATTATTCGCAACCGATTCCCCCACGAACACCATGTTATTTTCCTACGTTCATCAAGAGCTTTCTCTTTACTGCGCTTAACCTCGGCATTGTCATCAGCGAGCACTCGAAATTCTTCCACTTCTTCCGGAATCTGATGAAGGAGACTCAGCTCCTTCAAATGCAATTCCATTCGGAAACTCCAGTTGGCGAAATTTGTACCGTCGAACAGGTACACTTTTCGATCCTCCTCCATGGTAGTAATCAACTTTTCACTCACTCGACCGAGACTTTCGAATATGCACAAAAAACACGTTTTCAAATAAATTCGCGAAACAAGCACAATTTGCAGGTTAGGACGTAAACTGGGCCCATAACCTGAAAAGACATTCGAGAAGCAGAGTAAAACACGTGTGTTTGTGATGAAATAAAAAACAGAAGTGAATTTTATTCAACGGTTATATGAGAGATATCAATGACAACTAGAACAAGGTGTATACATCAAGGTGGTTCCACATACGCTCTAAAACCACACTGAGAGAAATAATTAGTAAATATAACGAATTTTTTGGTAAATACTACCAATCTATAGTCATTTTCGACCGTACTAATAAACACATATGTCAAGCAGAACCATGATTCGGAAGCCCAATATCGGCTACATTTTCTCGCCGAAAATGCACGTATCAGAATTATATCCTTATTATACCTCCGTATTGCCTTATGGGAACAATGAAAATGGTTAATACGCGCTTTTCTCATCAATTTTCAGATATGACAATATCCAAGCTTACTAATGTTATCGAGTAAAATATACTAAACTCTGGTAGGGATGCGGGTTTGTTGACAATATGTACAAAAAATTTGTACATTCTACTAATTTTGCATTACCAAATGTATTTAGTAGTTTTCGACCGAGGATTTTTCTAAGGGCATAGTAATCAGTTGTTCTTAACATTTTGTTCCACCAATCTAATCAACCTTGTCCATAACAAATAATGGCAGTTTGATTAGAGGGATGCAGGTTTGACAGATAGATTATGACAGATTATCGCGCGATATCGCGCACAATTGTAAAGAGCTGCACTGAAAAATATCGCGAGTGAGTATATCGCATGCGATTAAAAGCTTGCATTGTAAAGGAAGCATGAGGACATAGTAAACGCGGTGCGATGCGATGAATTGGAGCTCTTCGCGTGCTATGATACTGATCGCTTCAGATCGCGCGTTTATTGATGTTTTATTCCACTCCATTCCACATGTAAACAACCCAGCACAAGGATGCCATATATGATAACATGCCTTCATTTTTTGAACAGTTGAATTGTGAGATCGTTTTTATCTGTGAACATGGTAAATGGAAAGCCCTTTACGTAACGTTTTTATTATATGCATTATGTAAATAAAAATAAAGTTATATAATTCATCGAACAAAACGAAAATAATAATTCAACAACTCAATCTTTATATCCATTCGATGAGTTCGCTTGTGAAGATATTTATGAAAATCGTCTGGCAACCACCACTTGCGTTCGTAGCGGCAAAACTCTCCACACACAGTTTCACCGCATTGAAATCGCGTTCGCATCGCGTTTAGGCTGATGTCACATTACGCGGATTCGCTGCCGCGGATATCGCGACGGTTTTTTTCTCGATTTGAAATCGCTTCCAAAACCGCCCCGCTTTGTGTGAAATGGCTCATTCACAATGCACTGTAGATCCTCCGCTACGGTTTTACTCACGGAATCCGCCTAATGTGACATCAGCCTTACTATGTCAGGTCCGGGCGGTTTGCATTTGATTTCCACAGTCGTAAACAAGAGCTTTCCCGCAATCGATCCCGCGCCCGCATCGCGTTTACTATGTCCTCGGCCTAAGTGTAAGGGTGCGGCCAGAGTGAACGCGACACGCGATGCGATGCGACGCGAGAAGAACGCGATTTTTAAAGCGACATAGTGGCCAGAGTGGACGCGATTGAATGCGACAGACATGTAAACAAGAGGTTTTATTTTCATTTTGTGTTCAAGTTTCGAAATGGATTCTGACGAAGAATATTTAATGTCCGAAAGCGTACGTAATTTTTTTCGGAAACAAAAAAGACTTCGGAATCCATTCAATCAATAGGAAAAGAGGAGAATACGGAGAATACCACCATCTATATCAAGACCTGGTTAAAGATCCGAACAAATTTCGCAACCATACCCGTATGAACATCAAAACTTTCGAATATATTTTAGGACATATTGAAGTTGTTCTCATGAAAAGTGGACCAACTTTATTTTAGAACTCCAATTGAGCCTGGCGAAAAACTTTTGATCACACTGAGGTAAGAAAATATTCATAAATAATCTTTATGTTCGATTTTGAATCTCTTTCCCCTTCACGTAGTTTTCCGGCATTATTTCACAATCCCTTTTTCTGTGCTTTCTAGGCTTCTTGCAACGGGATTCTGGGCTTCATTTGTTGCTTCAGAAATAGCAAACTACTGAAGTATGGCCAGCTAGTGTAAATGCTGTCATCCCTAGATCTCGACTGCGGCAGCTTTCGCAGTTCACGGGCAAAAGTATCCCGTAAAATTTTCCATTTTTTTAGCAGCATACTCTGAAATTCGAAAAATCCTTTCAATTTATATTCAAACAATTTCATTTGTCTCAGTGATTCCTAATTCATCCGAAACTTCTTTCCAACACTTACTAACAAGAACCCGGTTCCTGTAGTGTCGAGTTTGCTGATTTCAAAGTGCACTTCTTTGAAATATAGCTCCGATTAGTGCTACCACATCCACAGACACATCTTCTTCCGCCATGATGTAAACAAAATATAAAACTGACATTCACTTGTCGCGTGTTTAACGCGCGAAAAAGCTGTGCATGTCGAGGTTGATTTTGTGTCGCGCAGAAATTCGCTTGTCGCGTCGCATCGCGTTTACTCTGCCACATGAAATAGTTTTTTACCAGAATTGAATGAACGGAGCTCGGTCGCGCGACAACTCGCGGCTTGTCAAAAATCACGTAATGTCGCATCGCATTTCGCGTTCACTCTGTCACCCTGGCACCCATGGACAGATATACAGCCGTACTAGCGCTGTACGTTTACAGCGTTGTACAGGTACCATCGTAGCATGACAGACATACTTTGGTTGTACATGGTTTTACCGCATGTCAAACTGATAATCAGAAATTTGATCAATTTTCACCTCATATGTCAATGAAAATGGTTTTTGTTTAGTGTCTAAACCAGACTTCCTGTGCGCACGCTTTATTTTCGAGAGACGAGTATCGGTTTTCTCTTTCTCACAATCCTTCCATGAGCAAGCGATGAGATCGGGCTTTAGCACGTGAGCTTGGGATTGGCTCTTTCTATTTTCTTTCGTAAAATATTGAGAGGTTTTCAGACTTCCTGTGCGCGCGCGGCTAAATTTCGAGAGACTAGTATTGATTTTCTCCTCCTCAGAAAATCGATACACGTCTCTCGGAATTTCAGCACGCACAGGAATTCTGCTCGCTCGGCTGCCTTCTACCTCGCTCGTTTGTTGCAGATAGCTCCCAATGACTGTGTGAGATGCGAGACTGGATAATGCAAAGCACACTGTCTCTTTTGTGTGCTGTGCGAGATCTCGGAAAGTCTAGTCTAAACTATCAAACTCAACAAAAAAGTTTCCAATCTGAGTGACTTTCAACACATTTTGGCTGGTTCGTCACTTTTACTTCCATTTTTTGGGAGCGAGAATTGAACTCGTGATCTCTGCGTGAGAGGTATGGATGTTACCACTACGCCAGATCGCCTCCACTGCCAATCTGAGTTATTAAATCAAAAGAAAGTCAATAAAAAGAATGTTTACCAAGTGTTTTGATTCGGTTTGTTCATGCTGTATGTCTGTCATAAGTATAATACTTATGACAGACGTACAACTGTATTACGTAGACGATGTTGAATTCAAGAGGCTTTAAACTTTTCAGTTCATTCGCCTCTAAACTGTACTAGCGTTGTACTTCGAAAATTGTATGTCTGTCACCATGTACAGCGCTAGAACCATGCAAGCAACTCGGTACAATCGCTGTATCTGTACGGACCTGTTTCACCGTTGTACATGCCTACAGTTATACTGTGCGTAGCGCCATAGACGGTTAGTGGTGGGTAGCATGAACAAACTGAATCAAAACACTTGGTAAACATTCTTTCCATTGACTTTTTCTTGAGTTGAGTTTTCTTTTTCATTGAAATATATGGTGAAAATTGGTCAAATTTCTGATTGTCAGTTTGACATGCGGTACAATGTACAACCGAAGTATGTGTGTCATGCTGCCGTGGTACCTGTACAACGCTGTAAATGTACAAAGCTAGTACAGCTGTATGTCTGGCCATGATATAAGGTCGAGGACATAGTGAACGCGATGCGATGCGGGCTCGTTTGCGGGAATGCTCTTTCGTTCACGAATGCGGAAATCAAAAGCAAACCGCTCGGACATGAGATAGTAAACTCGATGCGAACATGATTTCAATTCGGCGAAACTGTGTGTGGAGTGTTTTGTCGCGAGTGAACGCAAGTGGTGGTTGCCAGACGATTTTCATAAATATCTTCACAATCGAACTTCGTCGAATGAAAACAAAGATTGAGTTGTTAAATTATTATCTTCGCTTTGTTCGATGAATTATATAACTTTATTCCAATTTACATAATGCATATAAAGAAAACGTTACGTTAAGGGCCATTTACCATGTTCATAAATAAAAATGATCTCATAATTCAACTGTTTTCTAAATGAAGACATGTTACCATATCTGACATCCTTGTGCTGAGTATTCAGTATCCATAAGGTATCAAGTACGAGACGGCGAGAAGTGCCCACGGAATTGAGTTTGAGCTTGAGCTTGGGTAGACTGTACAATTCGTAGTTGCTCTCCGTGATGCGAGAAGTGCCCACGGAATTGAAAAGAGAAATTCTCAAACTGTGAGAATTGGAGAAATATTATGACTCAGGCAATGTTGTAAAGACGTTAATCTAAAATCTGCCTTTACAGCCATTCCATGCAAACCGAAATAGGAATTCTCAGATTTTCGTGAAAAGTGGTAGTTTTGTTACTCATGGCAAAATATTAGACCCGTATTTTTTTTTTTTTTTCATTAGGGTTTCTTCCATTTGAAGGTACCCAGCAAACATTAAATCGTATAACTAGCCTATATGCAACATCATATACCCCATATTTTGGGTGGTATATGATGCGCCTAACTGGCATATAATTGCAAAAGTGGAAGCGTAATTTACATTTAATGCGACATGGCGAGGCACTGCTCAGTGTCGCATTGGAGGCGATTTTGACCTGTAATTGGACCCTTTCGATGAGAGTGGTACAGTGTCGACGTCTGGTGTCGACTATCAATATGGGGCCATAATGTGGGCCCCGAAATCGATGTTTACAAAAATGTCCAATTAGAGGTAAAAATGTCTAATTAAACGTGTCGGATTACAGGTATGTCCAATTAGCAAAATGTCGCATTAAATGTGAATTACTGTACAAACATGACAATGGCTTGTGAATTAAGCCGGGTTCAGACGGTGCGAGTAAGCATACGAGTCGGTCTAGTCAGTTACTGCAGTGCAGCTACTCACACCGTGTGAACACATCATGCCAGTTATTGTCATGTGTGATCCGGCGTGCGAGCTACTTCAAAGTTTTTTGAATTTACTCGCACTTGCATGCTTCACAACGTCAAAAACAGAATTTAGCGTTCGAATCAGTGATGCCAAATGTAATGAAATGTCTCTATTTTTAAGATATTTGAAAATATGTGAAGATATTTATAGACTTGAAAATTATTGGAAAAACAAATAAAACCCTCATAGTTTCTAAACGAAATAATTGTTATTTCGTTTTGCACGCTGGCGGGGCACGCTTTCTTTTTGAGATAGTTTTCTTGAGAATCTCTAATATAGAATCATTATCAGATCACAACTTACAAAAAAAAGTATTGTTCTAAGAAACAGAATACATATTCGATTTAAAAAAGTACATTTTCATTCATTATTAAAATTTTTGAAGCGTATTTATTGCACCTGCAAATCGACTATCATTTTCATTTCACAAAATAAATAAAATTAAAAAAAAAAATCTTTTAGACTACCATTTATAACATCACATCCTTTCGGAATTATCTGAGCTATGGATGTTTTCGAGATTCTAAAAAATATCGACAACAATCCCAACGATATTCCAAAACAAAGGCACATCAATGTCATTTCTAATTTAACTCTTGCAGGTACAGCATCCCTCATGACTGTATCTTGGCGTTGTATTCGTGGAGCAATTAAATCCAACAGTTTTTTCACTTGTTCAGGTGTTATTATCAACACTGCTCTGTAATCTCGGGGATCCTCATCGTAGAGTTCCTTCAATATTGTATTTGTTGCTCCTTTTCTTTGCATCTAATTCCTGGCCCGAATCCTTTTCTCTTTCTGCTTTTTCGGATAGTACCTTCAGTTCAAAGAAATTCAGCACAAAGTATGTATTTTTAAACACGATCAGCGTTTGTTTTGCTATAAAATTGTGTGATGATACATTCAACTGAAAACCTAAGATGAAAACTGCCAATAAAGAAGTCGATTTTGGACCAATCATTTGACAAATTCGGACCTGATTGCTGTTTCTGACTATTTGATGGACATTTGAAAAGTCGCCTGGCATCCCTGGTAAACCCGTGCCGTAGTATCTAGTTTCTCGCCAGCAGCTCACACTGTGTGAACGGACAAGGCGAGTCAACCAATTGTCAAGCGAGTCCACCGGGTCAGTAGCTGCTCATTGTCAAGTCAGCTACTAGCAACGTATAAATGGGCCTTTAAGGCCCATTTATACGTTGCTAGTAGCTGACTTGACAATGAGCAGCTACTGACCCGGTGGACTCGCTTGACAATTGGTTGACTCGCCTTGTCCGTTCACACAGTGTGAGCTGCTGGCGAGAAACTAGATACTACGGCACGGGTTTACCAGGGATGCCAGGCGACTTTTCAAATGTCCATCAAATAGTCAGAAACAGCAATCAGGTCCGAATTTGTCAAATGATTGGTCCAAAATCGACTTCTTTATTGGCAGTTTTCATCTTAGGTTTTCAGTTGAATGTATCATCACACAATTTTATAGCAAAACAAACGCTGATCGTGTTTAAAAATACATACTTTGTGCTGAATTTCTTTGAACTGAAGGTACTATCCGAAAAAGCAGAAAGAGAAAAGGATTCGGGCCAGGAATTAGATGCAAAGAAAAGGAGCAACAAATACAATATTGAAGGAACTCTACGATGAGGATCCCCGAGATTACAGAGCAGTGTTGGTAATAACACCTGAACAAGTGAAAAAACTGTTGGATTTAATTGCTCCACGAATACAACGCCAAGATACAGTCATGAGGGATGCTGTACCTGCAAGAGTTAAATTAGAAATGACATTGATGTGCCTTTGTTTTGGAATATCGTTGGGATTGTTGTCGATATTTTTTAGAATCTCGAAAACATCCATAGCTCAGATAATTCCGAAAGGATGTGATGTTATAAATGGTAGTCTAAAAGATTTTTTTTTTTAATTTTATTTATTTTGTGAAATGAAAATGATAGTCGATTTGCAGGTGCAATAGATACGCTTCAAAAATTTTAATAATGAATGAAAATGTACTTTTTTAAATCGAATATGTATTCTGTTTCTTAGAACAATACTTTTTTTTGTAAGTTGTGATCTGATAATGATTCTATATTAGAGATTCTCAAGAAAACTATCTCAAAAAGAAAGCGTGCCCCGCCAGCGTGCAAAACGAAATAACAATTATTTCGTTTAGAAACTATGAGGGTTTTATTTGTTTTTCCAATAATTTTCAAGTCTATAAATATCTTCACATATTTTCAAATATCTTAAAAATAGAGACATTTCATTACATTTGGCATCACTGATTCGAACGCTAAATTCTGTTTTTGACGTTGTGAAGCATGCAAGTGCGAGTAAATTCAAAAAACTTTGAAGTAGCTCGCACGCCGGATCACACATGACAATAACTGGCATGATGTGTTCACACGGTGTGAGTAGCTGCACTGCAGTAACTGACTAGACCGACTCGTATGCTTACTCGCACCGTCTGAACCCGGCTTTAGTGTGGATCTGGGCCATGGGGAGTCAATAAAATTTATTTTCAAGTGAATTTTGCTTGAAAAAAAGTTTCTTGCACCTTTTTCCGCAATCTGTCTTTTTTACGCATGTTGTCAGATGTTTCTACTATAAAAAGAACAAACATTTTCGTGACTCGGGCTTTGTTTTTTTACCTTTTTGACCGAACCAGAATTGGAATGAATGTTTTTTTTTTATAAATTCGTTTATTTTTACAGGCTCAGTTACATAAGTTTAAAGGAGCCGAAATCTTAAATATATTTTTAAAACTATATATATGAACAATTTTCTTAAATCTATGGTTAGTAATGTGGGAAACCGATTACTCGTGGTGGACTCGAGATTAAGAGGGTGACATTTTCTCTGAATGAATGTTGTAGTTTGTGTAATTCTTATTTTTTAGTTGTTCAAATAATATAATTCTATCTTTCAGAATAATAAACACCTAGCATTTGGCGAAAAGTAAAATTGAATTATTAATTAATTAAGAATTAATTAAGTTTAAATATATTTGGAAGTCTATAATACTGAAATTTCAGTAGCTGCCAAAATGTCAGTTGGATCCTTATGATTTGAAACACTAGCATTAATTCATGAAAAAATGTAGCTCGTTCATTTTTATTAAATGGTTTTTTTACCTTTAATAATAATACTTTCTCTATGTAGTGGATTATTATAAGAAAAGTAACACTTTTTCTCCTCCTGATTATTGGATTTTTCTCGACATTTCTATTGGATTCTTTTTGACGACCAATTTGATTCTATCGGCATGACCCATCTAAACTATCTAAACTATCTAAAATTCGATATTAACAACATTTATGAACTCAAAGCCAGCAGTTTTATTTGGGTCTGATCCGCGGCTACAAATTAGGAAAAAAAATACACAATGATAACTACAAACAACTACGATGGACTACACAGTTCTCACCATTATTCCCTCCCATGGTCAGCATGTGAATACTTTTAAGCCCAACACATTCAGGAAATACCACGAAGCAGACAAAACACAGGTGACATCAAGTGAGGCCAGCTCTATGCCCCGTTGCAACATTGACTTGAAGAGCAGCACAAGTGGAAATAGAATCTTCGTCGTGACGAATCCAGAAAACATTTACTTGATCCAATCACCGATCACAATCGTCGACAAAACGTTTATGAGGTTATCCTTGATCGAATCCGACAGTATAGCTGTGGAACTAGAACTCGACCGGGCTTGTTTTTGTGTCTCGAAGTACCCAGATTCCTCATTATTGAAGTGATGTCTCCGTATTCTCCCGCAGCAGACGAGCCTGGATCATTGCATGGCTGTCCAATATGTATTGAATTGATTTCAAGAATGTCACTTATTTGTCCTGAATCTGGGTTAATTCGACCTTCTTGAAAAAACATATTATACTAGCTGACCCGGCAAACTTCGTCCCGCCCACAATTGCATTTATGATTAATATAATTTCGAACACTCACGTTCCCGGAAATTATTTCTCTGTTCGCGATCTATATTCACAGTACAGTAATCGCTCACTAACTGGTCCTGGTTTAACCGGTCTGCTTTTTAACAGGGCGAACGTTAACTGGTCCTTGGACCAGTTAAAAAGCCGAATTTCGTAAACAATTGACGCCATTTTCAAATGGAAGATTTGCTGTGAGGGGCATTCGAATGTAATTTGGAATGTTATGAAAATTGACATTATTTTCGCATGACAAAAACATTGATTAAATTACAAAAACATTGAAAAAATCATTTCTTCAAATTGTATTTCATACCTGTTGTCGCACTCAATGCGAATCTTCCATTGGAATCCTTTTGTTCATCCAATTTCATGATCAACGCGAATCAAACAATTCATTGAAGTTCCCCTCGATTTTATTTGACGTTTTACACGCCGGACCAGTTAATACGCGAATGTCAATAACTGGTCTTCCCTTTTCACCCAGTTAGCGAATGTTTACTGTATATAATTTCTTTTTTTGACATATACACATATTCACGCAGACTGAGACAGATCAATCCTAATACTGTCTGTTCAAATCCGTTGCTCCGTTTTTTGAGTTAAATCGTGAGTAACGGACACCAACTCATTTTTATTTATATAGATATAAATAATTTTTTCAACTGTTCAAATCCTCCGTTTTTGAGTTAAATCACGAGGAACGGACACCAAATCATCTTTATTTATATATTTATACAAAACTTGCCACAAAATGACTTTTCAATTTTTTCAACTTTCCGAATGGTTTTGATTATTTTCTTAGCATATAAACCTGACGCAGACTGAGACACTTCAATCCTGATACTGACTGTTCAAATCCGTTGCTCCGTTCTTGAGTTAAATCGTGAGGAACGGACACCAAATCATCTTTATTTATATAGATACGTACACTGTATTTATTTTCTATAGCATTGTCAGGTCAAACCGCATACCAGTGTGACAAGCATTGTATATCATTATATACGGCTTTATATACACATATAATATAAAATATTCGTATATCGCCTCTACTTCTGCATGTTTATGCCAGTTCAATGTCTTGGAAAAAAGGTAATGAAGATGGTCGAGTTTCGAGCGACATACCATGCGCTGCCATAACTATTTCGCAAATAGTGACGTCAGTCGTTGTGTTTATCTTTGATTGCCCACCGCATCTATGAAAAAATGCTATTTTCAGGAAGTAATTTATCAATTAAAAACGTACATTTTTGTAGAGCTCCCACTGAATACGAGGCTAATGTGATAGCGTGGAGCGAATATTTGTGAAATCACATCGAAAAAGACGGATAAAAGTGATAGTGACCATGTGTCATTTTCACTCTGCCATGTTCATAGAAACAAACGAAGTTTTATTATTTTACAGTTATGAAGATGATGTTTCGAAGGATCTCAGTGTCGGTGTGTGTAATAATCGCCAATTAATCAAAATTTCACCGAAAATGTTACTGCTTTCGAGAACTAAGCATACGACTGCTCTCTGGACCTTTTTAACAAATGAATAATCGAAATAAGCCACGATATAATTGTCATCTGTGAAAAAACAACCAGTTGAATGATTTCATGAGAATTTTGGCTCAAATTATCATGCAACCGTCAGTACTTTCTACGTTGTTTTGTTTCTTCCATATACATTCCATATTGAATGCAAATAATTACGACACGATATTTTGCTTGCCAATACAGATACACTTCGCCTACTGCTCCACCTCTATATGTATCTCATTGATACCAGTTTTATACCATGGACAGACATACAACTGTACTAGCGCTGTACGTGTACAGCGCTAGTACAGTTGCATGACACACATACTTTGGTTGTACATTGTACCGCATGTCAGACTGACAATCAGAAGTTTGAATTTATTGCATTGTATTTTCACCAATATTTCAATGAAAAGGGTTTTTATATAGCGTCTAAACTATCGAACACAACAAATATGTTTCCAATCTGAGTTATTAAGTCTAAGTCTATATGTATCTCATTGATACCAGTTTTATACCATGGACAGACATACAACTGTACTAGCGCTGTACGTGTACAGCGTTGTACAGGTACCACGATAGCATGACACACATACTTTGGTTGTACATTGTACCGCATGTCAGACTGACAATCAGAAGTTTGAATTTATTGCATTGTATTTTCACCAATATTTCAATGAAAAGGGTTTTTATATAGCGTCTAAACTATCGAACACAACAAATATGTTTCCAATCTGAGTTATTAACTCAAGAGAAAGTCAATGAAATGAATGTATACCAAATGTTTTGATTCGTTTTGTTCATGCTACTCACCACTAACCGTCTATGGCGCTGCGCACAGTACAACTGTAGCCATGTACAGCGGAAAAATAGGTCGGTACAGGTACAGCGATTGTACCGAGTTGCTTGCATGGTTCTAGCGCTGTACATGGTGACAGACATACAATTTTCGAAGTACAACGGTAGTACAGCTGTATGTCTGTCATAAGTATTACGCATCATATATCACCCTAATGTGGCTTGGATGTATGTATATTGCCTCCATTCATGACATTTTATACGATTTAATGTTTGCTGGGTGTGTCGAATTCGAGGTAACTTACTGTACCAATTTTGACATTACGTTTCACCTTTTCTGAACACCTTGGAAGTGGGAGCTATGTGTCAAACGAAAATATTTACGTGAACCCATCACTTGATGTGCGAAAAGGGAAGGGTGCTTGGGAAACATTGAAGAAACAGCCAATTGCTGGCAAAAATTGTATCTAGTAAATAGTATTTTCGTGCGTCGATTGTGCATCCTGCTGCTAGTTTATGCAGAGTCTGTAATCGACAGTCTGTTCGTTTCTGAGTTGTGATCATATGTGGTGCTAAGGTGTGAAGGAGAATGCTTCGTTTCTTCCAGCAGCAGTGGTGATTCATTGAAAACGCAAACAATAGTCGCACGGTACAAGGATACTGGAACAAATTATTACGCATAGTTGTGCTGTTGAAGGTGCTAGCTGGGTGATTCCTGAGTTATTATCTCAAGCAGAGTTGGTTAGCAAGTTAGTTCCACAATCGTTGGATTACTGTGAGCAATGACAATGGGAGATGACACTCCAGTGGTCACTTCTTTGATGTTGCCAATTCTGATACGCCCAATTCTATCTCAGGTGGGTTGTTTGTGGAAAACTGGTTCCCGGAAGGAAAAGTGGTTCCACCAGATCTTAGTTATATATATCTTTTCCATTTGGCTTCGAAGCTGTTGGTGTTGTACACAAATGAAATGGAAACCAGAAAACAGGAATTACATGCTTAGCTGTATCTGCTTAATTGTTGAACGGTTACGGGTTATCGACTTAATTGTAATTAGCTTCCAAAATCGATAGAAATGAGGCGTTTAGGATGAACATGTGTACGTTACAGTCATGAATTGCGTTATGCAGCGAGTCAATTAAATTTGCAGTGTGCATTATTATATGATCATAAACTGTTCCGCTCGTGTTTCACGCTGCTGTATTGATTGGTTTTCTGTTTGTGTATGATTGACTCTAGCCCGTTTCAAACAGGATATGGCTTTTCATGTTTTGTGCTGAATGCTTTCTTGTTTTTCCGCGTCTTGCAGTTGGAACGCCGAGATGTGGTCGCTTCGCAAACACTGAGAGCAGCTCTGACTAAGGCAGAGCAAACGCATCCGGGAATGACGTACGATCTGGTGATGGGTATCATCAAGAAGGGCGACATCAACGTTAACATGAACGAGAGCATCCTGAGACTGCAGGGGGCAGCAACCGATAGCGACTGTGAGTAGAGCTTCTTGCGCAAACTTATTCAGTCATCTTGGAAACCAATTATGGTTCAATTATAGAATAATTATAAAAGCATTGTTGTTCACACTTTTTATGGGGGGTTTAGAGACGAACGAACTGCAAAAGTTTAAAGTCTCTATAATTCAAGACCTTCCTTCCTTTTTATGGATTCAGCTAGATAATTTGGTTTATAAATGAGATAATCTAGATATTTATAATATCAAGCACAGGGTCAAATTTGCCGATAGTTCCACGTTTGTAACAACTGCCGTTTTTATTGTTATTCCTATGCCACCGATGAAGAAGCAAGCAAGAGGCTCTAAACTTTTCAATTCATTCGCCTCTAAAGTTGTGCAACAGATTCTTATAAACATTACGTTGAGAGGAAGAGTGAAACTATCAAAAGTTTATGTCACCATCTTTTTTCCGATTAGAAAAAAGTCCGTTTGCGCTACTGGCCAAATCTTTTACATATAATGGCGAAATCGGGAAATATCCGAAATATGGGTAAAAAAGACGGGTGGGTAATGTCGGGGACATAACCGGAGTGACGTAGGACTATACAAAGGGGACAGCTTTTGTTAAATATATATTTTTAATATATTGTTTTATTTTCTTCTCCTACGTGAATACCTACCTATCTACCTGAAAAATGGATTAGTTTACTGTTTACTCTTTATGAATATGTTGATGGTTCTGAAAAGAACCTTTGGTGTTGTGTTTTTGTTATCACTCGATATTCCAATCTTGTTCGGTTAAACCTTCCTGTTTAGTTATTGCGTTTGCCACTCGCCACAGCTTTCACAGTTGGAAAATTTCTTCTCATCCAGCTTTGTGACATGTTGTACAGTAAATTACATTCAATGCGACATGCCGAAGCGCCACTCAGTGTCGCATTGGAGGCGATTTTAACCTGTAATTGAACATTTGCGATGACAGTGGTACAGTGTCGACTTTCAATGTGGGGTCATAATTTGGATGTTTACAAAAATGTCCAACTAAATAAGTCGCATTACATGTCCGTCCAATTAGCTAAATGTCGAACTAATTGTAAATTACTGTACTTTCAATCTGGAAACAATTTAAGAATTGGTGAAAATTGAATAATCAGGATAGTCCCCAACTATCAATAAGCTCAGAACAACTGCCAAATTCACATACTCACCAGATCCTGGCAAACAAATTATGAAAAAATCAATTTGTGTTTTATTATCATTTTGGATAATGTTTTAGAAAGCATTGAACTGTATTTCCTAAACTCTTTTTTGGAAGGTTTAATGGCCCTGAAAAGCGCCTTGTTTTATGGAATGGTTCCAATTTAGAAAACTTAGTACTCGTGGTTTTGAAAAAAACCATTCCGAACGCCCTCGATGCCGCCTTGTTCTGGATTTGCCACCAAAGCAGTTTGTATAAAGAACAAACTTTTTTCTTCTGCTACCTGATGCCGTTTTGCGATTGCGTTTGCCACTCGCCACTCGCTGCAACTGCCTGTTGTCTTGATGTCCACCGAACCGAATGTGTTCTGTTCTGAATGCGGGTTTTCTTATCGTCGCGAGCAGCTTTGCCTGCTAACTCGATCACTTCGGGGGCCGAAACTATATAACGCCGGCTAGGTGGACTGGTACACAGGTACTAACGCACTCGACCTAGCAACCTTTTCCGGTGCAATTGGCGGATACACCTACGGGAAATTGCAGACCACCACGGTTCGAGCGGGATTTTGCCTTTCCCTTCTCTTTTCCTCCTTTGTTGAGTACACGATGCCGATGCCGTACAACCACACGGGTTTACGGTTTGAAAGAAAATAAGATATTTTTTTGGGGTCCGCGTGTTTTATACTCTAGCGGTACACACTCACAGGATAGAGACAAATCGGCAGACTCAGCCAAAGGGGCGGGTCCAACGAGACGAACGAATGAGCGTTAAAAGGGAACGATGGCAAAAAAATACATTCATTACGATTTGTTCGCTCGTTGGATTCACATACAGACTAAAAAGGGTCCTTTTCAGGATCACAAAAAGTCTAAAGAGTTTATTGTTTTGTTATCACTCGATATCCCCATCTTGTTCGGCTAAACCTTCCTGTTTAGCGATTTGTTGTCACTCGCCACAGCTTTCACAGTTGGAAAATTTCTTCCCATCCAGCTTGTGACATATTTTACAGTAAATTACATTCAATGGCACGTCGCATTACCACCACTCAGTGCCGGATTGGAGGTAATTTTAACCTGTAATTGAACATTTGCGATGACAGTGGTACAGTGTCGACTTTCAATGTGGGGTCATAATTTGGATCTCTATGTTTACAAAAATGTCCAACTAAATAAGTCGCATTACATGTCCGTCCAATTAGCTAAATGTCGAACTAATTGTAAATTACTGTACTTTAAATCTGGAAACAATTTAAGAATTGGTGAAAATTGAATAATCAGGAAAGTCCCCAACTATCAATAAGCTCAGAACAACTGCCAAATTCACATACTCATCAGAACCTGGCAAACAAATTATGAAAACATCAATTTGTGTTTTATTATTATTTTGGATAATGTTTTAGAAAGCATTGAACTTTATTTCCTAAACTCTTTTTTGGAAGGTTTAATGGCCCTGAAAAGCGCCTTGTTTTATGGAATGGTTCCAATTTAGAAAACTTAGTACTCGTGGTTTTGAAAAAAACCATTCCGAACGCCCTCGATGCCGCCTTGTTCTGGATTTGCCACCAAAGCAGTTTGTATAAAGAACAAACTTTTTTCTTCTGCTACCTGATGCCGTTTTGCGATTGCGTTTGCCACTCGCCACTCGCTGCAACTGCCTGTTGTCTTGATGTCCACCGAACCGAATGTGTTCTGTTCTGAATGCGGGTTTTCTTATCGTCGCGAGCAGCTTTGCCTGCTAACTCGATCACTTCGGGGGCCGAAACTATATAACGCCGGCTAGGTGGACTGGTGCTCTGGTACTATCGCGCTCGGCCTAGCTACCCTTGCGGGGAACTCCAGATCAACACGGTTCGAGCGGGATTTTGCCTTTCCCTTCACTTTTCCTCCTTTACCATGTCCAGACATGGCTGCTTGGGTTGGTTTGTTGATGTGTTGTGATGCGAACCGATGTGGTGTACGGTTTGAATGAGAATGATCGGTACGGCAGCGGAGCGGGGATTTTTAAGCTGACTGGCTGGCTCGAGAATTACGCATGTGTGAGACTGCGACCAATGTTTCGTTCATTTTTTTCTTTTTCCTTTCCAATCGTGCTTCATTCTATTTCGCTGCTGCTCTGGTTGCCCGTTTTGGTCGGTACGATTTGAGGAGCACAGAATGGACCAATCAAAAATGGGCACATAATGCATTTGGACAATGCTTGATATTTCACAATTATTCAATTATTTATCTCAAGAAAAATGAAATTTTATTCATTATGATAGATGCGTAGATATATTTCCTATCAATTGATGCAAAAACCTTTGCGATCTATTGAGAAATGCTCGAGTTATAAGCGTTCCAAATCTTGCATTTTTTCCTACTTGTTCAGTGCCTAGATTTCCATTTCACCCCCTATATCTTACGGTTAGACGTAGTCCTACGTCAACACGTTTCAGTGCATGTATTTTTGCGGCACTACGGTTCAGTAGGAAAATGAATTCTGAAGACATTTGACTCACTATGAATTTCATTTGTTGAATAAATTGGAAGACACCTCAAATTATGTGAATATTTTTTAGTTTGTGGTTATAACAAAAATTGCCAAAAATAAGTTAATTCGCTTGAGTCTTTTATATACTGAATCAACCAATTATCATATGATTTTTATTTCAGTAAGCATATATGTTTTGATAATATAATCTCGCATTTATTGCAAAGAAGGTCAACATACAGTCTATCGCAAAATTGAGTGTACAAATGCTACTTGATGATACTCTCCATGTATTTGGTATACAATATTTTGAATACATTGAATCTTTTGATGCACATTTATTATTCACACATTTTACTAGCGGTACGTGCAATAAAATTCCGAGAAAAGCTTTCTGCTAATTGTTTATTCCTAAAAAATGAAAGCAATCTCTATTCTAGGCATCGCAAAATTCAGGGTTCACCTTAGATTTCTTCGAACAAATTAGTCTTGTAAGTAAATTTTTTTTGCGAATTAACGTACTTTTTTTCATCAGTGATTGGTGTCAATACTTGTTTGACAGTGTTGGTTTTTGTTTTTTTAGCGATGTTTGAATTTTTTTATTAAAATGGCAAGTTAGAGGAAAGAAAGAGATATTGTTACACGTACAATGATAATAAATATGAATTGTCGTGGAAAGACATTGCAGGAAATAGCAGCTGCTGTCGGAAGTACCCACTCTACAGTAAAGAAAATCAAAAACAATTGGAAATACGAAGAATCCATGGGAAATCTCCCGGTAGAGAACGCAAACGGATCCTATTTTCTGATGATGAACGGGTAATTGTTCGAACGTTGCGAAAGAACCCTAAAAAAAATCCTAAGTTGACTACCGAAGTAGCCGGCATCATTGGAAGACCTGTCTGCGCAGACACTGTCCGGAGAGCAGCATACAGCAACAATCTGAGAGGTCGCGTTGGCCGCGAAAAGTATTACATCTCAAAGGTGAATATGAAAAAAAAACGACTACAGTTTGCTTAGGCATATGTAATCAGACCTAAGGTATTCTGGCACAAGGTCTTCTTTACGGATGAGCCAAAAACCAATATCTTTGAATCGAATGGAAGATAGATGGCGTGGAGGAAACCAGGATCAGTACTTCAGATTCAGCATTTGGTTATCACAGTAAAACACGGCGGCGGTAGTCAGATGATGAATGGTACATTGGCGGCTTCTGGAACTGAAACCATGGTGTTTATCGATTCGGCGATGTACAAAATGGCGTAATTGATCTTCCTGAACCGTAACCAAACTAAGCAAACTGACCTCATCGTGCGGGAATATCTGCTCTATAATTTCCCAATTAACTCCAAAACACCTCTGCAATCACCGGACTTGAACACTATAGTGTATATATGGTGGGAAATCAAGAACCATCCATCCATCAAAATCCAGGGAACGAAGCGGAGCTCAAAACGACGGTTACGGAGATCTGAGAGACACTTCCTTCTACAGTGACCAGAAATCTTGCCTCGGTGCTTGTAGGAAGTGCTGGACGCCAAAGGGGGCCATACCAAATGCTAGGGGATTGATTTTTGTTATCTATTAACATTTCTGTACTGATTTTAATTTTCGTTTTAAGAAAAACTTGAACTGTACACTCAATTTTGCATCGTCTGAATTGGAGTTTTTTTTGTTTGTATTTTAAACATGAAGTAGAAATGTGACCCTTTTATTTTTTTCTTATCACTACATGAGAATAAAGTGGGTCGATTTCACAATAAATTTTGGGTTAGGGAAAAAGAAATGTCGTATTTCTGATCGAAATATGACGCTTTATTTAACATACTTAAAATTATCCAATTTAAGTCAAATATGCGCCGTTTTGTTCGCAAACTTCTTGCCATTTAGAAGGCAACTTCATTATCCCCCCCCCTTATGAAACCCCCCTCCTCATGCGAAAAACTCAGACAGCCAGTTTTCGCAAGCCTTTTTTGAGGCCAACTTAGTATCACCAAGAGCGTTTTGCATGGACCGGAAGAGATGATAATCACCTGGAGCTAGTTCCGGACTATACGTTGGGTGCAATAGGACATCCCATCCGAGCTCCCGTAGCTTCTGGCGGGTCATCAAAGATGTGTGAGGCCGAGCGTTGTCCTGGTGGAAAACAACACCATTCCTATTGATCATTTCTGGCCGCTTCTGGTCAACCACCTGCTTCAAACGGTCAAGTTGCTCACAGTAGAGAACCGAGTTGAGGGTCTGGCCATAGTAGAGCAGCTCATAGTGGATGATTCCCTTCCAATCCCACCAAAGACACAGCAAAACCTTCCTGGCCGTCAATCCGGGCTTGGCGATGGTTTGGGCCGGCTCACCGCGCTTCGACCACGACTTTTTTCGCTTTAGGTTGTCGTACGTGATCCACTTTTCAACACCAGTCACCATCTTCTTCAAAACTGGGTCGAGTTCGTTCCGTTTCAGCAGTGCATCGCAGGAGTTGATTCGGTCTAAAAGATTTCTTTTGCGTCAACTCGTGTGGCACCCATATGTGGAAACCATTATGTAAGAGCAAAAGAGAATGGCCTCCGAAGCACACATGATGGACTTGCCTCTCAGACAGACAACCAACGAATGCCTCACTTGTTCGGCTTTGCCAACATGATCGTGTCTCAATCAGTTCCGATGAAGCTGAAACGATGATGTATAGGGCTGCTCATCTTGTGCGCGATCTGTTGGAGGATGTGTTGCCAAATACATGATTCGGTACTAGCGCAAGCCAATGTCATATTCTATCCAAGGGGCTATGGATCCCCACACCATATATCCAGTTTTTTTGGAATCCAATCTTCTGCAAATGGTTGCAAACGGTTTTATGGTCATACCCAGTTCCTGGCCAATCGAGCGAGTGCTCACATGCCGGTCTACTTGGATGATTTCAACGATTTTATCGGTTTCTACGACGATTGGCCTACCAGTACGGGGTGTATCTTCGACAGCTACTACACCAGAACGAAATCGATCAATCCAACGCTGTGCTGTGCGAATCGTTACAGTATCGGGTCCATAAACTACACGAATTTTTTCGGCCGCCTTCGTTGCAGTTTTATCTCGCAGGTAGTAAAAACGTAAAATATGGCCAATTTCTTGCTTGGTGGACTCCATCTTTGACGCGCTATAACTTGAGACTGAAGAGGACAATCACAACACTGTCAAAACGACACCTGTAGCACAGATTGTTGTCTTTAAATAGCCGTATGACCCGATGCGATAAGTACAACACAAGATATTTTTAAGTGTTGCCATATATTGACAATATACGACATTTCTTTTTCCCCAACCCAATATAAGTCACATTTAATTATTCATTTTTGAACCCCGAAAAACTCAACAATAACAAATCAGCACGAGTTGTATACTGAATTTTGCGATTGACTGTATAATACCAAGGTAGTTTTGATAAAACGCGTTTTGTAACAAAATAAATCATGATTCTGCATTGTACAGTGCTTTCAAATGTGGCTAACAGGATTTTACCTAAAGTTAATTTTACTCATAAACTGAACGTGATATTAAAGCTTCAGCAGCAGTTGCGTAGAATATACGAATGGTTTGCAATATGTTTTGACATAGGGCTATGTCTTTGATTTCTATATAGGGGGGTCATCCTACGAAAAATGTAACGATTTATTAAGAGTTTTCAAACGCATATTACTCAAAATGGTTATTGCGACATATATTGTGTAATATGTCATTAGACAGGAAATTTATCCAGAGTTTTTTTTTGCTTGAAACACGAACAGTGAATATAGTAAAAAAAAGTTAACAATTTGACGATTAAATTGGGTATGTTTTGACGTAGGACTACGTCTAACCGGAAGATATAGGGGGTGAAATGGAAATCTAGGCACTGAACAAGTAGGAAAAAATGCAAGATTTGGAACGCTTATAACTCGAGCATTTATCAATAGATCGCAAAGGTTTTTGCATCAATTGATAGGGAATATATCTACGCATCTATCATAACGAATAACATTTAATTTTTCTTGAGATAAATAATTGAATAATTGTGAAATATCAAGCATTGTCCAAATGCACTATGTGCCCATTTTTGATTGGTCCATTTTGTGCTCCTCAAATCGAACCGACCAAAACGGGCAACCAGAGCAGCAGCGAAATAGAATGAAGCACGATTGGAAAGGAAAAAGAAAAAAAATGAACGAAACATTGGTCGCAGTCTCACTCATGCGTAATTCTCGAGCCAGCCAGTCAGCTTAAAAAACCCCGCTCCGCTGCCGTAACGATCATTCTCATCCAAACCGTACACCACATCGGTTCGCATCACAACACATCAACAAACCAACCCAAGCAGCCATGTCTGGACATGGTAAAGGAAGAAAAGTGAAGGGAAAGGCAAAATCCCGCTCGAACCGTGTTGATCTGGAATTCTCCGCAAGGGTAGCTAGGCCGAGCGCGTTAGTACCAGTGCACCAGTCCACCTAGCCGGCGTTATATAGTTTCGGCCGCCGAAGTGATCGAGTTAGCTGGCAAAGCTGCTCGCGACGATAAGAAAACCCGCATTCGGAACAGAACACATTCGGTTCGGTGGACATCAAGACAACAGGCAGTTGCAGCGAGTGGCGAGTGGCAAACGCAATCGCAAAACGGCATCAGGTAGCATAAGAAAAAGGTTTGTTCTTTATACAAACTGCTTTGGTGGCAAATCCAGAACAAGGCGGCTTCGAGGGCGTTCGAAATGGTTTTTTTCAAAACCACGAGTACTAAGTTTTCTAAATTGGAACCATTCCATAAAACAAGGCGCTTTTCAGGGCCATTAAACCTTCTAAAAAAGAGTTTAGGAAATACAGATCAATGCTTTCTAAAACAATATCCAAAATAATAATAAAACACAAATTGATTTTTTCATAATTTGTTTGCCAGGATATGATGAGTATGTGAATTTGGCAGTTGTTCTGAGCTTATTGATGGTTGGGGACTTTCCTGATTATTCAATTTTCACCAATTCTTAAATTGTTTCCAGATTGAAAGTACATTAATTTACAATTAGTTCGACATTTAGCTAATTGGACGGACATGTAATGCGACTTATTTAGTTGGACATTTTTGTAAACATAGAGATCCAAATTATGACCCCACATTGAAAGTCGACACTGTACCACTGTCATCGCAAATGTTCAATTACAGGTTAAAATCGCCTCCAATGCGACACTGAGTGGCGCTTCGGCACGTCGCATTGAATGTAATTTACTGTACAACATGTCACAAAACTGGATGGGAAGAAATTTTCCAACTGTGAAAGCTGTGGCGAGTGGCAAACGCAATCGCTAAACAGAAAGGTTTAGCCGAACAAGATGGGGATATCGAGAGATAACAAAACAATAAACTCTTTAGATTGAAGATAATTTTGTGATCCTGAAAAGGACCCTTTTTAGCCTGCATGTGAATCTAACGAGCGAACAAATCGTAATGAATGTATTTTTTTGCCATCGCTCCCTTTTAACGCTCATTCGTTCGTCTCGTTGGACTCGCCCCTCTGGCTGAGTCTGCCGATTTGTCTCTATCCTGTGAGTGTGTACCGCTAGAGTATAAAACACGCGGACCCCAAAAAAAAATCTTATTTTCTTTCAAACCGTAAACCCGGGTGGTTGTACGGCATCGGCATCGTGGACGTAACAAAGGAGGACAAGTTAAGGGAAAGGCAAACCCCCTTATTCTACGCGGCGAATGACGTGAGATGGCTCAAGTGACTGCATTCCCGTAGGCGAATGACGTGACTATAGTTCGTCACTAGGTGAGATTTAAAGTCGTATCCTCATTTGTTATCGACTCGAGCGTCAAATAGGAGCTAAAAAGTAAAGTGGGTTCCAGAATAAAGTAGTAAACTTTGAAATCTCACGTCACTCGCGCGGGGAATAAAGGGGAAAGTCTCACTCGAACCGTGCAGGTCTCCAGTTCCCTGTTGGTCGCATTCACTGATTGCTTCGCAAGGGTAACTAGGCCGAACGGATTGGTGCCGGAGCACCAGTATACCTAACAGCGATTATAGAGTTTCGGCCGTCGGAGTGCTCGAGTTGGCTTGCAAAACTGCTCATGACAATCAGAAAACCCGCATCAAGAACAGAGCAGCTTCGGTTCGACGTTCATCAAGGCAACAATTAGTTTCAGTGAGTGGCAAAGTGTTTCTCCGGCACATCGCATTAAATGTAACATGTCAGAAGCTGGATGGGAAGAAATTTTCCAACTGTGAAAGCTGTGGCGAGTGGCAAACGCAATAGCTAAACAGGAAGGTTTAACCGAACAAGATGGGAATATCGAGTGATAACAAAAACACAACACCAAAGGTTCTTTTCAGAACCATCAACATGTTCATAAAGAGTAAACAGTAAACTAATCCATTTTTCAGGTAGATAGATAGGTATTCACGTAGGAGAAGAAAATAAAACAATATATTTAAAATATATATTTAACAAAAGCTGTCCCCTTTGTATAGTCCTACGTCACTCCGGTTATGTCCCCGACATTACCCACCCGTCTTTTCTTTCGATTGCACTATCCACTTGCTTCCTCCCCGACGCAACGAGCAATCTTTTTATCTAAATTCGGGCGTTAGCTCATAATGTGAATTGATGCGTAAAATGAATTAATCTTCATTTACCGATAATTGGCATTAATTTTTTATGATATTGTATGTTGTCTAATCAATTTGTGTTGAATTCATGTTTTTATCGTGTAGGTCTGACTACTAACAATTTGTGTAATTGTGGTCCAGGATGTCATAATATCGAGTATATTGTTCGGTTATGTGAAAATGCAATGAATGAATGGCTGCTGATTTAGAAGATCGAAAGGGTATACCCACGTAAATCAGATTATGATAGCTTGAGTAGTCGCGATCTTACAAGGTTATAAAGTAATTACAAACAATGTTCCGGACAACATGGTAACGAAGGAGATAATGCTATTTTTATCTATAATATATTTTTGTAGTCATGGATTGATTTGACTCAGGCTTATATTTATGTAGGTCTTAACTATTTAGACTTCTGTTTAAAAATGATACATGATGACTCTTTATCTTCTTCTGTATGATTGCATAAACCGAAGAACGGGATAGTAATGGCTTTAATGTATTTTTGTGTACATTTTTGGACAGAATGCGGTACCGAATTCTACTACGTTATGTCATCTAACCCGTTTAAAGAATACAAGTACATGCAGCAAACGGTTTTTCCAGGGCAACCATTTGAGATATCAAAAGAGAAAAAATACAGATTTTGAACAATGAAAAATTCAATTTAAATGCAATTACTACACACAATCACAGTCCTATGTCAAGATCCCGTCCGTGCCCCTAGGCTCAGACCCATCAACTTTTTCTACACAAAACTACAAATATGAGAAAAGTTGTTTCATTCAAATCTGATTACGTAACTAACCTCTTATTCTCTATTAACAGTAATTGAATATCGCTTGAATCGTACGGAGGATGCATTCCAGGAGTTAAACAAAAAATCGTCCGCCCTTAAGCGTATCCTCAGCCGGATCCCCGATGAAATCACAGATCGGAAGACGTTCCTAGAAACTATCAAGTAAGTAAACGCATCAGTGACTTCACGGACGTATGACTGCGTTCATCTTCTTTTGAATTTTTTGACGTAGGACTACGTCTTACATTGAGAGTGCCAAATTAGAAAACGATCACGTTTTTATGAAATAAAGTTGATGGTTATAACTATTTTTGCTACGAACGGATTTCAACGATTTGCATACCAATCGAATCGGAAATTTTCTTAGATTTGTTTTATATGCTATACATTGCAATCCCATAGTCTGTATATGGTTTAAATTGAACTAAATTGGAAGCATTGCCATTTCCCCATACATTTGTTCTGTCCATTTATATGCTTTCCCGAACAGAGCTGTTAATAACAAGCAACTCATGCAGCCGCTAGAATAGATACAACGAAGGCGGATATCGAAAAGAGAATATATACGAAGCAAACCCCTTGCATATTAAGTAAGCTGTCGCTAGCGTATAAGTATTGCATCCTCCTCTGAGGGAAATTCTCAGAATCCTTCCGTTTTGCGTTTTATGTTTCCCCTCGAGCTGCGAACGCTAGCGAATATTTCATTTCAAGTGCATTGCAATTAACACAACCATCCTTTGTGTGTGTTGCTTGTTTTCTTTGCGCGAAACTTAGAACTTGTTCATTTCCTGTACATGTGAATAGCACACGTTCGATTCTTTTAGTTGCCATTCGGCTCTGTTCTGATGCAACAAGCTCCTAGCTTTGTTGACGGATTTGACCGAAAGTCGAGAAACGATTTTTCATAAACGGTCATTCTAGCGATGTTTAATTTTCAGTGCTGCAACTGTGTACATCTGTTAGACGCGTGTTTGATGCTTGTTGAATGGCGATGGACGGAAGATGCGTCTCGTAAAATTTTCAGTGCAACGCGTGCATTGATATAATGAAACAAATTGCGACATATGACCAATTAGTATATGTACAATGTCGCAGAGGCAAGAAAGAATCGTTGCTTCTCGAAATGATTCTACAAAACCTTTAACCTATCAATAACCTTTAACCTATCAATAACCTTTAACCTATCAATAAACAATAATGAACACCTAATTAAGTGGAGAGGCGCATTTTTTTTATATCGATTATACATCAATATCGTAACTAAGCATCGAATGTGCTCCCGTGGCCGAATGGTTAGCGTCACACATTATCATGCCGGGGGTTCGGGTTCGATTCCCGTACTGGTCGTGGGATTTTTCGTCAAAGAAATTTCTTCCGACTTGCACTGTGATCAGGGGTGTTATTTGGCATAGCAATCTCAACTAAGTGCTAATAAAAATGACGCAAATAATACTACGTTGTGACGGCGAAGTTCTACTAGGAATGTTAGTGTCAACTTAAAGATGTAACAGATATTTCAATAGGGACGCTACAAAAGTAGACCGATGGGGACAGCAAACGACGCCATATTTTTCCCGCTCTCTTGACATTTCTCTTCAGTAAGGTTTGCCATTTCATAATGGAAAGATATACGGTCCAACAACGAGTCGAGATTATTAAAATTTACTACCGGAATTCGGAGTCAATGGCCTTAACTTTAAGAGCGCTACGTCCAATTTATGGTCCTCATAAACGTCCTGCCAGATCAACAACTGAGCGTCTAGTGGAAAAATTTTAATCCACAGGCACAGTATAAAATGTTCCCGTGCCAGTGAGACAAAGAAGCGTCCGTAGTGTCGAGAATATTGCTGCCGCTAGCGCATCAATTGAGGAAGACCCAAATCAGTCTCCCACAGGTCGTTTTCAAGCGTTGGGCATCTCTGTGACGTCGCATGTTCGTGAAATGGGCTGAGCAACAACTTGAAAATGATCCGGATTTTCATCGAAAAATCATCTTCAGCGATGAGGCTCATTTCTGGCTGAATGGCTTCGTCGATAAGCAAAATATGCGTTATTGGTCAGACAGCAATCTACGCGTACTCAATGAGTCACCATTGCATCCCGAAAAAAATACGGTTTGGTGCAGTTTATGGTCCGGCGGCGTCATTGGGCCGTACTTCTTCCGTGATGATCAAGACCGGCACGTTACTGTGAATGGGAATCGCTACTGCTCAATGATAACCGAATATTTTTGGTCCGAATTAGATGATGTGGACTTGGGCAATATGTGGTTTCAACAGGACGGCATCACAAGCCAAACAGCGAAATTAACAATCGATTCATTGAAAACCAAGTTTGGTGAGCGTGTTATCTCACGAAATGACCCAGTCAATTGGCCGCCTCGGTCGTGCGATTTGACGCCGTTAGACTATTTCCTGTGGAGCTACGTCAAGTCTATGGTCTATGCCAACAATTCAGCGACGATTGATGAACTTCGTACGAATATCTAACATGAAATTGCAGCAGTATCGGCCGATTTATGCTTGAAAACCGTCGAAAATTGAGCGTCTGGACTTCTGCAAGCGTGCCCGTGGTGACCATGTAAAAGAAATCGAGTTCCATACATAATGGCATCAAATGAACGAATAATTCCATTGATATCCAAAACCGTTTTTGTTTTATTTAAAAAAAACTATTGTAGTACTCTTATTGAAAACCCCGATATAACCCTCGGTTGATCACTTGAAATGTAGTACAGTAAACATTCGCAGTAAACATTCGCATTTCGCGGCGAAATGGGAAGACCAGTTATCAATATTGGGGTGCTCTCTTGGCCGAGTGGTTAGCGTCATAACTAACATGCCGGGTGTTCGGGTTCGATTCCCGTTCTGGTCGGGGGAATTTTTCGTCAAAAAAATTTCCTCCGACTTGCACTGTGATCACGCGTATTCTAGAGCTTGCCACTCAGAATACATTCAAGGCGTGTTATTTGGCATAGAAATCTCAACTAAGTACTAATAAAAATGACGCAAGTAATACTACGTTGAGACGGCGAAGTTCCTCTAGGAACGTTAGTGCCATTGAAGAAGAAGAAAAAGTTATCAATATTCGCGTTTTAACTGGTCCGGCATATAAAACTTCGAATAAAATCGAGGGGAACTTAAATGAATTGTTTGATTCGCGTTGATCATGAAATTGGATAAACAAAAGGTTTCCAATGGAAGTTTCACATTGAGTGCGACAACAGGTATGAAATATAATTTGAGGAATTTATTTTTCTGTAATTTTATCAATGTTTTTTGTCATGCGAAAATAATGTCAATCTTCATAACATTTCAAATCACATTCGAATGCCCCTCATAGCAAATCTTCCATTTGAATATGGCGTCGATTGCTTACGAAATTCTGCTTTTTAACTGGTCCAAGGACCAGTTAACGTTCGCCCAGTTAAAATTACATTGTATTACATTTTAATGTAAACAAAATTAAAGAATAAAGAGAATTTAAGTAAATAAAAAGGAACGTCAGGGCCATTAAAGAAGAATAAGAAGCTAAGCGTCGGGTACCATTATAGCAAACCAAAAATTATGAGAATTACATGCAATAAATAATGCGTTTGCCTCGGCAAACCGTCTTAATTATCGAGGTGTAAATATAACTTACAATGATATCGGTGCGCGAATATTCTTCTTCTTTTTGGCTTTCAACTTCGCAGTTCATTCGCCTTTAGATGGTACACGGATAATATCATCTTGTGTTCGGTTGCATTGCATTCATCGCATTCATTCCCATAGCTTGTATTCTTTCTTAGTAATATTGTTATTGTTATTGTTTCTTATTGTTCTGGGAGCCCACATTTGTCCACTCGGTGTGCGAGAAGTCAAACTTCATTGTTCTCATTTCAGTTTGGTTTCTTATTGTGTTCTGAAACCGGAACTAATTACGATTTTAATGTTGACAGAAGAGCCAAGATCCGTCTAGAAACAGTCCAGATATTATCACATCAAATTTCATACAAGAGGCGAAGAATAGGATATCTAATCCGTATTACGGAGAATAATAAAATAAAAATAATAATAATGAATCGTTATATTTAAAGTCTCCGTAAACAAAGGAAAAGAAGAAGAAAAAACCGCATTAAAATGATGGAATGGATAAACAGTACTGGTAACTTTTCTGCATCTGGTTTCATGGAAATGGTTTCATCTCAGTTGTTTATCAACTCTCTTGACTTCTCGGACTCGGACAAAACAAAACATACAAGAGACAGAAAATTTTCCCGGTGTCCCCTAGCCACAATCTCTTTTTTTGTCTATGATCGTCTGTACATCGTTGGATTTGTAAGACGGTCTAAGGGTCATGGTGGCTACTAGTTATGCCGCTCACCACTGCCAAATAATGGTAACGATAGGAAGTTTATTGTGCTGTCGATGGTATCCAGGAAAGGACAATATTTACATCGGTGTACGATCACTGGAAAATGTTGCTGGCGTTATCGACGATATCTAATTCAGAGTAAAATGCATTAGATAGAGTTCGGATCTTTGAATGAATTGATGGAGGGCACTAAGGGTTTGGCCTACCACAGACTTTCATGGCAATGACAACAGGAAAATATCGTTTTCCACGAATCAGGTACACAGACGGTTCTAGGCCATCCTCGGAAGTTTGTTTCGGGTTAAATGACAGATTTAACATACTGGTTTCCAGAAACAGACTTGCCGGCATCTGTCTGTCTGTCACACGGAATAGTTTCTTACACGGGAAATGCCGCTGGACGATGTGCAATTGTGCATCACCAACTCCTTTCGTACCTATTGGGCCGAAAGTCGATTCATAAAGGGAAGTTTATTTCTGCGGAAATTAAAAGGTTCCATCGCCATTCCATTTCATTCCATCGTTCCAATGAGGTAGCAGCGAGTACTGTTTAGAATAAGGACTGGACATCGCTCGGTTTCACGCGGCTTCAAAAGGGGCTAGAAGCGAATGAACTTTTAAGTTTAAAGCCTCTATAATACAATAAACTAACTAAGTAACTTCAACAGGGGATCTTTCCACCAACTCTGCGACCATCCACAACATTCACAACTACATCGAGCATTCCTTGAGCGTCTGCCCGAAGTATAAGGAGGTGAGAAACCAACCATGAATCAACCATTCCAGCAGGTTTTATGAAACCACGTAAACTATCGACCTTTTTCAAGACCGTCAATAATTTATACTAAAAAGTTAATATTTTCCTTCAAAGAGTAAATAATAATAATAAAGAATAAGTGAATTGAATGAATTAATTTCGCATTCCTACGTCAGCAATGTGGTCGTATCTTGAACATCATAATCTATTTTTTTTCATCAAACTATGACCATCGAACAGCATGCGCCAAACATTGTTATCCACAGCAAACTCTGTAAAACGTGTTAACCTTTCTGCCGCACCTGTTGGTACAAACTTTTCCATTCTTTTCCTCCACAGGGAAATCGCCAGTGCCATCAAAAAGCTGCTGGATGCAGTGAACGAAGTGGTTGGCTTCATTCCAGGCTCTTCCGGCAAGCAGGCGGTGGAGCAACGCAAAAAGGAGTTCGTAAAGTATTCGAAAAAGTTCAGCACAACGCTTAAAGAATACTTCAAAGAGGGAGAGTAAGTAAAGTTTATTTTTAACAGCACAAAGTCGTCTGAACGTGATTCCGATTTTGTGGCCTGTCTGAGGTAAGGTTTCCTGGGCAGCTCATTATGGTTCTTTTTTTGTGCTCTTTCTCCCCGTAGAGCCAACGCTGTTTTCGTAAGTGCTTTGTACCTGATACATCAGACGAATCAAATTATGATCACGGTGAAGAACAAGTGCGAATGAGATGCTAGCCCACGTGGGAGGATAACTTCTGGAGAACAGAAAATATATATATAGAAGTTGTTTTTACTTGACGTTTTCTTGAGGCTTCGGTCCTAACTATAGAAGCCATGCTGGTCGAAACACGCGTAAAGAAATTCTTTATTTAGTAGACCTAACAGGAAACGGGAACTGGCAAGCAGCAGCATGCGTTTCGTTATCAGAACTGAGAAAACGTTTCTGATGTCGTATTATTATATCATTTCATATTATTATTATTACTATTATGATTATCATTATTATTATTGAGATAGAGAAGAATAAAAATAGATTTTTTAAATGAGTTGAATCACTTTAATACCAAATAAAAGAAATACCAAATAGGAAAATGTCTCATATACATAGTTGCAGTTTTTGAATAATTTCTTCTGAGGAATCGTGCAAAAATAGTTTAATGCTGTCTATCATGTTAACACTTACATCTGTTCATTGATGGATTTTTTTTAATAGTATCAGAATTTATCCTATAGGAGCACGATTCTATTCTCATCGAAGCACAATTCTTTCCCTCTATTCCTCGCGACAAACGTCGTGAAATGACACAAGTCACATAATTCCTGACAGCGAATGACGTGAATATAATTTGTCATTTGATGAGATTTGAAGTCCTCATATGTTATCGACTTGGGTATCGAATATGAGCTAAAAAGTGAGGTTGCTTCCAGAATAAAACGAGGAACTTTGTTATCTCTTGTCACTCGCGGCGCAGAATAAAGGTTTGTCTTAAAATAAGGTAAATGATGATGGTTTGTCCAGTCGAAAATATGATAATGGTTTGTCCACTTTTTGAAGTAGAACTACGTCTTTCATTAAGGGTGCCAAATCAGAAAACAGGTCACGTTTTTATGAAATAAATTGCATTCATGTTTTGAGCTACACAATTTTGTGGGGAATCATCAAGCTAGGTTATCGTCAGCTCACCAAGAAAATAAATGTTCTGGAATTTTGTCAGTGATTTGGTTTCGCATGACGGTAGGAAAACTCTCTCCACAAAGGATGACAGCTAAGCTAATCTACACTGGCAATATTAACAGAAAGGGCTTCTGTTGAGAAGAGCGCAAAACAGAGATAAGTGTGTGTATATTTAGTTGCTTCAAGCCATCAATATATGGATATTTGTGTTCGTACGTGCGTGCTTCATAACCCGTACGTAAAAATAGTGCATCTTCGTTACGCCGAAAACCCAATTGGTAATGATAAATATAAACAAGGGGGGGAGATAGCGGGAGGGAATTATTTATAGCTAGGTTATTAGTAATGAATCTCTGCTGAGGCAAATATTCAGCCTTTTTCCAAGCAGTTTACATTTGTTTTTTGTCATAAAGGCTTCGTAGGTGCCTTTGACATTGCATCAATGCATTGAACTGACGCTATGGTGAAGCAGGTGTTAAGGTTGTTTGAGCAAGGAATGAGTTTTGAACACCCCGAGCCAACATGTGATCCACAACAGCGAAGGCAGCAAAGATCACGTCTCTCGAGAGAGAATTATTTTGTATTTTGCTTTATGCGGGTTTTCGTTGTCACGTAATAGAACAGCTGATTGTGAACAGATTAGACAGAGAACAGAATCAGAGACAGAAATATACAGAATCGGTCAAATATATGTGTTCGCGTTAAGTTCTGTATTTGAATTTAAATAACTGTTTTGTCTGTAAAGTATCCGAAAAGTTCAGAACGGTTGCGTGCGAACAAAGGGGAATACCAAGTTATTCAATAAGTTAGAATAAGTCATGAATTTATTTGGGTGCAGATAGAGTTTATTTCACTCTGGAATTTTGTATGTGAAAATATATATTTCACTCTGGAATTTTGTTTCGCTTACCAGTAGCAAAACTTTCTCCAATAAGGATGAAAGCTGCACTTATCTTGAGCATGTATAGTTCTGCGAGCACAAGAATAAACCATCAAACAATTATCGCCAATTGATTCTACAATAAAAAAAAAACGTTTCTGGGCGACCAAACTGGTAGAATGGTTATTTCAAAATTTCCGTAGCATTATAAAATAATATCCGCAGTTATAAACAAGCGACTTGAATTAAACTACAGCGTAGTTCTGCGTCAACAATTCGGTCATGTCTTGAACACGACTTCCTATTATTTTTTTGAATGCTCTAGTTCAGCGCACCTGTGTTGAATCAGGTATTCAAATGCTTCAAAACATATAAATAAAATACTCTTTTTCATGATTTCAGAAGTTTTAAAGGTTTATAAAGTCCATCTTCCATTGGTGTCGATGTGCCCTTCATTTGAGCTAACTTTTAATGAACCACTAGATGATTATTTGGTACGTATTCAGACCTTTCCTGTAAACATCGAGCTTGCACACCATTGGGCTTTATATAACTAAATTATGTTATTAATTCATCTCGTTGACCTCAATTCTGATCAGGGTTTGTTCAATGCGCTGATGTTGGTTGACTATGGCAGCCGCTGGGCCCGCTTCAATTTGTTCATGGGTCCTATTATAGAAATCGAGGAGATAAGAATTTTGCTCGTTAGCCCTATTTTACTATTATAGATACCGAGATACCGGTGCAGATTACAGAATTTCGAGTTGTTTGGTTTGCTTATCGCATACCTTCAGAGAATTATTTTGTTTCGGTTTGCGTCCTTGATATTTTCCTATGAGAAACATTTCAGAAACGCCTAAATATAGGCAACCACGACACATGAAATTCGAACTCGGTACGATGATGATGATGATGGTGTTGGATTAAAGAGGCTTTAAACTTTTCAGTTGATTCGCCTCTAAGCACTCGGTACGAGATTATCTCGATTAACAAAATACAGGATTTCGCTCGGTGTGATAGTGATAGTTAATGTATCGAATCCCCGATTCGATTTATATAATAGGGTCCAAAGTTTCTCTGTGTTGAGTGTTCACCTTTAAAATGCCCAAGAAAAAACAGTATTGTGAAGAAAGCCTAAATTATGAATGGATCCATATGATGACAGTAAACTCAAGCAATGAGAAATGCAACATTTACTTGAAAATTCGAATTTTTTTATTCAAAAATCATGATTTCTAAAACCGGTCATACCGTGATCATTTTTCGGACAAATCATGATCAGAGGTGAACAAAACATGATCATAGGGTCCTATTATAGAAATCGAGGCGATAAGAATTTTGCTCGTTAGCTCTGTTTTACTATTATACTGAGATACCGAGCAATTCGATAGCATCAACCGAGTGATAGCTATCGATAGAACTGTTAGAATTTTTCGAGTTGTTTGGTTTGCTTATCGCATATCTTCAGAGAATTATTTTGTTTTGCTTTCCGTCTCTCTTATTTTGAGAAACATTTCATAAACGCCTAAATATATGCAATTACAACACACGAAATTCGAGCTCGGTAACTGATTTTGCTTGGTGTGATAGCGATAGTGATTGTATCGACTTCTCGATTCGATTTATATAATAGGGCCCATAATTTCGCTTTGAAGAAAATCGTTAAAAACATGAAAATTTAGATAATTTGAACGCCTTATGGTATTATTAGCAACTAGAGAAATGGGGCTTTTCAACAAACCCAAACTTGTCTTGATTATATGTGATTTTCATTAAGAAAAACTGATTTGCGTTTACTAGTTGCGTGAAAACATCCTAAATCGGACAAACCAAAATCATTTACCCTACCAGAAAATCTTAAGATTGAGTATTTGTAATTTTTTTCAAAGATGGGTGACTTACAGATGGAGCATATTTTGAAAAGATTTTTTTTTATTTTCAAAGTGGCAAAGCAAAGTTGCAACGGAAAGGAAATCATATTTCTCAGTAGAATGATAACATTTATCTATGTTTTAATTTGTAGTGCTACGCTTTGACTCATGAAAAACAAGAAGTGGGTTATATATGTGATATAACCGCAAGAAGGACGTAGGACTAACGTTGGAAAGGTAACCATTTGTTTGAAGCTGCATCTGATTCAATTCTCATTGAGTTTCTGTTCTTGTTTTCAGGGGACTTTAGCCCGAAGGTCATTCGTCCCTTAATTCTCAATGGATGTATGAATGAATATTTTGAAAGAACGCTGAAGGTTTTCTAGTTGGTGTGTGAGTGGATGAGTATAAATATGAAAATATTTATACAGGGATACACGTGAAATTCAACTCTGAAAAGAACCGAGGCGCTTTGATTTTGCTTCCGTGTTCGGGAACACATTACGATCACCCCAAAAACAAGCATCGTCAATGAGTTAGATTGTTGTAATTTCAATAGCTAGCTTTGAATCAATTATTGAGCTATTAAAACAAGTTTTTGGATCAATAAGTAACAAACGTATAACGTGTAGACCGCAGACATCTTATCTGTCAAAGCAACACGAAATAGTGTTTTTTCGCAGCGCTTTTTCGCAAGTGATCCCGCGCTTCGTTCTGATTTATTGGTAGAAATAAAACGCAAAAATTCGCGCATACTTTCCTTTATTGTGAAGGGTTGAAAAACAAGCTTTAGTGGGTAGGAAAACAACAAATACCATCGGAGTACTTGTGGATGTGTATGACGTAGTGTATAAACGTATTTCATCGCATCGCCGTGCATTATTGTATCACATCGAAATTTGGATTAGAATCACACGAAAAAGAGTGCGGAACAGAGAACATATGGAACATAATTTCTAAGGGATGGTTGTTGTATTTATTTAAATTACTTGTTTTTGACGCGACTGTATGTACTGATTACGACAGTACATACAGTTGCGTCAACAACAAGTTACAAGTAACCGGTGAGAACATAACCGATTGAGAACTAGAATAGAGAAGATTTCATGCACGTATGCGATATAGATACCACCTCACGGATAACAAGATTTACCTGGGAAACACGTTGTGCAAGCACGTGAATCGAACGGCGCGTCACTTATATATGACTATTTACTTTGCTTCGGGTGTTGTATTCAGCAATGTTTATGTTTGCGGCACTATCGCGAATAGGCGACCGGTTAGGTATATGTATGCCGGCATTTGCTTCAGTTTACGGATGAGAATTTTGGATGCATAAACTATACGCAGAACTCCTATCGATTATTTTTTCAAAGTATTGTTATCACTACTGACCGGGATAAATCGCCGCAGTGAAAAACTACAACAGAAACAACCGCTTAGAAGAAATGTAGTAAGCTAGAGATATTGTGACGCAGGAAAAACAAATGCCTCTATTATAAACTTATTTTCTCGTTTTGGTTTTTTGAAATTTATTCTGAGGTCAATGTAATGGGGACGAAGAACTTGTTCAACGAGGATAAGGAATCGAGGCGACTCAATTCGCCAAGATGACGCGATCCGAGTCCACTGCCAACCCGCCGTCGGAAGCGCCGGTGTCTCGCACGCAAACCTGTTTTCCACTGATTACCTGGTTAGTTTGAAACATAGGTTTGCCTGGTGCATTACGGAGATGGTTCGTCATTTTGTTTACTGCATATGCTGACAGATTAGAACGCAATTTGACCATCATCAGGTAGTGGTCTGAACCTACGATAGCGTGACAGATATTGACGTCGATGATATCTGAGAAGGGTCGCGCATGGATCAAGCTGTGGTCGTTTATGTTTTCGTTTGCTGAGGTGTTTTCGAAGAGACGGTATTGGAGGCTGTACTGGGAGAAGGTGCCACGTATGGCCATGTTCTTGGACGCAGCGAAGTCGATAAATTTTAGACCATTTTCGTCGGTTCGAAGTTGTGCGCTGAACCTTCATATTACCGGTCTAAATTCCTCCTCTCGGTCGACCTGAGCCTTCGAATCACCGATGACGATTTTGATGTCGTGTTTTGGGCAGCGATCGTATTCTCTAGCTGCGAGTAGAATTCAATCTCATTGTCATTGGGGCTACATAGAAGGGGGCTGTGGTCGTTGATGATGTTGATGTTGAAAAAGTGACCTCGCATCCTCACTCTGCACATTCTTTCGTTGATTGACCACCAGCCAATTACCCGTTTCTGCATCTCTTTCATCACGATGAAACCTGTACCACGCTCGTGTGTGTTGCCGCAATTCTGGTAGATGATAAATCACCTTGAAACAATCGCACCGTCGGACTTTTCCAGCACATCTCCTGCAGCGTTACGATGTTGAAATTGCGAGATTTAAATATTCCCGAATGAATTCCGAAAAACCGTGTGCATTTTCATGTCGTTTAGTGAAGAGTGCTTTTGTATTTTTGCATCGCACGCACACATACATTGTTTCAGCGTAGTCAAAAGTAGTTTGAGGTGTTTATGAATTGTGGAATAATGGTGCTGGTTCGATGGTTCATGCATTATTTCCGGGTTAAAAACGACAGCACATTTCAAGCCGGATGCGAAGAAAGTGTTCTCCAGCGGTGAGAGCTGTGTTCTTTAGTTGGATACGCAGTTCCCGCTGTTTGTCAATAGATGGCTTCAGCAATAAATCCTAGTCGATTCCGTTATATCCAAATCGTCATAAACCAAGTTTAGAAAAATGGTGAATAAATCGCTTTGACGCGAACAACATTTCTCGCAATGACGATCATTTTGCACCAAATCAGACATTTCAGATGTCTGAAGTTCATTTTGAGGACCAAAGAGTTTACGGATGCTACACCAAATGAATCAACGTTCCACGATTGGTTTTGTCGCTTCATAGATAGTGATTTTGGTGTTGACGACCGTGAAAGACGGCCAGAAACCTTTTACGACGCTGAATTGGATTGTTCCAAAAGGATGCTGTGCAACTCACCTCGTGAAGTATCGATGAAAGAGTGTGGGAATGATGTGATGTGGAGGAGCAGATATTCGGCTCGTGTCTATGTGTGAGTATGCGTTGAAGCGTTACCCGTTTAACGGCTACATACTGTTGCGCTAATGGTGGTGGGTAATGGTACTAACCCGTAACAGGTTAAGCGCTAAGTTAAGCTCTATTGACATCGCGTTTGATATGCCACACATCTTCCCCTCTCTCAAAAAAAAAAAACTAAATGTTAATTAAAATTACAATCACCATTGCAATCATTGCTGAAGAGTATGTTCTTGTTCTGCTCCGTAGCTCGAATCAACCAGAAGTATATTTATGTCGAGCGCTTGTTCGATTGTCTCTGCATTGAAGGCTTCGTCGCGAGTGGCTGCTTCATATTCTGGAATGATAGGTGTTCGGCAACTCTGCCCGTTATCGAGCGTAAATCGTTCACGGTATTAATCTTGAAAGTCGCATAGCAATATACGCAATATTCTCGAATACAGCTGGGGGAAGGCTTGCTGCATTCTGGATGTACGGTCGTTTAGTAATTCTGGGCTCTTGATTGCTCATGGCTAAAGTTCTGGCTTTGATCGACTTCGGAAACCATCGACTGTGGAAAGCTGCCAGTAAAAACAGGACACTTGAGAAGTGTGATGATAGCCGTCAAGAAATCACCAAAAAACTTTTCCGGGTTTACTTCACCCATTCGCTCGTGTTGCTTCCATTGCCGGTTTTTGTGGCTCGATTCATGATTTGCCTGAGTTTTTTGGTTTTCGATGTGGGCTCGTAGACATCACTGGAAACACCGATCGTTAACATTGATTTCATCTAAAGCTTCTTCGTAGATGCTCCCACTGCGCTGAAAATTCACTGCTATCATCAAGACTCGTACCTCTAACGATGCCGCTGGGATGCTTGTTTCTCGTCTCGTATCTTTCTTTCGATAGAACGTACTTTCCGTCGTATGCCATAGTTCAAGCTTTTCGGAATTATGTTGTAGAGATTACGTGTTTTGATTTGCGATATGCAGCATACTTAATATCAGCTATTAGACACCAGTTAATAAACCATTGCTAAAAAGAGCTGTAAAGTAATTAGCCAAATAATTTTTATGCATCGTTTTGGGCTAAATTTTTTCTTTGCATTTTTTTCATGGCGTCGATATGGATTGACTGCAGTAGATGCACCTTTTTCTACGGAGTCGTTTTGAAACGATTACTTTGGCAATTTTGCATTTTTCTATAATGGCGTCGTTTTGCTACGATTGCTGCAAATTTGCAATTTTGCATTTTTCAATGGTTTCGTTTTGAAACGAAACAGCTTACAATTTTGCATTACACAATGGCATCGTTTTGAAACGATTGCAGCAGCTTTGCAATTCAGCATTATTTCACGCGTCGTTTTGAAACGATTCCAGCAGCTTTGCAGTTTTGCATTTTTACAATGGCCTCGTTTTGAACGATTACAGCAGCTTTGTAGTTTTGCATTTTTCTCAGTTGTCGTTTTAGAACAATTCAAGCATACTTCCGGCTTTTTTGGAATGCATTAGCAATGCGGTTGCACAATTCACTTGTTATAAGCGCGGCCCGTTTATTTGAAAATTCACACAAAAGATTCCATTTGTTTCACTTTAAATAAATGGCAGGATCGCCAAATGTGCAACTCACCTCGTGAAGTATCGATGAAAGAGTGTGGGAATGATGTGATGTGGAGGAGCAGATATTCGGCTCGTGTCTATGTGTGAGTATGCGTTGAAGCGTTACCCGTTTAACGGCTACATACTGTTGCGCTAATGGTGGTGGGTAATGGTACTAACCCGTAACAGGTTAAGCGCTAAGTTAAGCTCTATTGACATCGCGTTTGATATGCCACACAGATGCGTACGTTGCCAAACGCAAGAAGAGCTTGGGAGGAATCATCCGCCAAGCCATTTCCAAGTGCTTCCATGCGTTGGGAATGATTTAAACAATAAGGAACTTGGGTTATATATGATTTGAACCCAAGGGACGTTGAGCGTGGTTTTTTCGTCTGTGAACAACTGTTTCCAGCGGCAAAGAAGTAAATAGCATTCTCAGAATATGCCCGAAGTAAGCCCAGTGCAGAGCTTCCACTGATGGGTAGGAGTAAAGCTTAAGATAAATATTGAATATGGTCGGTTTTGTGAATTTAGGAGCGTATTCGGATTTATTGGTGTAATGATATTGATGCTTTGAATTATAGAGGTTCTTTCAGATTTACAGACAGACATTTTCAGTTCATAGCCTCTAGGCCAATTTGCAAAACTAATTTCCGGCATTTCAAGCCGGAAATTAAGAAGGATTTTTTTAGCAGTGAGAGCTGCGTTCTTCGGTGGAAAAATGAAGGTGAAAATTGGTTCAGCAGTGGTTGCTGTCGACGCCGTCACTCCACCGTACCTGTTTTTCTGTTGCCGTTCTGAGTGTTTTTTGGAGTGTTGTTTCTGGCAGCGTTAGAAATGTAATTTTGCCAAGAGATACTGAAAAATCATTTGGATATTCAGTATGTTCAACATCTCAGTGTCACTTTGAACAGTGAGCAATCTACATTACATGTTATTTTTGAGAGTTAATTTGAGAATCTGCTCAAATTGGCTTATTAATGCTTCGCGAAACGTTAGCGTCCCTCACTCAGTGAAAGCATTTATTCATCGACCCTTGTCTGTGCTACCAAACTTTTGTACTAATAGTACCCAACAATTGCCTTTATTTCAAAGTTACAACCTAAACCCGCCAGTGTGTCGGCTTTCTCATCACTGAGAATACCAGAGTGACCTAAAAATGTCACAGTAGATATTTCTCTCTAGTGCGAAAATCTCGGTAGAGAGGAGCCAATGGCTTTTAGTGAAAGTGAGTGCCATCTCTTATATACAGTTTGTCTAATCGCTAAAGATAATCACTGGTTTGGCAGAAGATATAGTTGAATCCTTTGCACCTTCGTTTACATACCAGCATGGCCCGAAATCTTCGAAAATTTTTGTAGCTTCGCTTCGACTAGGACTACTTCGGCATTCGCCGTCAACAGAAAATGAATTGACTAGAAAATGAATTGACGAGCGTTGAGAGCGAGAATGACTGATGAACTATTCTAGTCAATCATTATTCTAATTGACGTGACTAATGAATACAAACCTGCCTCTTCATTCAATTGACTTCAATCCACACTTTTATTACCCCCTGACATGAATCACTTTACTCGCGTACACAATCTTATTTTTGCGTCCATTTAAAGTGAAACAAAAACTTGATTTATAATGTGAAAAAAGTAGTTACACCGTTAATGGACGGTGAACTGCGTGAAGAAGCCAAAAGTCATTTCCAGTTGAATACAAGGGGAATTTCCTCATAGTTCGCTGACTGTACTCAGTTGAATATGACTATGCCGAGCCCTGCATACCATAATGTTAGGAATTGTTCAACTATATATGGTGGGTCTCCAATTTTAACTTGGATTAGAAGGGGAAGATCTGTTTTAGATAGGTTCGATTTCATTGTCCACACTTGGCTCTGCGTAATGTAGCTATGGAAAGAAAGTTGAACTTGGTCGGGATGTGTAGTCGTTGAATGATTAGTTTGAATGATTCTGGAAGTCATTCTATAATGATTTATGGTTGAACAGACACAGCTTTTTCCACGCACAAACTTACTTATCTATTTTCAGTTGTTACTCACATGGAGTTGGGATTTTGCTAGAAAAATCGTGAAGTCTCTCTCATTAGATGAGATGATTGGATGAGAAATTAACGAAGAAAGATTGTATACACGTAAGGCACATTGTAAGAGCATCCGAACCTTGGAAAATACCATCCTCCTGGATGCTAATCCGATTGTGGAAAATACCATCCTCCTGGATTGTTGCCGATTATGATTCTCATCCTTTTGTCGTCGAAGTTGTGAATAACATCCCACGTAACATTCAATTCTGTATTTCTTGAGAGACTTGAGTATTACCTTCATCTTATCTGTGGTGATCTTTTTTATATAATCTCTTGCAAAGGTAAGAGAACGTCCACATTGTTGATTAATAATTTTTTTTTATATTATAGAGGCTTTGTACTACAAAGTTCATTCGCCTCTAGAATTGAAAAAGTCTATTAGAAGATCGATCAATGGAGAGTCCTGTGATTGAACACTTTCGCTTCATAAGCGGACGCGCAGTTATGGTGGCTACAGAGAATCCTTCCCGCATCTTGCGTCTTGGTGCTTGATTTTCTAGTCCGTATTGGGGAAAATTCTTGGAGTGATCACGCATGTATGAAAAATTCGAAGATCGCATTTCAACGCAAATTTTCACAAATTTGGTATTGAACACATTTTAATGTTGTACGTTGCAAAAGATTTCTCTTAGGGTACGGATTAATTCCCTGAACTGCCCAAATGAACGAATGCAAAATCTTCGATCGGTCACGCATCGAGTAATTTCACTACTCTGCTGAGTGCCCTTGTGCTCTATGGTTTGCAAGGACACCACGAGTGAGTCTCGATGTTATAGCTTTTGGCACTCGATGTTTTAGGTGAAAGGGTTAAGAAATGTTCAAATCGATTGTTGTACACATCTTGTAAATTCTGACTGAGCACACGACCGTTTCTATATGAAAAATGTAATTCTACGCCAAAACTCAAAACATATTTGTACTCCTGTTACAGTTCTGGGTAGGAAGCTATTGAGATAAGCTTTCACCAGATCTCGCGATTTGTTTTGACATAGGATTATGTCTTTGATTTCTATATAGGAGGGTCGCTCTACGAAAAATGTAACGATTCATTAAGAGTTTTCAAACGCATATTACTCAAAATCGTTATTGCGACATATGTTGTGTTATATACCATTAGACAGGAAATTTATCCAGCAATTGTTTTGCTTAAAACACGAAAAGTGAATATAGTAAAAAACAGTTCATATGTTTTCTTTCGATTGCACTAACTACTCGCTTTCCTCCCCAACGCAACGAGCAATCTTTTTGCCTAAATTCAGGCGTTAGCTTAAAATATGAGTTGATGCGTATATTAAATTATTCTCCATTAACCGATAATAGGCACTTATCAGTTATTGTATTGTATGTTGCTCAACTCTCGTCTTTATCGTGTGAGTCTTGCTACTAACAATTTATGTAATTGTCATAATATCGAGAAAGTTGTTTGGATATGTAAAAAATGCAATTAATGAATTTAACTGGCTGCTGATTTAGAAAATTCAAAGGGTATACTCAGGCATATCACATTATGATAGCTTGAGTAGTCGCGATCTTAAATCATGCTCCCCATATATGTCTTCCTAAGATACCCGCTTCACTTCCTCGAATGCACTTGCCCATTATCCTTCCCTTTCCCATACATAAGCTGAACTTAATCATCCCTTAATCCCAACGAGATCAGTTTACTACAGCTACAGCTACTACAGAACTTTCCAAGAGAGCACTCGAGGCCTTAGGATACTCAATATACTTCATCTGGTTATAAAGTTATTTCAAACCCCTAAAAATAGTCTTTTGGAAAAAGTGGCAACGAAAGAGAAAATGCTATTTCTACCAATAATATTTTTCTGTAGTCATACATTTATTTGACTTAGACTTATATTTATGTAGATTTTAACTATTTAGAATTGTGTTTAAAAATGATAAATGATTACTCCTTATCTTCTTTTGCATAATTGAATAAACAGACGAAAAGGGTAGTAATGGCTTTAATTGTATTTTTGCGTACATTTTTGAACAGAATGTGGTTTCAGATTCGAACACGTTATGTTCGTTACATGTTCATACATTTTTTTCAGGGCTTCCATTTGATGTAGAGACAAAATTACAGATTTCGAACAATGGAAAAACTCAATTGAGATGCACGATCACAGTCCCATCAACTTTTTTAGTTTATAGTGAACGCGGAACCCTGAATATCGAGCCTTCCGATGAGCGCAAGTGCAGTTTACGCACCACACTTCCGGATAATATGTGAAGAAACTTAAATATATAGCTATCCTGTGTACACAAACACAACGTGATTTACGCAACTTTGTTCCCGTCGCCCGGCGCTCGACGCTCGGCGCTCGGTAAATTGACACGTAACTTCGCCTAACCTGGCGCTGGAAAATAACAATACACCCACACTCGTAAAACGGAGGAGGAAAACACAGCGACACGACGAGAAGTAACGACGGCGGAATTCAAATCGCTCATTGCATCGGTTTGCTGTGGAATCGTTCTGCTCTAGGTTGTCATTCTACCTCCGGAAGCGAGTGATAACGGGTTCGTTTTTTCGCAGCTCCGTCGTGCGGTTTTCCTGGATAGAAGTGCGGGCTAAGCTGTGCGCGTCAGGTGACTCCTTGGATGTGCTAACGAAATCCGATATCCGTTATCGGATCATTCGCATTTGAATATCAATCTGGGTGATGTATTTTCGTTACCGTTAACTGCATGTGTAGTTGAATTCAAAAGGAAAACTGTGAGGTGTTAGCCGTAGTGCATATGCGCACACAGGAAGTGCGATTGGAAGTGGAAACTTATGTGGATTTACTTGACCGTTCCAGAGCCAATATTTTATAAAAAATAATCTGAAAAATACTGAATATCAGCTGGTGAAAGTGGGAATACCGAACATTGGTTTATACAGACGTTAACTTTCAGGTGAGTTTGTGAACATTTGCAAATATTTCTAATTTTTGGGAAATCATGTGCTGTTTCATTTTGTATTTTAAACAATGTGTGTGCGCAATGTGAAAAATTTAAAAATTGTGATTTGAAAACGTTTTAATATAAATCAAAACAATCCTAACTTTGTATTAATATAAAATTAGTGTGTATGTTGTGGTGCAACAATGCTGTCAACGATTAGCAATTATTAGTTCTAATATCTTGATTTCAGTTGACGTCAACTGTTCATTCTACATTCATATCGGCACAGAGATATACGTGATTAGTGCATGTCGAAAGATATTTCTCGATGGGAAAATACCCACGGTCTGAACAGGAATTAAATCTCCCTACGATTGTTGTAATTACCACTGATGAGAAGAGTCCCTAATCACTCGGTGATTGATAGATCTTCTGGCAATCATACAATGTGTTCACTTATAGTTTTGTTATCCAGGAATATCCTGAAAACAGTCAATGTTTAAATCTAAGTGATTTGAAATTTGCAGCAGATGTTAGAAATTCCTTGTCTGGGGAGTAAATCTATTTGTGATTCGGCTGCTCATTTCATAGTCAGTTATTCTATCGTCTTCTTCAATACATTTTAAAACAAAGAAACAGGAATTTGATTTTATCGATTTCGTCGACAGCTGGTTACCGTTCGCAATATATAAATTATTTAGCAATACAAATTTCTAGCTACGCATCGATTTTAGAGTACATTTCCATCTCTCCAACGAAACAGGCTCACCTATTAGTTAGTCTTCATGACTCACAAGTAAACATGAGAATAAATTAGGATGTTACGATTGTTTTTGCCACATATATCTGTATGATTAATCGTAAATTTCATACGAATATTGATGCACCACAATCGCAGCTATTGCTGAGTAAAACCTCATATGAATTTCAATATGTTATGACCAAAACCAGAAGGGTCAAATTACCAGAATTTCATCGAAAATTTTATTAAATTATTAATAAATATATTCATGTTTCTTCGATTTCTTCGAAAATATTCAAAATATTTAATTTGAAAGAAAAATGAAAAAAAACATTACTTATTATTCAACCGGTTACAATTTCGGATGCTTATTTGAGCGCTAAATAAATAAAACAAAGAATATTTTTACCATCCTTTATTTCTAAATTAGAAAGGACCTAGTCTTTACTGTCTAAAATTCAGAAATGCAGAAACGAAATTTATTTCAAATTTCTAAAATACTAGAATACTAGATTGGAATACCCCCTCTCTATTAGATTTTGGGCAGCTGTTACATCGGCATCTCTTTATTTATTTTATTTTTATTGTTTATATTTTTATTGTTTATTACATTTTTCTTGTTTGTAGAATCTAAATAATCTATCTATCAAAAATCAGTCGTAATTGAAAATGGTCATCTGATAAGTGAAATTGTGATTTTCGGTAGCTGCACAAGGTTTTACAAAAATTGGACAGGGTCGCGGCAAAATCGGATGATATAGCTATGGGCGTAATAAAGCAAAGTGTAAGCTTTTCAGTAAGGATTCATTTTGTTCGCAATTGGGTCTTTTAAAATTTATCGATGGTTCAAGCCAATCACGGAGAGCAACTACGAAATTCAAGGTCTTACTAAAAATTCAGTTCCCAATTAAAAATGCATTGCTTCGGATAGTTCTTCCGATTCGATTTTCAAGGTTGTTTGTTGTTAACTCTGAGGCCAAGTGCGTTCCACCTGAAGTTCCAAAAATGTGCACACGAATCCAAGCCTCTGTCGTTCAACTAGAAACCGTAGAAAAGAATAGAATGCAATGAAAGGCGACAAGCTGCATGATGTATTCGAGTATGTGATCGATCATTCACATAACCACAAGATCACGTTTTCTGGCGCATTGAACGAGTAGTTACGTAGGCCCATCCGAGGCGAACGTTTACATATCCATGTGATATGTTTTTGTTGTTGTTTTAAGATTTCTGCATAATACAGAAGAGATTCAATCGAACTGTGGCTGCTAGTTCACGCATTCTTTCGATTACGTTCGTATTCTGTGTACACGAGGCAGGAAAATGGAATCAACTGTTTTATTTCGTACCAGCTGACCAGGCAAACTTCGTTCCGCCTAAAATTTATTTATCGTTATCACACCCACGTTTTCTTACTAAGCGCGCGTTCATGGGTTCAATAGCAGAACTGTTCATTGATTGATTTTCTAATCTACCCTTTAAAATTATTTTTTACTATAAAATTTCAGTACTTCTACCAAAACTCGACATTATTTAATTTTCTTTCAGACACAATTCTCGTGCTAGATTATTCATCCACTTGCAAATAACATGGTTCTCCGTAGAACATATAATAAATGTTTGGTTCAGAAAATATGATAGAATGAAGACAGCCCTAAATCGGACAAGGAAGGATCCTTGAGTTTTGCTCTTATCAACACATTCAGCGATCCATTTTTATTTATATAGATAGAAGTAGAAGACAATATAGGAGTGCGTTTTATCACATTAAAATCCATTTCCACTCTCGAACGAAGATTTTTTTTTCTTTATTATAGTGACTTTCAACACATTTCGGCTGGTTCGTCACTTTTAATCCCATTTTTGGAAGAATGTCGGGAGTGAGAATTGAACTCGTGATCGCTGTGTGAGAGGAATGGATGTTACCACTACGCCAGATCGCCTCCACGAACGAAGATCAATTCCGTTACCGCAAACATCAAATGGACTAACAACGCTTGTCAATATGTAATTGTACACAGAACACATGCGAATTGAATTTTTCGCATTTTCCCATTTTCTTTCACAGTTTTCCGAAATCTTTCAATTGGCATGTTTGGTTGGAATATGTTTGTTTGAAATATGTGCATTATTTTTATGGGACTTTCTCTCCTTTCTAGAGAAGGAAGGGGTGTCATACCATCATAGAAACATTTCTCGTATCCAAAACCCCTCATATCCCAAATCTGACTCCATTTGCTTGATTAGTTCTCGAGTTATGCAGAAATTTGTGTTTTATTTGTATGGGAGAAATTCGAACATACGCGTAGAACGATTTTTTTTCATCAAATATGATCATCTATCATCTCCTGAGAGATTCTGGAAAAAAAAAATTTATGTGAGAAAGGTGTTTTCTGACTTTAGGGGGATTAAGCAAAAATTAAATTCTTCTTTTATTTTCAATAAACGAAAAATATATGAATAAAGAACGAAAAAAAAATTTTTTTTGACTCGATTATATACAGTGAAAAGAAATCGAAGACAGTATATAATCGAGTCCGCGCTGTATATAGACAGATAGATAGAAGATAGGCTGAACAAATATAGCTTTGCAGGAAATACGGAATCTAAATCCTCAGCATAGCACGCTGAAATTCAAATTCGATTTAGTTTTCATTAGAGATATTTCAACGTTTCATAGAATAGAATGGTTGACGTCAACTGTAATGATGAGTACATCGTGTACAATACATTCTAATACGGCATTTCGTTACTGTGATATAAATATGCTACAAACTAACTTTTATTGGTGTATTTTTACATAATTTTATTGTTTTGTATGCTTCTTTTCAAATATTGACCATTTTCATCATAATAAGTCCATATTAGAGTCCCAAATGAACCATAATAACGGGACAAAGCGTGAGGAGAGAGGTTCTGAGGTCCTGAATTGTAGAGCCTGCAAAGTACCTAAAACACCACTGTTTCAAGATCACTTTCCCTTGTTGCTCTTCAGGTTTCGTAACACAATGATGAATGAAGAATGATGATGGATTAGTGAGAGGAATAAACTGAAGTGGACAAGAGTGGTCCAAGGCTTTCTTCCTCTCTAAGGATAGCACACGTTTATAGTTTGCGCTCTAAATTAAGATTCCTTTTATTTTTCGAGTTTCTCCTAATGAACCATATTCTGTTCTATTTAATATTCATACCGATTTAGCTCCGAGGGCCAGATTCGCTTATCCTAACTTCTTTTTTGTTTTATATAGAACCTATTCTACGCTTTCATGTTTGAGTACTAAATCTTCCGTAAGTATCGGAAATTCTTACACCCATATTAAAAAATTCTGATTAGAAAAATTTCGAGTAAATAGAACAGATGGGTGCTTCAGAACTCATTTTCAAAATAAAATTTATGAAGAAAAATTGACATTCCTACGCTAAATAAATATTCTATATACAGGTAAACTTCGATATAACGTACATTTCACTTTCAAAATTGTACGTTGTATCGAATTGTACGTTATATCGAAGCATAATAAAGTACTCACAAACGTAGTCTGTAATACATTATTGTGTCGCTGCTTTAGTCAAGTTCATGAATAACTTCAATTAGAAGACGAAGCCAGCCTTTCTCATGATGTTTCCCTTCGTACTGTTGATTAAAGCTTTATTCATTTAGAATCCGGAATCACAAAACCAGCTGTATTTCGAGATTGATTGAAGGTACAAAACTTGTTTTAGCATCACAATACAGATAATTCATTGTTCTATCAGAAAAAAAATATTGAAAAAAAAATTCCTTTGCACTTTGGAAATGTGTACGTTATATCGAGGTAAAATGTACGTTATATCGAGTGACGTTATATCGAGGGTACGTTATATTGAAGTTTCCCTGTAATAGAGTAAAATGGTTTCTACAAGTGAAAGAAAATACTTGAGTAATAATATAGGAATATTAGGAACATATATTCACAGAAATGGTGAAATGGAGAATCACGTGCAGTCAAAGAACACAGATTAATCATTTCCATTCAAATTTGAGCAATTTAGAACGGCGTGCCAATTTAATGACGGTTACTCTGTATCACACGTGCACAAAACTATTTGTAGGTAACTTCGATAAGAGGAAACATTTTTCTACGCGCCGTTTCAGTGCAAGAAGAATATTGAATTTGGCTCTAATTCTTGCACTTTTCGTTATAATAGAAGAATTTATTAGTACTAATCACAGTAAGTACGTTGTTAGTTATAATTTTTATTTTATAAATGACGATAAATTACGAGGAAAATCTTATATGCATTTCAACATCCTGCCAGATAGAAAAAAGCTGTAGAAAATTTTGTGAATGATTTAGTAACACAGACAGATAATTAACTCTATTTGGTCACCACATTATAGCTAGTTTTGTTCAATTTTAAGAATAATGGTTCATCGATACGAATGATCGATTAATCAATGAAGTCTTAATTAATAACTTCATCATTTTAATCGTTTCATCAATAGGAAATAATAGTTTCTATACAAACCCAGTTTATTATACGACAGATGTGTGTAAACGTAAAAACTATGTCTCTTTTTGACGAAAATCACTTCGGCTTTGTCATTCCTGTGTAAGTTTTATCTGTATTACCATCGGTTTCATAGAATCCAAAGATAATTTTGTTTAAGTTTCACTTCCAAACTGATAAAACAATCAACTCAGGTTATTATTGTAACCTTGTAGACCAACTGGAAAATTATACAATCGCATGTTTAGGCTGAGTTCCGAATTCATAGCATCAATTTGATTTGATATCCATTCAATGAAAATTCTTTGTTTTACCTAGAATATCATAGAGGAGTGCGGGGCAAAGGTGCGCACCCAACTGTTTTCGTCCAAAAACTCTTGAAGTAAAAGCAAATAGAATTCAGCTTGCTTACCAAATTGTAACTATATATATTACTTTCGAAATGTAGTACAAGAATTTGTCGAGTTTTGTTTGAAGTTAGACAAAAAGCCATGTTCATGTCCATCATTTTAAACAGAATTTGTTTTGATTTTAATCGTTTCATTAATTTTTTTCATTAATATAGATCAAGTTTGTAAATACATAGTTACCTTCACTTAATTTATTTGAAACTCATTGTTGAAAAAAAAACAATATTTATTTCAAGTTAATTGTGAAAACATAAACATAAACGAAATATAACCGTTATTGAATTGAATGCATGGTGAAAATGAAAACATTTTTCATTTGAAATTCATTTTGAATTGTTTTTATGCAATTGCTTATTTTTCTTCCTCATATTGGATTTCGGTTCTGCCTTGTAACGCTGTTGATTCGTTGCGCTGTCGTGGGGTTCGAACAGACAGACAATGGTTCCTCATGAAGCTAGAATCCCAATCTTTTCCTACCAGTTTTGCAACTTGACTGAATTCGTGAGATTCTAGATGAGAGCCTTAACTAGAATATTATTGAATATGAATATGACGTTCGCTCCGATCATAAGTCGCGTGGTAGCCTCTCAAATAAAAATCATGAGTAACAGTAATTTATTTATTAACCCCTTGCCGTACAATTTAATTTCCAACAACAGGGACCAAACACGAGCACCGTGAGTCGTTTCGATACTCTGATGAGTGTGTGTATCTTACTTGCGATCGCAACAGTCCCGCATCACATCACACGTATCCATTTGACATTGACGGACGACGAGTGAGGTTCGATTTTGTACGTTCTGGCAAAGTCTAATCGCCACGAGTGTGGTTCGACGTTATACGTGAAGGGGTTAACAGATTGATGGAACGATTACCGGACATCACTGAGTGTGGTTTTTTTGCACCATAAATAAATGCATTCTAACATAATAATCTAACTTTGAATATCTGTTTACACTAATTCCATGCCAAACGCGTGGTTCTCAGATTTCTATGAGAAGTGGTAGTTTTGTTCTTTGTTGCAAAATAGGTGGAAAAATTGTTTTTCCGAATCATCTAACCGATTGAAAAATTATACCTCAAAAACGAACAAAATAGCATCTCTGATATCGAGAAATGCTATGTAAAAAATCCTCAGAAAAAATATTTCAAATTTCCAAAGCCATGAAAACAATAAAAAAGCACTGCAATCAATAATTACGAAAACAAAATCCATTTTTTTTGTAGGTTCAATATTTTTTTATGAAAGACTAGCTTATTGGCTTCAATTATATATATCGATCATCTAAATCGGTTCAAAAGTTAAATTTTAAAGTTAAAGTTAAAGTTTTGGAAAAAGTCATTTTTGGAGAAAAGTGGAAAAAATGATTTTTCGGACCACCCTAAAATGAAAATTGGCATCATAATAAAAAATTAAAAAGTAAGAGAAAACCGTGTAAATTCCAAAATTCGCGTTAATTCCAAAATCCGTGTAAATTTCAAAATCTGTGTACAAACAACAGTGAATTATTAGTTTAAAATGTCACCCATATTCTAATAATTGATTTTGTGGCATGCTACAATCATGACCATGGTTGCCAACTATAATTTTGAAAAAATCAGGAAGAACGGAAATAAAAATCAGGATAAATCAGGATAGCTCATATTGGGTTGTCCGAAAAGTTAACGTCGATTTTTGGAAAAACAAAAACATCATTTTCAATCAAAGCACTACCATTTAATTTTATATCCATATATTCTATCCTCCCATACATGCCATACATGTGAAAAACAGGTTGCTTGGTAGTAGCTCATAATACAGGATCCATTCCGAATCCCACTAGAAACAGAGTATATCTTCCTTCGGACGAAGACCGGATATGTAAAATAATTAATAAGCATGGTATAAATCCTCGCATAAGCGGAAATGCTAGTGTCTCACCTGACTTTTTGATCGTTTATATTTTTTCCGGAAAACCTACAGCACCACTACAGTCAATTGCAGAGAAATCCATATTCAAATTTTCACTAAATTCATCATTCATGCTTTGAAATGAATCTTTACTCAACGAATGAGGAAAGCATAGCAGTGGAAGACTTGTTTAATTTTTTTTATGATATCTGGTACGGTTATATATATATTTACCATAGTCCCATCGTTGTTGATTCTACTTTGAATCGGACGAACAAATTACATATAAAAACTTTTTATATTGTGGATTCAAAAATTTTCTCTTGAGTAATTTTCTACATACACATTATCTTCAATAAAGCAATGTTGTTCCTCAAACTTAATCTCGTTGTAATTTCATAAATTCGTCAGACAATCTGATATCATGACATTTTCTAGCACACTTTTGAAAAGCCACGAAACAATCGAGGGTAGAGATAAAACAAGTTAAGTACAGCTTTGCGTCTAGAGAATTTAACTTAAATTATGATATATACAAGTGCGAACCGGAGAAATATCATGACAGAAAACTTTGGCATGGAAACCAGTATATTTATTACGAATAATATGAAGAGTACAAAAATCAGGATAAATTGAGTGTTCGTCAGGATATCAGGGAGCGTGCTGAAAAGTCTGGGAAATCTTGAAAAATCAGGAAGGCTGGCATCTCTGATCATGACACCTGTTTCTCCTTTTATTTGTTAGCTACCATACAAACTTATTTCGTAAAAAGTCACATCAATAAGCACACATTAAATCTGTTTACACTGGAGTCACTTTTTACGAGGTGGATACGTGCCGTGTAAGAAACTGCGTAAATTCCGAAATCCGTGTAAGAAAACCGCGTAAATTCCGAAATCCGTGTAAAAATAAACCGTGTAAATCCCTAAACCGCATAAAAAAAGTCGCGTAAAAAAAGCGTAAAAAGCGACTTCATTGCACACTGGCCGCCCTTATGATTATTCTTCAATTACAGTTTTCTAAACTCACTAGCTTTGAAGCTAGATTTGATTTTTTGATGACATGTAACATTAGTTTAGGAGTTGTGAAATTTTAACAACCGTCCGCATCGGCAATTCACCTGATTAATTTATTATTGGTTATGATTTACAGTCCACTGATTTATCAGTTGGCAATTTGATATCCATTTGAGGAAACAAGTCTGTCCAGCTCTTGAAACGTAATTGCTATTTGAGAAGAAGAGATGTTGTGCTGTTCTGAATTAGGGTTCTGATCATTGAAAGCTATCAGTTTCTTGGGGTTATTCAAATCCTAACATTCTAACTAGACTGTTTCCTCCTGTAAAGGGAAGACGATTTGGCGTAGTGATTTACATTCATACCTCTCGCACTTAAGGTTACGAGTCTTATTCTCACTATTGAAATTCTTCCTTTGGATTGGAAGTAAACCCATTTACGAGTGAAGAACCAGTTAAAAAGCCAAAAAGTCGCTATAATACGGCGAAAAAAAAATCTTTTTTAACATTATAAATTGAAAAAATTAATGACAAATGGCACGTGCGAGACAACCAGCTAACCAAGATATCAACATAAATGGTAACAAAATTGTCGGAATAAAAAAGCACTCGATTTTTTCTCAAAAAAATAAAATAAGCAAAAAAAAATAATATTTTTTTGTTCGAAATTTTGATAACTACAGAAAAAAACGAAATTACGGATATTTATCCTGAATCATGGCTTTTTAAGAAAAATTGCATTTTAATATTTTAATAAGATTAAAATATTCAAATGGAATATTTTTCTGTTCATTCAAACTCAGTTGTTAGTTTTGATATTTGTGAGTAGATTGAGTAGATTGGATTTTTTTTTGAAATTTTTCAATATTTCTCAATGGAAAAGTCTTATTACAGAAGCAGTCAAAGTTGCATGAATCGTCGTTCAACTTAAGAACAGTTCACACGCCATTCACAATAACTTCGAATTGGACCTGTAAGTCGAACAGATGAAAAAATGTTTGAATCAATAAATTTTCAAAGATGTATACATAACATTGAATGGTGATGGTGACAGCAAATCAAATCCTTTCAATTCAATAATCGTACCATCCTACCCACATTGATGATTAGATCTGGCAAAAACATATGTTGAATTACTCTAAACCAGCCTTGCTTTTTTGATCAAAGATAGTATGTCAAAAACAATCTCTTGTTGCATAAGAGCGGTAGGAAGAAGCAAAACATTGTCTTCTTCGAATGAATGTATGTTTTTTTTAGCTAATTTTCCTTGTTCATCCCAACAATCCCAAGGTTGCAAGGTTGCAAACCGGAAACACACGTGGTGTTATGTTTTCGATTATTTTCGTATCCCCGCCAGCGCTCTCCTCAGTTTCTCTTTTACCAGCGAACCACCGCGAACTTTAGCACAAAATTAACGTTCGCATAACCATAGTGATCGTCTCTCGCGGGTCATGTGGGCGACTGAGTGTACATGACAAGGACTAATGCAAAACTACAAAACTCGCTCTGGCACACGTGCCAGCCGCCTAGGTGGACAGATGCTTCCACTGTTCCACTTCTGGACGGATTAGTGGAACCAGTGGGTCGGGCTCAGAACGTTGCGTGGCGGCTGAAATCACGTGGCTGCTGCGACTTTGGCATTCGGGGCAGCTTTTGGAATGGTATGTTTATTTTTCTGTCGAATGAAGTGTGGGTGTGTGATGTATCTTGGAGATTCACGTGTTTCCTTATGTAAAGCTAATTCACACCCCACGAAGAATCTTTTTGGTCAGAAGCTATTCTTGGCAACGGTGAGTACTTGAAAATATGTTTTATTTTGGAGAGAAGGTGTGATACTAAATTAGGTTTATTGTTTTCTTTAATTAAGTTTACTCATTCAGGTTTCATTGTTGCCATAATCTGACCTTGTTTGTTTTAATAACTGGCTTTTTATAGACTCTATGAAGTCTCTAGCTTCAGTTTCAATGTCTGGTAACACGTGCTTTTATCAGCGTGATGTTGTTTTCATGCCTTGCGATTAGTGATTTTCTTGATTTGGAAAATTTGGATAAATTGGATGAGGATATAAGTGAGCGTGTGAATAAGGCTCGACAGACATTAATTTTGACGTATTTTGAGCATTCCTTATAAATCGCTAAGATGTTTGCATTAATTGATATGGAATAATTCTACAGAGCAAATATTGGACCAAAACGAATAACAGCTTTCTTGAGATGAACAACTGCATAACCACCAATATCATTATCAGCTGCCGGAAGTGGTAGCATCGGTAGTAGTGGCTAACGAGTTTTGATTTTGTTGCCATCCAACGGGCAACCGTCACCCATCGCTTTCGTGTAATCGATCCAGCATACAGGGATGGTACTGATGTAAAATTGCTTGTGGCTGTATTCAGTTTGTCCGGAAGAGTGCATTGGCAAAATAAGGACACACATTTCGACAAATGGCAGCTTTTTCTTCGCGAATCCATTGGCGTTTTTCAGGGTCACCAAATTTTTCACAAAAGTGTTATTACAGTACAATTCAATGTAACAGTGCATTCTAAAGAGAAATTCGAATTTATAAAAAAATAAACTGATTTTTGAGACCAATGTTTTTGAGCTTATTGGTTGTTGGTGATTCGATTCCGATCGATCATGGAATTTCTACGAGTTTGTATCAGAAACAATGGTTAGAAGTGGCGTCGTTGTAGATGTTTTTTTGCTAATAGGTACTGAAAAACTACTCCAATATTCGATTAGTTATTTCAGTTGACAGTCCTTGGTGTAGTCCTACCTCTCCGGTTATGTCTTCGACATTATCCACCCGTATTTCTCTCTTTCCAAACGACTCCAACGTGGTAATAGGTATTTTATTACGGTTTAAAGGGTGAGTCGATAATTATTGCGACATTTTGGATTGATTGTGATTCAGCTTAAATACGTCGATTAAGTTAAGAATAAGTTTGATTAAATGCTCAACATTTGCGATTGACGAACTTTCATTTTCTCATCACTTTCTTCACGTCTTCAGAACCTACATAAAAAAAATATCCGTAATCGTATACTGCTTACTATTTATTTCATTGAATTCGCGTTATCGGAGAAACATTACCGATATTTTTTAAAGTTTAACTTGGCGTTGAATAAAGATACTCTATCAAATTAGCACACCCGAAAGCAATTTTCAATCATTATATTTTGAACGAAAATAATAACTTGATGTTTTTTTAATTTTTTAACACGTAGTATTTACTCTTATTTAACCATTTGTCTATACATTTCCTAATATTTTCACAATAATTATAATATAAAATTATTATCAGATAAGGTTTTTGTTCAATACTTTTCACAATTCTCGTAAAACCGTGTTCCTGTATTTCGTAAATAAAATTTCATTCATATTCTTTAATTTTATAAGATTATTCCTCATGAAATATAAATTATGATTTTCAGAACACAGAACACGAACCTCAGTGCCGTCAACGCGAATTTATTGATTGAACATTGAGGAGAGTGTTGCGAGATCTTTTTTTCTTCCACTGGAGAATGTGCTTTGCACATGTAGTCCAGCACAGACTACCAGAATTAGTCAAAGTGTTAGATGTCTTGTTCTATAAAGGCAATGCCAAATTTCGTGTTTCTTTGATAACACGAAAAACTATTCTGAAGTTAGGTTAGAGGTGCTATCCCACCATCTTAACTAACAGAATATTGCACCCTCAAATTATCACAGGTTCAGTTTCTTGCAAAGTTCTCTCTAGGGAAAGAAACTTCGACTCTATAGACAAAATAGAAATACTTTGAACAATTTTCAATGAACAAGCGAACATGTTCTGAGAGGATAGAATTTTCAGGCTGCATTGAAGATGACGCAAGATTTTGGAACAAAACTTTGTATATAAAATTGAATAAATGTATTTCTGCCTATAAAAAATGATATATTTGTTTTCCTAAAATCGACATGAACTTTTCTGTCAACTCAATATGAAGTATCCTGAATTCTCCCTGTTTTTATTTTCATTCTGAAAAATTGATTCAATTGAATTGATTTTTGAAAATTATAGCTGGCAACTCTGGTCACGAGTACATATGGCCTGCCAAATCAGGTACTTCGAAGCGAATTTCGACGGCTTTTACGTCATCCGATCATCCACATCAAACTTGTCCTTACCCATGAAGTATTCCTGTCCCGGTAACTGCTCAAAATCCGCTTTGAGGCAGGTCTCATACCTAATGACCCAGAACCGGTATTTCGTTAGCAGCTCTGTGTAGAATTTGCGTTTTGGCAACACTCTGCTGGTGTTCGTCCCGGTTTGGGAAGCTCTGCACCGTGTACGTTTTCAATCTAGATCGTTTCATGGTCCATTGGACGAAACATTGCGAAACATCAAGTTTTTTGGCCAAGTCCCGCGTCGAAACGTTCGGGTTTCGTATGAAATAAGCCATCATCATTCTTTCGTTTTATTGCGCGTTTTCCTTCCAGTTCCTGGCTTGTGGTCCACTGTCATCCGTTCCTGAAATCTTTGAAGAGCCCATGAGACGGTCTCATGATATATGTATATTCATCAGTTTTCCCAAGGTGCAATGCGACAAGCCAGGATTTTGTATGTGGGTGAACAAAATCCTTTCGTGAATTGTTTTCGATATTGTTCTATCTCGACCGGAATCTCACTGAGAATTGCAAAGCTAAGCGGATGTAAACACAAACACTTTAAGGGAAATTGAGCGAAACTGGTTAATTTGGGTCAAGCATGAAAATAGTTACGCAAGTTTGAAAGTGTCGCAATAATTATCGACTGACCCTTGATCCAGGAGCCAGAACACTGGCGATATACAAGTTGTTTAATTTTAAAGATGTTTTCGCTCTGTGAATAAAATGGTGAGGGTGTCTTCATTTGACAAAATTTTATTAATTGTAATTTCCAACAAGTGTGAGAAGCACAATGTGGGTGAAATTTTGGAAAGATTCCACTCCTGAAAACTGAACTAGAAATGATTTTTCACTGTTATCTGAGTAATAAAAATATATTCTTTTTTTTCTATTTTCTCTTACAGACGAGCAAGTCTTGCGTGAACTCTTTTGTACACAAATGTACAGGGTTTAACTCAGGATATAGATTTTAAGCCTCGTGGGCAACATCAAATATTGAAAGCGGTTGGTGACTTTAGTTATCGTTACTCAGATTCCAGTGGCAGTGCATGATAGAACAGCAAGCAACGGGCGCTTACTTATCCTAAGATTATCAGTACTTTTGTCTGTTCGCAGGATCGTTCTCAAACGATACTGTCGCTCAGTAACCCTGGAAGAAATCATATGCATGCTGGCTGCGGAGGATACTTCACTGAGAACGTTCCGGCGGGCGATCGGATTCGGGCAAAATGTCAAGAACGATATTGTTCCGTTGCTCATCCACGCTAAGGATCCGAAGGTCATTGAAACGACCATTCGGTTGCTGGTGAAATTGACCGTTCCCGCGGAGTGCTTGGTACCGATGGATGTGATCTCGAAGTCGGAAATTGGGAGGCACACCATTTTTGAGTTGAATTCTCTGTTGATTACCAGCAAACAGGCGTTCACAGAATGGAGTGCTACGAAGGCGATTTTGGACCATATGAGATTCATACTCAAGCAGAACACGAAGCTGTCCGTTGAAGATTGCGAGAGCATCAACAGCTGTCTACTGTTGCTGAGGAATATTCTGCATGTAATGGAGGGAACCGCAGCTCCTGGGACGCATTCATATCCAACCGCTAATCAGGGCACATCCTTCCAGAACCAAATTATATGGAACATGTTCACCGAGAGAATCGATAAGCTGCTGATTCATTTGATGACCTGTCCTCAGCGTGCGTTTTGGACCGTTACGATGGCACAGTTGGTTGCGTTAATGTACAAAGATCAGCACATTAGTACCTTGCAGAAGCTGCTGGATTTGTGTTTCGAATCAACGCTTTCGGATAGCTCAGAGGACAATGAAAGCAATACTTCGCCACCGATGCAATGCAGCGGATATTCGAGTCCCTTACTGATTTCGGATTCTTGTTCTGATTTCTCTGACAAAGGTAATTGTGTGATTTTATGGTGGGTTCTGAATTCAGTTATTTGTGTTCGTTTCAGATAATGGCAAATCCAAAAAAGAGTCAGGAGAGGCCGAACAGCCAAAGAAGAGTGAGGAAAACGATTTCATTCTGACGAGGGCGATCAAAACTTATCAACTGTATCAACAATCCATGGAGGAAGATGTACAAATTCCTCCCACGCAAGATCCCAACTCTACACAAACAAATAAATCAAGCAATGAAAAATCGTCCACTGTAAGATCTGTTGTTCAGTTTCAAAATAATCTTGCGATTTATTACTGTTTCATTTGCAGCAAGAACAGTCAGAATTAAGTCGTCCGTCTGCACAAGGTGATACAGCGGAAGTCCAAAGCTCACCCGGCAAAGGTGCCCCAATCCAGAAGCAGACCTCACTTTCCGAGAACTCCGACTGCGGCTACGGAACCCAGGCCGAGAAGGAATCTATCTCGACATCCAGCAACGAGGATGACGGGCCTAATGTGAAACCAGTGCATCAGAAGCCACCCCCGAATCAGAAGCAACGGTTCAACGTTGCCAACAAACAGCGCAAGGCTATGACATTCCAGGAGAAGAAGGAGCTCCGACGCAAGAAGCTGATCAAGCGAAGCAAGAGCAACATGTGAGCATTCCGATCGGTGTTTGTTTGAGAGTTTATTGAAATGTTTTTGATTAATTTCACGCAGCATCAATATGAAGGGTATGAAGCATCATGACCCTACCGATGTGGATATTTCTAACATTTTGAAGGAATTCACAGTTGATTTCCTGCTCAAAGGGTATGGGTGCCTCGTACGGGAGCTGCACGCACAATTGTTGTCTGATTTGGTATGTAGTTGAGTATGACTATAATGATGGTGCACTAAAATTAACCTGTTTTTCATCAATACTTTAATGTAGCAATTACGAATTGATACCTCCCATTTCTTCTGGTTGGTAACTTACTTTATGAAGTTCGCTTCTCAGCTGGAACTCGATATGGAACACATCAACGGGGTTCTGTCGTTCGACATTATCAGCTATTTGACGTACGAGGGAGTGATACTGTGCGAGCAGTTACAGCAATTGGATGTGGCCTCTCAGACTAACCCGCATCATTGCCTGAGGCGGCTACATTTGGTGAGTACTTTCTTCATAAGTTATTGTCAACGAAAAATTAACTCTTTCTTTACGTTTTGCCTAGGTCATAACGGCAATCCGTGAACTCCTGCAGGCGATTGACACTTACACGAAAAGCACACACCTCACGAAGGTAATTCAACTATTTTCCTTGTTGTAAAGACCGTACTCGAAAAAAATTCAACAGATAAATATGATCACCAAAAGTTCATTTTAAGTTGGATATTTTTGAAACTCTCAGGGAATAAATGAACACACATTAGCTATGTTTTAGTGAAGATGGTTTATCCAACATCCTCTCCTAGGCTAAATACTCGCACCTTGAACTTAATACTACCCATGACATCCTTTCAACTTTCATCTTTTTTCAAGTCCTGGTCATTTTCTACGACCTTCCCTGTCTTCCGGAACTCTCCCTCCGTAATCGCTCAGAAATTTTCTATTGGGCGAAGTTCTGGCGAGTTTGGTGGATTTGCCTCCTTCGGCGCAAAAACAACATCGTTGGCTACGTACCACTCCATCACCGCAGGAATAGCAGCAGGGGCATTCTGGAGGCATACTTTTTTTTTATTTGGCTGTTGATGCTGCCGGTCGTTACGTACGGGTTGCAAAACTTGCCGCAACCACAGATCGCCTGCCACAATAAGAACAATGTAGAGGCGAATGAACTGCAAAGTTTAAAGCCTCTTAAAAACAAAGAAAGAAAGAAAGAAAGAACAATAAGGATTTGACGACGAAAAACTCCAGGCCGTTGATTGCGGACGCCAAGCTGTACTAGCGGTACAGCTTCCTGGCGCGGGATTGTGCCACCAAATTCTGTTAATCGGTTCGGTTAGGCGCCTTCCTTACCTTGAAAAAATAAAGTCCGGCCCGCTTCATTGTTTGCTGGACGTATCAGACGGAGAAATTGACGTTCTTGGCCACGCTTCGAATCGAAAGGTTCGGATTGCGCTTGAAGTGCTTGGAAGCCGTCTCGATAAACTCTTGACAGGTTGTGACGAAATTTTGCACTTGTAAACATTACATTCTAAACTATTTTTATAAAAAATTTAATCAATTTTTACGTATGCAATAAAAAAGTTATACACAAAACTATAGAAACTAATGATTTGTGCGTATCGATTAAATTATTGACTAACCCTTTGCGGTCGTTTGTCTGCTCTCAGCCACCACACAAGGAATCATACATATTACTTTTTTCAACGAAGTAGGGGAAACGGGGGTAAGACGGACATGTTAAGAAGAACTTCAATTGTATCGTGGAAACTCATCTTTTCCAAAACATAAAAGCAGTTTCTTGCAGTTCAATATACTGATTTTCTAAATAATTGGCCAAATATTTTATAAAAATTTATTATTTATTTTATTTCATCCGGTCCAACGGATTTCGAGGATTTCAGTTTGTTGAAAGCTGATTGTACCATTGAATCGACGACATCGTTGCGGAAAAAATAGTTGTTCTGTAGTGAAACTCTTCTTGTGGCCATTGAGAGTTGATTTTGAAAAATACTCTCATTCGAGAAAACGCTTGAAAACTTCGCTGAGAAAACGTTGCCTATCCCTTGAACATCAGACGCGCCTTGTCCGTTAAGGAACATATATAACGGAAGTCCCGACTCTCTACGTTGCTCATCGACGTATTTTCAAAATTATTTAGGATCTCTTCTAAATTTTCTTTGAACCCCACGTATGTATATTGCATGACATCGTGTCCTTGCTCTTTGGTACTGATAGTTCAGTTGCAAATAATGTTGTTTGAAGATTGGGAGATGGTTATGAGCCGTCGATTTTTTGTGGTTTGTCACGGTTGGTAAGTAAATGAATGTCAATTTTTCTTAGGAACACGCCTGTCAATGTTCATGAAGGTTTGAATAGCGCCGTCCACGTCGACCTTATCCAAGATTGCGTTTCAGATAATTCGAGAGCACACTAATCATGCTACTAATTTGAGCATTTCTAAAATCGCAAAAGACGACGATAGGCACGGCGCTGAAACTAAAGCCTGTCCACGTTAAATTTCGGACACTTTTCTTTCAGTGTAGTTTATGAAATATTTCACTAATTAATGAAATATTTCACTTACATGACAGCTGAAATCCTTCTCTTTATTTCGATGTCCAACATGTTTACATTCTTCTTCAGTTTGGTAAAATGGCGTCCAATCAAGTGGAAGTACGCAAACGCATTTTGCGCGAACGGCAGCAACATCCAACACTGTTGGTACGCGATCTCGCCAAAAAACTAAAACTGCCGAAGAGTACCGTGTTCAGTGTGTGCAAATCGTTTGACCAGCACTTAACTGTGGATCGGAAGGTTGGAAGCGGAACAAATCGAAAAGTATGCTCCCGACAGATGGAGCGAAAGGTGGTTGCCATTTTTGAGAAACATCCCAATCTTTCAGTTAGAAATGGTCGGTGTGAAGTCAGAACGGACCATGTCACATTTTTATGATTTCGAGAAAAAGTTCGGTGCTATAAGGGGTCTTCATTGGATGTTTAAACCAATTTCGATAAGTTATTCCGTGTAAGTAGTAGTAGTAGTAAGCGTGATTTTCCGAATCTGATGAATGTGGAATGTAGCTTACAAAATGTTTAACCTAATGCAATCAATAACTCGAAATTTTTAATATTGCGACTTGGTCCGCTCTGACTTAACACCGACCAAATGTGGCTCGAAAGGTTGGAAAATCAAAATCATATGTACAAAAAGTGAAGCAGAGGCATGGACTGAAGGCGTACAAAGTGAAAAAGGTGCCCAATCGTGATGATAAGCAAAATTTCACTGCAAAAAGCCGTGCTATACACCCAGTTTTTGCAAAAATGTTCATGCACCATGCATAATGGATGATGAAATTTATGTTCTCGAAGACTTCAAACAGCTTCCGGGTCTTGCTTTTTATACTGCAATGCGAAGGAATACCGTGACCGAGTGTTTCCGGACCAAGAAGCAGTCTAAATTCTCTAAAAAGTACTTGGTTTGGCAGGCCATATGCAGTTGTGGCCGAAAATCCAAATCTTTCGTCTCTACCGGCACTATCAACAAAGATGTCTAAGAGAAGAAATGTCTCCAGAAGCGGTTGCTACCATTCATAAGAGGCCACGACTCTCCAGCGTTGTTTTGGCCAGATTTGGCCACTTGTCACTATGCAAAATCCATCCTGGAATGGTACAATGCACATGAGGTCAAATATAATATGTGCCAAAAACAGCAAATCCACCGAACTGTCCAGAACTTCGCCCAGTGGAAAAGTACTGGTGTTGACACTGCCAACGATATCATCTGCATTTCAAAGAGTCTTATTCTTATTCTTCTTCTTCTTGGCTTTGGGAGGCTTTAACGTTTCAGTTCATTCGCCTCTATATAAGAGCCTTCACCCTCTTCGAGTCGCCTTTGTTTTGAAGTCTGTGTTAGGGGAACACATTCCGCCGATCGTACATCAATCGCTGCACAATCACAAATGAGTGGATTCCCGAGCGAGCATCCGCTTATATACAGATAATTTCGGTGTGATTTCAAAGCCTGTTTCAAAAGTAATTTTGAAGCTATTGAAACAAGTTTTCGGGTCAAGAAACTGAAGAAAATGATTATCCTTGCACTCCAAATGTAACGCTCTCGACTTCGAAACATTAAACTTATACCCCGGTGCAGAAATGAAAGACGTATTTCTACGCCAGAAGAAAGTGTTGAATTTTTTTCCAAGTACAACCTTCATTCAAATCGAGTTTATATTTTAATTTTCATTCTATTCATCTCAGGAGGATGAGCAAAGTTTGCGGCTGCTCCAGTTCCAAATCAGCAGCATCGATCATCTGAAGTGCTTGTTTGTGTTGCTACTGCGCTGCTACAATCCTGCGCTGCAAAGCAAGCAATACCTGCAGGATTTGATTGTGACCAACCACATGTTGCTGCTGCTGTTGGACTCTGTGAGAGAACATACGGGTGCCAGTTCCGAGGATTTGTTGGCGCACATTGAGCAGTACGGATGCGAGCAAAATGAAGGAAAGATAAAGGTTTAGCTAATGTTTCTCTTTCTTCTATTTCTATCCAGATTTGCTTCAGCAGAAGTCATGCACCACTATGGACTGTTGCTGGAAGATTTCCGCAATAATGGAGCATTTGTGAACGATTGCATTTTCACCATGATGCACCATGTGGGGGGCGATCTTGGCAAAATCGATGTACTGTTCCAGCCTATCATCTTGAAGGCATTTTCTCAGATTTGTGATACCGAGTATGGAATATGTGAGGTGAGCAGCTGAGCGTAAATTCGAAGTTCTGTTTCCTAAGACACAATTATATCTTCCAGGATTGGTCCGATTTACTTGAATTCGTGATCCACAAGTTCATCAGCACTCGTAACTCGGGTTCATTGGCGATGACTACTGGGTTGCCAAAAATAAGCACACAAATATGTTCAAGAAATCGGCTGAGCACGTGGACCCAAGAGGAGAAAACATCTCTACAGTGGTACTACGTCCAGTGTCAACATAGCAAGTGTTTGATTGCGGATATATCGAACCTTTTCCAAGAGAACGGCAATCAGCAGAAGCTCCGTGTGCCCATCATCGAGCAGCTGTGGGAGCAGGACATAATCAGCTTCGAGCAGTACGATCAGTTAATGAAGGTGGAGAATCCGGACTACGAGCGGAATGTACAGACACCGGCATTTTCGGTGGCATCCGAAAAGTCTGACAATAGCAGTCGATCCTCCAGGGCGATCGATGACATTCAGGTGCGTTTCGCTGGTTCTCTTTGTTTAATGGAAGAAACCCAACGTGATGTTCTGCAGGTCTTGCGTGACAGATTGTTGAAGGAGAATAAGGGTAAAATGATCGTGTGGTTGCAGAAAAGTTTGTTGGACTGCTACCTCGTCAAGTTAAAACTGTGCAGTGACAATTTCCGTGACAATTCCAACATCAACGCTCTGATCGATGCCGGTGTTCTGGAACCGGTTTCCTACCATTGTATAAGTGAGTATTTTCAACTCTGGGAGCATGATATCAAACGAACCCGAATTTCGATTTACAGTAAAAAAGAAATGCATTCCCGTTATCCCGTGGAACCAAGAACAGTTTGCCATACTGTCGTATCAACCGTTTGTTTTGTTATTACATAAACTCGGCTTCCACATGCCAACGGATGCAAAGAGGATGTTCATCCGGATACCCGAATTTTGGACAGCGGATATCTTGTACGATACTGCGCTAAAACTTGGACCACTGGCAAAATGTAGGTGGCGTCAGGTCTTTCATTGTATATTGTCATTTATTTCATCTCCCTCAAAATTAGCTATGACCAAGTATGAACGGATATTACGCAACAAGGAACTCTTCGAGGAAAAACGGACGCAATTCGAGCCGCGGCAAACATCAGAGAATGACCTCGATGATTCCAACAGAATGGATGAATCCACACATACTAACAGGTTAATGATTTTTTGATTTATTGTTGTTGAAATCGAAACCTAATATTTCCCCCAATGTGATAAGGTTTAGGGTGATTATTACTATTGCCCAATGTAGCCCAGTATTTCAGTTCATATTTTTCTATAAGAATGAGAATTCCCAGTTTACGCAGATAGTTGAACCATCAATAACTGCTAATGTTTTACCGCAGATGTGCAACAGATGTCACTCTCAGTTGGGGACCCATGAATAGGTGAGGTTTCATTCGTCATATTCTTGACCGGTATGATTGATTTTCTTGTAGTGATGAATTCATATTTGTAATTACCAGCATGGCAATCCCACGACAGACGAGTTCATACACGTTTCGCCGATAGAAGGGAGTTCTCCAGATTCGATTTCTTCATCGCTTGCCTTTGATTCGTGGTTCTTCAATTTGGATGACAATTGATAATTCGCTTTCCACTTTTCAGCTCAATCTCGGCGAACCCATTCACGGACTGCACCAGAAGAGAATCTACCAGTTGATTGGGGTTTTTTTGTCAGTTTAAAATTGATTATTTTATCAAAATTCAAATCGGGGATGATATTAGGGGAAATATAAATAGCAAGACGGGTCTATGGTACTAGGTGAGGCCGTTTCGTCACTAAGTTGGTTAGGGGAGCGGTATATGAAAACAGTACGGAAGAAAGCAGAAGGGGAATTATTTCCTTGAAGCGTGAAAGAGACAGACTTATCAGGAGCGATCTTCGGCACTAGCGTATTGTGTTTTGTTTACAAACAAAACACAGTAGACTTCCAAGATGGCTGAAGAGTGGTTTTAGCCAAGGCGCCTAGAAGTATATCCTAAGGTGGGCCAACTTGCTAAAACGACTCTTCAGCCATCTTGGAAGTCTACTGTGTTTTGTTTGTAAACAATACACAATACGCTAATGGCGAAGCTCGCTCGTGATCAGTCTGTCTCTTTCACGCTACAAGCATATAATTCCCTTCTGCTTTCTTCCGTACTGTTTTCATATACCGCTCCCCTAACCAACTTAGTGACGAAACGGCCTCACCTAGTACCATAGACCCGTCTTGGTTTTAGCAAGTTGGCCCAGCTTAGGATATACTTCTACGCGCCTTGATAAATAGTACGTTTCATGTGTTACTGTGACAGGCAGGGTTGTCAACTATTATTTTAAAAAATCAGGGAGAATGGAAATAAAAATCAGGATGCTCATATTGTGTTGCCCGGATATTTCGAGCCGATTTTTGGCATCACCAAAACGCGAAATTATGCGTCCCTCAAATTTCGTTCGCAATATGGCCATGTTCGTTCGTGTTGTGTGGCACGTGGCGCCGTCCTGCTGAAACCACTGTCATCCGAATCCTTATCTTCAATTTGTGGCAAAAAAAATCGGTTGACAAGCGGCCATAGCGCTCACCATTCACAGTTACCGTCTCGCCGTCCTCATTTTCAAAGAAATACGGCCCGATGACTCCACCAGACCATAATGCGCACCAAACAGTGATTTTTTGCGGATGCAATGGCCTCTCAACAATCACGTGTAGATTTTCTGAGCCCCATATACGGAAATTTTGGGTGTTCACATAGCCACCGAGCTCGAAATGTGCCTCATCGCTGAAGAAAATTTGATGCGAAAATTCAGCATTTTGCTGCTGTTGTTCGTTCACCCAGTCCAGTTTGTTCGAATTAACGCACTACATTAACGATTGTGTGCTCTGTAGGCCGTCCATGACGACCAAAATCCGTCCGTAGTGCTCGAAAAACATTTGCCGGTTTTTCATCATTTTTATAGTATAATTTAACAAAATTAACACGTTGTGCGATGCTAAAACGATCCATATTGAAAAATGGCAGGCATTCAACTAACGATATCACGCTTTGGTTGACAGCTATGTCAAACGGTTGTCAGCGCAGGGCTGTATACTTTTGGAAGCCCGAAATGGAAAACCCTGTATATTCTGAATGATATTTTGGTTGAAATGCAAGAAGATCATTAGATAAATAGTTAAGTTAGGGTCAGGACTATGTCTATTGAAACAACATCGAATAAAAATTTTCATTCAAATTTCAACAACTTAAAATTGCTTCCAGGTCAGGTCAGGTGATTGTTCGATATTGTTACCACAAACATGGTTCATGACCGTGTGGTAATCTAAAACTTTTGAAGCTTCGCATGGCAGATGGAAAATGTACAATGCATTTTCTTAAAGATTTCACCAACGACACGACCGCAACCTTAGGTAGATGTCCAATATATCAACGACTAAAAACTGATAGAGACAGACAATCATTCATAAAAATTAACAACGCAGACATTGACATGGAAAATCGTTCGGCAGTGCCATATTCGCTTCAGCTGAGCAAAACATTCAATGCTCATATTAATGTTCTGTGGTTTGATGAAGAGCTACAAATACATTTGCAACAACGAAATTTATATTGATATTCTTCATTTAATTTGTCTACTTTACGACAACAATATATTCCTTTTTTCACTTCAAATCCGTTAATGAAATACATCGGGAATGGAATACAAAGAATGGTTTGTGTTTTTTTTTTCAATCGTCATCGACTTGGCGCTCTATTCCTCGATATGTCAAACACAAGAGTAACGAATGTTTCACGTATATGTAGATCGTTAAAACGTTTAAACACACTTACAATACATTAGTTATTTTTCATTTAACAACCAACATATTCACTAGAAATAATTTTTCTGGCAAAACAACGTTTGCCGGGTCAGCTAGTAGATTTATAAAATTAAGTTACTGGTATTTTAGGAATTTTTCATACACCACACCTTAAATCAGATAGTTAGATTTCGAGTCACAAGTTTGAGAATAAAATAGTGGATACGTTCTTACAAAAAAAAATCGCAATTAAAAATAGTCATATGATACTGACAATTGTTATTTTAGGTTTAAGATTTGAAACAATCGAAGAGGTTGGGTAAATTCGGTTGTTTATTATTTATTATTATTTTATTTATTATTATTTATTATTTGCAATATGAGTTTTTGATCCTTAAGTTATAATTTTATACACCGAGGGCCATTCAAAAATATTATGTAATTGTTTCAAACTGACGGTAACTGTAAGCATCCAATATAGATGATGCGCGTGTTTCCAATGAAACTTAATTCAGAATCTTTCCCATTCTCTAACCATTTTGAATAATTAACATAATCATCTAACACTCCAATCAATTCGCTTCTAGCGAACGCATCACGAATTTGCCAGGGCCATCGAAAGTAGCCCATCCGAGTAAAAGCCCTAGCGGAAGATCACCGGTGCTCCATTCCCTCGTCACGATGGAGGCCTCGCATGATGAGCTGACCGATGGACTGCAGCTGCAGCAGTCGAATGACAACGAAGAGATGGATCACTGCGATGGACCTGTTCTTGTGGAGCAAGACGATATGATGTAAGTTTCCCCCATGTCCTTATTGACAGCGAGACGAGGGTATGCTTGTGAGTTAGCCACAAATGTCGAACAACAGCTAAATGTTGAAATTGATTAGGAAGTGGGCTAAATTGCGGATCCGACGTCTTCCACTCCTCCGCACATTTCAGAAGGAGGAGTGCCTTCAGATGAGAAAACAAAGTAACTGTGAGAGCAAACTATATCTTTATTAAGTTGTATTAGCTGAAAGCTCCTCGGGCCTTGACCTATTCCACTGGTTTGTGCCATTGTACGCGATTTTCTATATCTGCGATGAGTGCCTTTTATTGCTTTTTCCTTCACGCTATAAACAAACAATTCGCTGCCTCCGGTTTTTGCAGGCGCTGTGTTGTTTTTATTCTCTTCATTACAATTTTTTGCCTGATTAATCGATTCAAAGTGAAATCGATTCATTGATAAAGTTGTTCGATGTTACACATTATTTCATTCAGTTACCATTCATTAGTGCTATGATTGCTGTTTCGCCAGTGGCCATTGAAGAAATTGTTGGCTGCATTCATTAGGCTTTGTTCAAAGTTATACTCGCGTCGGACTGCGTTTGATTTTTGTGCATACAATGATACAAACTCGAATTCGTACTCCACCATGTAGATCTTTTTTTCATTCTTCTGTAAGTCGAAAACAAGCTTTCCGAACATTCTATTCATATTAAGTCATAGTGTCGTATAAGAGGCCCCACAGACTGCGGACTGATTTGTCAACCGATAGTTAGGTCGGCTTCTTAATCAGTACGGAGAGGTATGCATGTGCGCACATTACGCCGATTCAGTTGGGTCGGTTTTTGCACCAGAAGGCCGACCCAACCAAACTGTTGGTTGACAGAAAGTCTGTAGTATGCGGGGGCTTTAAGAGTTCAAAGGTTTGCTATCTGTTTTCTAAATAATGGTTTTTATTTCTCTTAGAATGGGGAATCTATGTGCGAATGTATGCTAATTTACTCAAACTCGTATTCGCACGGTGGCTGAAATTTCAGTTCGATTCCGAAAGCCTTGATCAATTTCAGAATTCCATTTTTGGTATGGTAACTCTTGTTCATTGCAACTATCTTAAGCAGTTTTTAGCCGTTATCTACGAGTTTTTTTTGGTGTATTCGGAAGGAATACCCATTCATTCATTCTTCTTGAAGTGGATTTAAAAATCGTCATTTTTAGAAATCTGCATGGTGCATGGTGTACGAATTCGAATTTGTATCACTGTAGATAGAATGTTTAGGGAAAGTGGCCATGACAACACATGCGAAAATGTTTCTCACAGTTATTTGAGAGATTTCGAATTTGAATTTTTTGTCTCTATGAATGGTTGGGTTAGGTTGATTCCTACAGAAAATTAACAAGTTTTTCTACTCATGGTTGTTTCTGACTAAAGCAGTTATTATGTTGACGTTGGAGAATATTGAATTAAGGGCAAACATTTATTTAACGAACAACCATTGAACTAACGTTACAACCTCTACAGTGTGTTATGTAAACTGTATCAATGAGGGACATATGTGATAGTTTGGGAACTGCAGGTAAGACAGACGGGTAGTTGCTTGATAGTTAACTATTAAATGTCAAATCAATGATGAAGAAACCCTTTCCTACATGTTGTTGTTTAATTATATTTCAACCACTGTTAAACATCCTGTCAAAAGTGGAAAATGCAGAAATAAATTAAAAATTGTTGATGTCGAAGGGGCTCTAGAAATACATTCTATTTTTTAAAAGGTGCTTTTAATTGTATGTAATCTTATCTGCGGTTGCTCCATGGCATCGTGCCCGTGCTTAGCTGTTTTCATTTTTGTGGTAAGTCCTTCGTCTGCCTGTTATATGGCTGTTCTGAGATGTAATGCAATGTGTTCCTGGAAAGTAGCCAGAAAGCAACGTAAAGGGTGTGTCACATCAAATTGCATCACGGAAAAAACGCTGTAGAAATTCGCCCAGTAGACCGATCCTTTTGAAAATTTTAGACAGTAAAATAAAAACTATTAAACAACTTTTGGCATTTTCTTTTTATTCATACTTCGAGCCCAAGCCCGTATGCTCGCACCTTCCTCTTTACCCCGTCCATAAGGTTCTGTACAACGTCAGGTTGTAGTTTTTTTTGAACAGAAATACATTTTCTCTTGAAGTCCGCCTCCGATTCGACAACTTTTGGGTTTTTCCGGAGGGCCTGCTTCATAATCGCCCAATATTTCTCTATTGGGCGAAGCTCCGGCGCGTTGGGCGGGTTCATTTCCTTTGGCACGGTGACCCCGTTGGCTTCGTACCACTCCAACACCTCCTTTGAATAGTGGCACGAAGCGAGATCCGGCCAGAAGATGGTCGGGCCCTCGTGCTGCTTCAATAGTGGTAGTAAGCGCTTCTGTAGGCACTCCATAAGGTAAACCGATGGTTAGGTTCTCGAAGTATCGTTTTAGTACTTTGCTGACCGTGGATTGGACGATTCCCAGCATCTTACCGATGTCCCGATGTGACAACTCCAGATTCTCGAAATGAGTGCACAGGATTAATTCACGACGCTCTTTTTCGTTCGACGACATTTTTCCAAATTTACGAAAAATTGACAGTGAAGCATGGCCAACGTGATCTATACACTTTTATCTGATTATAAGCGAAAGCTGAAGATATAATTCCTAAAAATTAAATTTCTACAGCGTTTTTTCCGTGATGCAATTTGATGTGACACACTCTTTAACTGTACACAAAAAGATCGTGCGCATTATCCAACGTCACACTGGAAATGGAAAAAAGTTTTATGTGATGAAAATGTGTTGTATCAGACATTGCATCACCAACAGGGCCTGTCTTCTAAGCCAAATTAAGTCGTCTTGTGGCGAGAACTTTTATTTGATGACAATATCAACAATGGACTGTACAGATGAAGGATAACTTTTCGCTGCCTTTCGTTACATTACATCAACGAAGAATCGCTGTTGTTGCCGGTTAATTTAGGAGACGTGTCCCGCAACCTTCCATAGTTTATTTTTCCATTACTATTTTAGTGATGCGGTTGTCGAAATAAAAACCATAAAAATAGGTTATGCGACTTTCGTAAAGTTCGAGCGTCAAACAGTGAACTGTATTTCCTACAACGTCGTACGATTGTGCTGGCAATGGGTTATTCAATGCTTCTTGACGTAGAATTACAGAGACACGAAAGAATAATGAATCTAATTTTGGGCGCTTATTCTTCAGTCTTCTCTTGATGTATTCATGAGATTCTGCACCAAACGATTAGGAAACTCTCTAACATTCTGTTGCAATATAGGAAAGTATTAGTTTTACCGATTGTTATGTCGTTAAAATAGCGTTGAAATGAGAATTTCCAAATTTTCGCATACAACACAAGGCGTTTACCTAATGTAAACTGACCAGACGTCCAAAATGTCCCGCGTTAGATTACGTTCCGCGAAACGTCTCGCATTTGGCAAAAGAAGCTAAAATGTCCCGCGATATCAACATTTTTCAATATTAGAATTTGATCATGTTGATTTTCTTAAATGGATGAACTTCAAAAAACATTTATTTGGCAGATCGTTCAATGAATCCGAAGGTTAACTCGTTGAGCCAGTTTCATCGCACCGAACGTATACTTTTTGTTTAGAGAGTGTCAAGTAGAAACGACAGCAATAAAATTGGGATTTTTTTGTGTCCTATGGACCCGCAGGGACCGACGTGAGTCAGACGAAAAATTCATTCTCGGTCCTATAGTTCTTTCGGGGATCAATGTGTTAGATAAGCCGGAAGAACTAGTGGATGCTGGACAGGAAGAGGCAGAGATGTTTGATGAAGTATTGTAAATAAAGTGCCAGGCGGACTTGCGGCCGGAACCTCAACCATGGCCGATGAAAAGGTAAATGTCGGCATGTTCTTTAACCTTTACGTGGCTTTAGCGGTCAGCTGTTTCTCCGTTTTGCTATGAAGTTATTGAAGGAAATCTTCCGTTTGAAGTTCGCCCAATTTTTTTCTATCCCTCGCAGCTGGGGGATGTTGGTAAGGTTGGCGGTTTTCGCTACGAAGTTTATTTTCAGCCGATTCAACTCCTCCATTGATCTCTCAGCTGCGTGATACCTCTTATGAAAGCGGCAACTTCCGAAAGGCACTTTGTGTATATCTCTGCGTTCACCACAAGACTCGAAAAAAGTACGGCTTGGACATTCCCTCAGCGCCGATCGTCAGCCAGAGACGTCAATGCTTACCTCATTTGTGGGGTACCTGGTCCCCTGCCATTCGTTGAATTCTAGCGTCAACTAGGTTTCATCATTCATTATGAGCACGACATAGTGCTTCGCCGGAAAGAAGTTTTTCACCAGCACCTCCAGCTACTTCATCTGACCTCTTCTGACGCTTCCGCATAAAAATGTTCATTCTGACCAGACACTTCTCCACTGTTTGGCTGGTTGTTTCGATCTCCCGGCTTGAGGAGCGGCAGGGAAAGATGTTGTAAATACCAAATCGGTTATATCCGGTGGACACGAAGTGTCTCAGGATGTTCATCTTCTTCGCTGGAGCTGGCAGTGTGAAAAATTATAAAGTTGCTTGAAGGCATTCGCCAAGGCTGCTGCGAATTAACAGCGTTGAATCATTTTTGTTGAAGGCCTAATAAACATAAGATTCAAGGAAAATTTGTTCCATTGTATTATCTTATCTAGTTTTTTTCCATCGCCATCCGAAATTAGTCAATTTTTCTAATGCATGCGTGCATTAGAATGCATTCCATTCGGAAATTTGAAAAAATTTTGTTGAATTCGAATCGTGGTTCCCAGGCTTAAATGCTCTGACTGATCGAGTTTTTTTCAAACGTAAGCAAAATTTGTACCACTGAAAAATTACAAGATGAAAGAAATAATACAGATCAGGTTCAATTGCAAGGACACATGTTCTGAATTTCATGAATAAATGTTATGTTCAAATGACGTATATACATAATGTTTTTTTTGGGTGTCCCGCATTAGACCTCTGATCATCTGGTCACTTTAACCTAATGGGTATTAGAAAATCAGGCACCGAGACAATATAAGCTGGGGGTGCACTTGTATCCGAGCGAGAAATATAAAAGAACTTGTAGGATGAAGTCTATCAACAGCTTTACCCTTCGATGATCCGACGACTTCAAAATAAAACGCGAAGCAAAATATTTTTTTTCAGGCATATGATGTTTGTCCATTAAGCGCACTAATGTGTGTTTTCGATAAAAGTGGTAAAGCCTGTCCACGTTAAATTTCGGACACTTTTCTTTCAGTGTAGTTTATGAAATATTTCACTAATCAATGCAATATTTCACTTACATGACAGCTGAAATTCTCCTCTTTATTTCGATGTCCAACATGTTTACATTCTTCTTCAGTTTGGTAAAACGGCGTCGAACCAAGTGGAAGTACGCAAACGCATTTTGCGCGAACGGCAGCAAAATCCAACTCTGTCGGTACGCGATCTTGGCAGAAAGTCTAAACTGCCGAAAAGTACCGTGTTTAGTGTGTGCAAATCGTGGATGTGGATCGGAAGGTTGGAAGCCGAAATTCACCGAACTGTCCAGAACATCACCCAGTGGAAAAGGGCTGGGCTCTGATTAAGCGAAAACTATTCGAAACTAAGAAGAAAGCGAATGGCATTAATGATTTCAAGAGGAGATGGAAAATTGCCGCCGCCAGCATATCTGAGGATACTGTACGGAACCTGAAGGCAGATGTTCCCATAAAAGTTCGCGAATTTCACAGACAACGTAATTAACATCGAAGTAAGCTTGTTTTAGATCTTAGTCTATTTTACTGAAATAAACAATCGGTTTTTTTGTATTACGTGAATTTTTGTTTTACTGGCATCATCTTGGTGTCCGAAATTTAACGTGGACAGGCTTTATCATCTTGGAGCAATTTCAATTTTGAGGCACGGGATTCATTCTCTAGCTCTTGTAAATTCCCATCGTAGAGACCCATAAACGATTCAATCATAACATTGATGCTTATTAGATTGGAAAAGTTTCTAGAATTGAGTTCAACATTCCTGCCACCTGGAGCCGAATCATTGAAATTGAATCTGTTTTCATCTGCTTGACCAGCTCCACGTATTGTACATTTCACAATAAAAAAAAATCAGTATCTATCTGTACCTTTGGACGAAAACCTGTAATCTGTACCGAAAAAATATGTACCTTTCCTTACGTGTGGCTACACTACTTGTTGGTCCTAAAATGCTGAACGTGCTTTGTGATTGGGCGAGTCGCCAAAGGCTTATCTGCATTTGGAATTGACTGTTGATATTCCTTTTTGTCGTTGTTCGCTCGTTTCGTGCCACATCGATCATCAAGATTGACTGAAAGTGGGCCAATCATCATTCTCCTTGCATAAAATAGCAGGTCCACGCGCCAATCGGCTATCTGGCCTTTTGTTCCCACACCCAGACTAGTCTTCGGCAGAAAAAATGCCTTTTCGTGTGCGAGGGAAATAAACAAATAAAAGCACTTTTTTCAAAAGCTTTCAAATGTTTGTATGTTTGTATGGGAGCAGGCATCTCTTTCTCTCAGACTGAACGTCAGCTTGGGATAGTATCCAAAAAAAAAGTCCAAACGATGTCAGCGGGGATCGAACCGTAATAATATCACATCACATTATAAAAAGAAGTTGGAAAGTGTTTTCTAAGTGTCAAAGGGAGAGCATAAACGTGAATCTATATCCTTCTTGGTCTGGACCGTCTATGTGGCTCGCTCGCATTGATCTTATATTGCTAAACCATATATATTATACAAATGCTATACCAGCATTTGAGAGTAGCACATTTTATGTTATTTTTAGGCACATTTAATGTAATAAATCGAGATCCCAAAACATGTGCTAAAAATTAATTTTGGGTGCAGCCATCGCCATTCGTCGGTCCTTGACAGGGTTAGGATCTTGTGGCTTTGAAAGCTAAGAACTGTCGATAACGGTTGACTTGATCCATGAAATCATAGTGCTCACTCGGAAGTACGCGTTTTTGGTCTTGACCACGTCCTCGATTGTCTTGCGAAGACGAGCGACTTTTCAGTCGAAGCATCTCCACTGAGAAACATTCAACTGCTGTAGGTGAGCGAGCTGCACCAGAAGGTTGCTTACTGCCGTATTTGTTCTCGATCGCGAATAGGGTAATAAGCATACGGAACAGATTTGAATTGTCCACTGCCATCCACAAATGTTTTAAGTTCCAAGTTAAGCAGGATCGTATCTTGGGAAATTGGTAACAAGGGGACATTCTGATGTTATCTAGATCCACCAGTGCTATACAGCTTCCACCGTACGAACCAGTCTTCAGGTATGCGATCATCCCAATCTAGCTTAGCTCTCCAATCGTTCTGCAGTTGTATTTTCCCTTAAACTACAACCGAGGCTACCAGTCCTAAAGAATTTTGCAATCACGAAGCTCAGAATCGTGCTCTATCGTTATGAACGTTTCGCCTGACAGTCACAGAAGACGAACAAAAAAGCGCTTTGATCGTTTTTCTTGATACAATGATTGACATTCGTTTAGCCTAGCGTCGTCCAATTAAAAAATGTCCGAAAAAAATTTCAAGAACATGTTTTTAATCGAGGCTTCTTTTGTTGTAGTGGTAGTATACCAGAACCACATTGACGAGAACAACACAGGGTGCGGCAGGAAAAAGTCGCTCGCATCTTCTTGATTGCGGAGAGAGTATAGGATCTACGAGTGACTCGTTCGAAGACATTGCTTTCTTTGATGAAGAAGGAATAAATGATATTCCTGTTCTCTGACGAAAAGCTGTTCAGAAGCGATACTGTGTCCATACTGTGGCCGCACAGACTGGTTCACTGGAAGTTTAAGTTTCAAACCAAACATCCACCCAGTGTCATGTTGGTGGCGTTCAACGGTTTAAAAATGCCGCCTGTTTTTTCCATTGAAGCTGGTGTTAAAATCAATACCGAAGTGTATATCGGTATTTTGAAGGACCAAGTGCTTGCATGAACCAACTTCTTTGAAGACCAACACGTTGACCTACAACAGGATGGAGCACCATCTCACAAGTTAAATCGGATCCAACGATGGCTGATGTGCTATTCAACGATGCTACAAACATGACGTTTTGGCTGAAATATTTTTGGCCTCTTAGCAGCTCAAACTTTAACCTGTTGGATTATTCAATTTGGGCGTACGTTGAGGCACAAGCCAGCGAAACATCTCACTGCAGTGGACCCCTCATAAAACTATTTCTAGCAAAATTTTACAAAACAGTGGATTTCAATTTTTGCGCTTGATGCTTTCCCTAAACTCTTGCTAGTAATAGGATTTATGTTTTCCTCACTGAACTGTATTTCTGTATTTGGTACACCGTTCTAGTTGTACTCAGCCCAACTCCATTTAGCGTCACTCTGATAGATAAACCGATCGTTCGATATCCTCCAACGAATTTTTGATTGAGAACTTTTTCATATTATTAACATCAGTGTTTTTTTCTCTTTTTCGTAATAAACAGTGCTTGCGAGACGGCATCGGTGACTTCTAACCTCACCAGGATGGACGTCAGCGACGAGGACGAGAAGCATGATATGATCCCGTAGAAGCGTTTGTGTATGCTCCTGTCCTGTGGGAGTATTGACAAAAATACATAAATAGTGACAACAAACTTCCAAACTTTAGCCGATAGTGCTAGTTGAATGTTTCTCAGTGGAGAAAAAAAGGGCAGTAATAGGATTTTGTTCATCGTAATTTCGTGGTCTCCGATTCGGTAGACAGAGGTATGTTATCTACAACGCTACGTCCATCACCCATTCGTCATTGAAGTGACGAATGGAATTTCTTTCTTATATGAAATATCATTTGGATTGTGCTCCGTAAATATAATGTTTCGAAATACGCACTCGATGTTATCTGTATAACCCGTAAACTCAGAAAACTGTTTTATAATTTTAGTGCTAGATTACAACCTTGGTATAAACGGTATCAATGATTTCCGAGTAGAACTCACTATTTGGCAAATTCCAAATGATAGTATTTAGTATCGAGCATCTAACTGCGCTGTCGGAGTTTCTCACCCAGGAATAAAATACACATGATATTAGGAACATAAATGCGAGTATGTCTTGTGATTATCATATATATGATAAATAAAAATGAAGAGGGTGCTGTTTCATCTGACAATTGAACGATCTGACGATTTGAATGTTTATTTTCTGATAGCAATATCTATCATGATAGATGATAGATATTCGCAAGATCGAGAAATATAGAGTTACTGGTTGATCACTTTTTCATCAAACCCATGTGTCATCAACGGCTACTGAATGATCAACTTCTGCGACCATTCTCGGGAGAGTTTGAATTCAGTATCCATGTCGATACATATGAATGTATCGCTACTTGTGACACCAACTTTCCACTGTTTAATATGATTTTCGTGCGATAAGTGCCAAAATAACTCGCGCGAAGAACTGTCAGACAGAAACGCATCTTCTGATACGAGAAATATATTTTTTTATATTGCAAAACAAACGCAGGCTATGCATTTCTAGGTAGTATTGGAATAGGTAGAGCTTGATTATACTTAATCAGTAAACTTCAATTATTAAATTTAAAGAACAAACACAGAAGTCTCCGCCTGAGGAAATATTCCGCCTTAAAACACAAACAACAAATATATTCGTATGAGATATTTTTTCAATATTTGAAGAAGAGCTGAAAGCTGATATGAGCAAATGTGATTTATATATTGAATTTAATTAAATGTTGAATGTTACATAACGCGAACTCGTGTTAAAGAGAATTCTATTAATGTGTTTTACACTTTAAGCTAACAGAGTAGACTTGGAAATATCATTGCGTATTGATTGTAAATTATGTAATTTATGTAAGGCAGAAATTATCATATCACGAGACTATTCTTCAAAACCAGATTTGTAATCGTTTGACGGAATAATAACTAAGATATCGTAAACAAAAAAGAATCGTTATATTATTGAAATATACGTATCATCAATGAATTGATAGTTTTTTTTGTATATATTATACATACATGCTGAATTATGTATCACATAACTTCCAAACATAGCACTAGAGTTAACATAAAATATTAGTTTGGAGAGGAGGATGGGGTAAACGCGTTGGGTAAGTTACGCTGAGTGGCCAAACAGATCTCTAAGACAGTTTTGTGATTTTTCTTACTCGGTTTTATTCGATAGTGTCAAAGATTCAGAGAGCAAAAACGCCATACAGTTACGGAGAAAGTTATTGAGGCTGTCAACATACCACGTGGACAGAAAGTGAATGATACCCCCTTCCTAGGATTGGGCGATCTTTAGAAAAAGATCGATTTTGACGGATCGATTTTCTAAACGGCATAGGGATCGATTCCCTGATTAAATTGGTACCAAAGAATCGATCTTTGCTGAATCGAATGCCTTTTTCCAATTTTTTTCCTTATTCTATATAAATGACGTCTTTTCTTCAACTCTAGATTTATCACTACCCAGCAATTCCAAATGAAATCGACAAATGACAAAACATGAGTATCTTTGATTCAAACGAAAGTTTGTATTCCGTTTGAGTTGGAGGAAATATGAGTTTTCCACAGCATTTGGGACATTTTTGACTCAATTGTAACTTTTGAAAAGGACGTATCGATTTTAGTAAGACGAATCTTTGATATTTTATATCTCAAAAACTATGGGTCATACCGAAATAGTGTCTTAGAAAGAGTTATAGAGTATTGATGTACAAATGTAAAGAAAACATACACTGAGAAAAACAATTAGTACTTTTACAAAAAAAAAATATTTAGTTTTCAATATCTAAAACAATTTAATTTTTAAATTTTCATTTAAAATAGACGTCATGTAAAAAAATTTAAAAAATGGGTGCAAGATGGTAAAATTGTTTTTGACGAACTTTGTGGAATATCGATTTTTTATGAATTTTCGAAACTTTGAGTTTTTGTATGTTAACAATCATTTTTATCCACAAATTATGAATCCTGATGTGATTTAAAGTATATAAGCTCTTTATAAATCACCTTCTAAATGCTTCCATCTTCGAGATACAGGTCGGACTCGATTATATATAGTCGACCATTTTTTTTCAACAATTATTTTCAAATCCTATACATAATCGAATCTCAAGAAAACAATTTTTTCATGTGATGTTCATACACATCAAACATTAATAGAAAAATAGCTTTTTTGTGATTCGATTATGTATTGGATTCGATGAAATTGCGATTATATATAATCGAGTCCGACCTGTATTTGAAAAACATTTCAATTTTGTTGTCTGTTTCAATTTTAATTTTTAAAATTTACATATGTATTTTTATTGTTTTTATTTTCTTGTATAAAATAGAAGTCATGTAGGAAATTTAAAAAAATTGTGTAAGATGGTAAAACTATTTTTGACGAACTATGGAATATCGATTTTTTATGAATTTAAGAAAAACCGAATTTTTGTTTGTTAACAGTCATTTTTAGCCACAAATTGTAAATTCTGATGTGATTTAAAACAAAAAATCTCTTTATCAATCTCCCTATAGATGCAGCCATTCTCGTGATATTTAACACTAAACCTACCGATGTTTCATGTAAGGTACACCGGGGTAAGTTGGAACGATTTTTTCGAAATTCAACTTGAAAGTTATCTTAAAAAGTCACTAAATCACTAAATTGAAATCTGTTTGCAGCATATACAAGGTATAACAGATGACTTTCAATAAAAAATAGGGATTCACACTGGATGCTTCGAAAAATATGAATTTTGAAAATGTTTAGTTTTCATATGCATTATTTCCCGTTGTATCGTAGAGCGGGGTAAGTTGAAACGCGGAATTATCATGAGTTTAATGTGCAGTTTTGCTTCTCGAACTATTTACAACTGATTTATAAAACACTAAATTGAAAGAATTTCATATATACATTTGGAAAAAAGGGGTTTTGTACACGTGAGATGTGGGGGAGTATTCTAATACACACAAAATGGACACACCATACTAGGAATTAATATACGAAACAATAACCTCAAGAATACTTTTTTAGACGGTCATGTCAGAGTAGTGTCACTCGAAACGGCCGCAATATTCAAATATTACGTAAAGTACTCAAAAAGGGAGGAGGGGATGGCTTGTCGAAAATTGTTTAGGAATAAATCCAACTAAATCTAAATATTTTTATGCAAATGACGATTTGTTTCATGTTGTGTAGGGAAGAAGGAGTATAAAATAGTAAAAAATTGCGTTACGTAGTATTTGAGCGACCCCTAGTTGCAAAACTAACAAATTTTACTGGTATTATGTCTGTGTGTTCAGAAATTATGTAGATCATACTGAGGGACGAAATATAAATGATTCATATTTTTCAAATTTATTATCATTCATGCATACAGCAATCATCGACAAATAACGTCCGGCATCTGCAGTAGTGTTTTAAAAATAGTCGATTTTCACTGGTTTCAACTTACCCCAGGGTCGGAAAAAACATGGGGTGAGTTCAAATGCTCAGAGCTGTAAGGAAAAAGATTTTTCAGTTTAGTTTTCAAAACCACTACACTTGATTATCCCTATTTGATTACCTGACGTGCGATTCTGGCGGTATTTTTGAAAAATCAGTGTTTTTGGACCGATTCAGTCAGCATGCAAAAATGTTTGTTTTGATTTCACGGATCAAGTAAGAGTAAACAAAGGCGCGGATTGCGTTAATGCATTCCAATATTTTGGTAATGGCTGTCATAAGGTGAGCTGAAAGGTAATGTTTACTTTATATATTTTATCGCGTCAATCCATCATTCCTAGTGAAAGTTATGATTTCCGTTTAAACTTACCCCGAATTTCATCTTGCCCCGGTGTACCTTATACCTATTCCTACCAAAGCGGGTCAAGTGACCCTTTAGGAATAGTTAGTGAACAATGACTCGATTTTTATAGTTTTGTTGAGAAACGTGACATACCATATTTCTCCTGTATATTTCAACATTTTTAGGATAACAATTATTAGCAAAATAATGAAATTACAATTTTTGACACGCAAAATAGCCCTGTAGCTTGGAAATGGTTACTGTTAGCTCGCTTGGATAGTCAGCAATACAATAAATTCTAATCATTCACTATTCATTCACAAATACAGCAAAATATATAAAGCAACAGCAAAAATGTGTAATGCAATGGTTTTATATCACAACCACACATACAAATATTTCTGATATCATAACAGTTCGGCTGAATAGTTTATAAGGTAACACAATAAAACTTTTTTTTTTTTGCAAAATTCATTTGTATTACTTGACATAATTGCCTTCGATGGCGATTTTTTTTTCGATATCATTTCTATAGTACTCTTTCGGGTTTTCCTCAAAGTAGGCCTCAGTTTCGGTAATCACTTCATCATCGGTCTTAAATTTCTTGCCAGCGAGCATTCTCTTCAGGTTTGCGAACAGAAAATTGTTGCTGGGGGCCAGATCTGGAAAATACGGTGGATGCGGAAGCAATTCGAAGCCCAATTCATGCAATTACACACGAAATTCGGGGTTTTCCATTTTTTTCACAATAACAAAAGTTGCTTCACTCTCAATGCTGTAACTCACGAACCAATCGATCGATTGCTGTCAAATTTTGATACGTATCTATTGAAAGATGGTGCTTTGTGATAGTCAAGTAGATTTTTGCAAGAGGCGCCATCTAGACGACAACCTTTTGATCGACAACTATTTCAGCCGAACTATTATGAATGTTTGCACGGGTCAAATGACCCGTTGCGGTAGCTAGGGAAGATTACATATATTTCTCAGTAAAAAAAATAACAAGAGAGGAGAAAACACTGAAAAATACATTCGATGTATGTTTTAAGAAAAGTAGTGTAGGCAAATTATGTTGTTACAATGCAAATTTCAAGAAAATTTTGACTAAAAGCTTAAAATGGGTCATTTGACTCTCGTTTAGTGTTTAAAAAAATATTTAGTTTAGTTTTAAATAAATATTTCTAATTTATTATCTTATTTATAGTAAAAAGGCTCTTTTAATATGTTTGTCGTGTTATACCGCCATGGTCATGAAATTTTATGAATTTGCTTATAATTTTCAACAAATTTTCTAAATACATCATTATGGTAAAACTATATGTTTTGGAGTTACGTTGAAAATCATTATCGCTACGTTTAGTATTAACCCACATGTCTTCAAATGTTTTTCAACGTTACTCCTAAACATATATTTTTACCACAATGATGTATTTGGAAAAGTTGTTGAAAAAAAAATAAGGATTCATAATTTGTGGCTAAAAATGATTGTTAACATACAAAAATTCGAAGTTTCAAAATTTCATAAAAAATCGATGTTCCACAAAATTCGTCAAAAATAGTTTTACCATCTTGTACATCATGAGTATTTCATAAGTTTTCTACATGTCTTCTTTTTTTTATGAAAAAATCAATTTTTTTAAATATTTGTTTTAGATATTGCAAATTAAAGTTTTTTTTCAATAAAAAAAAGTACTAATAATTTTCTCTCAATGTATTTTTCACGTTTGGACATAAATACTCTATAACCCTTCCTAAGACACTATTTCGGTAGGATTCATAGTTTTTGAGATATGAATTATCAAAGATTTCTCTTACTAAAATCGATACGCCCTTTTTAAAAGTTACACTTGAGTAAAAAAAATTCCCAAATGCTAAAGAAAACTCATATTTCCTCCAACCCAAACGGAATACAAACTTTCATTCGAATCAAAAATACAAGTTTTTGAAATCTGAATTTTTAGTTCGATTCCATTTGGAATTGCACTATGTTTACGGTTACATTGCTCATAAACATATGTCTCTGGTACACCATACTTTTAGGGTCACTAATTTAATTATTACGGAAGATATTAGTAAAAATCTACGAATATTCGTTGGAAACAGAGGAAAAACTGAGATTTCTTTTGGTTGAGGTTGTATGAGAATCGTGTGTTTATGAATCTAGGGTTAAACATGGAATAAAAATTGCGTATTTCTACTCAAACATCACAGTCATTTTATTTTGATTCTAAGCATGAAGGTTACGAAAAAAAACTTGAAAGTCCATGTTCAATAATAATTTAATTGAAACCCATTATTAAAAATTCGTGGTATTCGTCCAGAAATGCGCTGACAATAATCTCATAACAACCAACCGTGCCATATGTCTGGCATTTATTTGAAATCTTAATCGTAGTCCCAGTTCTAGAACAGACCGTTTCGGCTGGACCTGATGTCATCATCCAATTTAGTCACAATTTTCACTGTCAGCTCACTGTCAGTTGGTGTAAACATAACTTGTGATCAATTATTTTGTAATGGTCAAATTTATAAAACTGCTTCTCCTAAATTTACGGCCACTAATTTGACAACCTTGAAAACGATCCAATGTTTATGAAATTTGTCAGATGGTTTTTGCAAAGTTTAAAATCAATGTGCACAAATTTCCAAAAATTTCGGAAAGATCGAGAAGAAAAGATCGATTTTCACCATTTTTCTGCAGTACAAAGAATCAATCCAAAAAATAAAAAAAAATCAACCAAAACTTTCCGAGATCTCGCACAGCACGCAAAAGAGACAGTGTGCTTTGCGTTATCCTGTCTCGCATCTCACAAAGTCATTGGGAGCTGTTTGCAACGAATGAGCGAGGCAGAAGGCAGCCGAGCGAGCAGCTTTCCTGTGCGCGCTTAAATTTCGAGAGACGAGTATCGATTTTTTCTTCCTCACAACTCTTTCATGTGCCAGCGATGTGACCGGGCTTTAGCACGTGAGCTTGGGATTGGCTCCTTCTGTTCTCTTACGTATAATTTGGTGATGCGTTCAGAAATGCCTCGTCGCGTTTAGATACGAGCGATGAACATGCGTTGTGTACACGAAGAGATGGTCGTGCATTAGTGCTCGCAAGACTTTCTCGTGTAACTGCCTCAAAGTGACATTTGGTTAGGCCTTCTGAGATTTCGCACAACACGTAGAAGAGACAATGTGCTTTGCCCTATTCAGCCTCGTATCTCACACAATCATTGCGAGCTGTGTGCAAAAAATGAATGAATTGATTGGATGACTTTAGCAGCGATATTTATGTAAAATAGTTCTTCATCATTAATTGTTCTACGTGCCATATTACGATGATTAACACCAATTTTAACACCAGAAGCACAACTTCCTCCGACAGCACCAAATGTCACTTTGAGGCAGGTACACGAGAATGCATCGCGAGCACTATCGTTCATGTTGAGATGCAACGAGGGATTCTTGAGTACATCTCAATATTTTACGAAAGGGAAGAGAAGGAGCCGAACCCAGGCTCGTGTGCTAAAGCCCGGTCTCATCGCTTGCACATGAAGGGGTTGTGAGGATGAGAAAATCAATACTCGTCTCTCGAAATTCTGGCGCGCGCGCGCACAGGAAGTCTGAGCACCTCTCAATATTTTACGAAAGAAAAGAGAAAGAACCAGTCCCAAGCCCGGAGTTGTGAGGAAGAGAAAATCGACATTCGTCTCTCGAAAATAAAGCGCGCGCACAGGAAGTCTGATTTTAACACTAACATTGCACGGAACGATATCTATCGCTTCAAACTTTCTTCCAATTTAGGGTTGCCGTGATTTTCCTCAATGAAATCCTTATCTGAACTTGGAATAGTTTTGCTATATGATATATCAATTCCAAAAAATTTAAACACATCATCCGTTGAGATGCTAGATGTGCTGATTGAAAAAAGAACAGTCCTCTTACACATGTTCATTCGAACCAGATAAGTCAGTGAATTATTTTCGCGTTTTATCTACGAATTTCCTTGATCGTTTTTATTGCGGATATCCTGTTATCTGAAAACATGTCACGTTTTTATAAAAAAGTTTCAACGTATCAAATCGCAAATCATCATAAATATTGTCATATTGTTTGCACCTTTTAATCTGAATTCAATTAATGAAATGAAACACCTCTATCATACAAGATTCTCAAATTCGTTTCGATAAACTGGATAGGATCGTAGGAACAGTCTTTCACAAACAGTTTCCCATATTTTCTGTAACTAAATCCGTAACAAATCGTCAATAGGGTTCTGTTCTCAACATGCATCAATCGATGAAACGAACGAAAAAATGCTAGTAGAAAACGGATTCCCAAATAGTTTTATTCGTTGTTAAATCAATTCATAGTCTGCTTAAAAGTAAAATCCGTGATGCCATTGAGTAGTTGCAGAAAATTTATTTGAAAAATGTTGAGAAATCTGAATGATTAATGGAAAGTCTGGACTAGAATAAGGATAGTCCGGATGTCTGGATATTTCGTAAAAGTCTGGAAAACTCTAGATAAATCTGGAAGGTTAGCAACGCTGGGTGGAGCAAATATACAATATAGATTATTTTCTCTTAGTATCTGTTATCTGTAAGGAAATCAGTGCAAACAATGAACTTGTAGTGTCATCGTGATTAATGATTTCAACGATGACCATTCTTCATTATTTTTGGGAAACAGCAGCATATTCCAAAAAAGCACCATTTCAATGAGAAAGAACTTCGCTGCGAAGAACACTTCTTCGAAGATAAGATCCATGCACCTACGGAACAAATAGTTGTTCGTCGTCCATTTCCACAAAAGTTATCCATTTTTGGGAACTCTCGAAAGATGAAAGCGAAGCAGCTTTTGCATCAAGAGCGATATCTAGGCTGATCAAATAGTTCAGTATTGAAAACGGGACACGTAAGAAAAAAAAATTTTTTTTTGAAAATTTCATGAATGTGTGATTAAAACCGAGAATAAAGCCAAACATTGAAAATGCTGGTCCGGTACTATCAGGCTGACACAAAATATAATTAGTAAGCTACACAAATTCTTTACACTCTAGAAATTTGTTTTCCATTTCTGAAGATATTTGCACCCAACGATTTGCGAATATGACTGATTCTTTGTTTTAACTTTTAATCTCATTATTTATAATTCCTTTGAACATTGTCTGACAGCTGTGACAGCTGTGTAAAATTTCTGCGGTTACAATGAGTAAAATCTAAATCCATATTTAAATTCGAAAAAAAATTACACGATGCAACAAGTTTTTGCTCAGGCTTCTGTTTATGCTGTCTGATTTGTGTTTGGCTCAAAACTAAACGTTTCCAAGTTTTAATCCCTTTCATCTCGATTGGAGAGAAAGAAACGCTATTTAGAATTTTTGAGAAATATGATTTTTTTTAGGGTTTTTGGTATCCATTATAACTATTTTTAAATAAAAAGAAACTAAAAAGCGAATCGTGAAGACACAGGTCCAAATTATGTTGAGAATTGCGCCTAAACCTTCTTTTTCAATGTATATTTTAAGGTGAATTTCAATGTAGTCATCGCAATCCATCGCCTCTACTTGTCATCTTTCTAAATGTTTCTGAAAGTATCAAATAAGAAATAGGAAAATCATGCTGACTTCGAAAATAGCCCTGTTTTAGGGGCAAAACTTTACCGATTTCGGATCTATGTGTAGCAATGCATTGGTAAAACATATGAATGGTACCCTTTTTAGACTTTTGCTATCCTGCTATCCTGCTAGAAAAATGGCATTTAAAAACCATAAAAAACTGATTTTTCAAAAATTCAAAATAATTTATCTCTTTCCATTAGAGTGAAAAGAGTTCAAACTCAAGGACATACCAAATCCCATGCAAAAACATAGAAGAGAAGTTGATTTTTTGTAGCACTGTGTTATTGAAAATAATGACGAAGAAATAAATATTAGGTTGGGGAAAAATAAATCCATTATTCTCTCGGTAGCTGGCTGTAGTGATCGATATCTCGCGTAATATCGATCATACATTTTCAAGTTTAGGCACGATGTAAAGGTGACATTTCGCACTGAACAAAATTCTTTTGCTGTTTTTTGTTTGTTCCATTCAGTTGTGAGTTACAGGGTGTTAACAAGGGAGGTCAACAACGAGAAAATTCGGTACATTTTACATTTTTTTCTTATATTGAGGTGAAAATGCAAGCCAGACCGCTGAAATTTTAAATGGTGTTTATGGTGCCGATATTGTTATAGTAAAATACGTACAATTTTATTTTTTTCCTTTTTTTTAATTTTTTTTAGTGCAATACACTAAATTCAGATCTCTCCTGTCAACAAATGGACTATGAAGCTAGAGATAGACCAGAAACGTCCAGAATTGGCCAACAGAAGAGATGTCGTGTTCCACCAGGACTATGCAAAACCACACAACTCCGGGAGTTTGATTGGGATGTTTTAATACATCCATCATATAGTATCCACCTTTTTCTCGCATTGCAAAACTTTCTGAATGATAAGAAAATGGGATCAAGAGAAGATTGTGAAAATGTTTTGCTAGAGTTTTTCGACAATAAGAACCAAGACTTCTATGAGAGAGAGATTATGAAGCCTAACCAACCTAATATTTTTTCTTTATACTCAAAATACGGTACAATTTGATAAAAGGACGAGGCAATCAAAAAGGTACTGTCCCGTACAAAACGGTACGTTTGTTCAGCCTAGCGATAGGGAACTACGTTATACATTTTTAATATTACAAAACTCGCTAAAATATTCATTCGATATTTCTCCATTTTTCATTTATCCAACCATTTATTTTTACATATACATTTTAATTTGTTTTTTAAAGTTTCTGAATTAATCTGAACTAATCCGCGGCCATTCATTGTGAGGACACAACGTGGATTTTGTTCCCAGCATCCAGGATTATCGAAGGATTTTCATTTTATATAAGTGTTTTTTAAGTTAATTTTATAGATGTGATACAGAATGATCTTTGTGGTTGATTCAAGCTTAAATCATAATATAAATCTTTTTTTTTAGGTATTTTATTGAGTGATGATTTAAAAACAAATCTAATAACTGAATCATTCCATTTGTTCTTGCTAAAGGGTTTCTATTTATTGTCAACTTTTCTATTCAGTTTGCGAAGAAATCATGTATGTTGATGTCCTTGTTGCTGTAGAGACAATAAAAGCTTATATGCCGTTGGTTTGGTGTTAAATCATTTGCACAGAAGTGTAAATGATGAAATAACATGATTATATTGCGTAGTTGTTCTTTATGTCATTTTCGATTCTGTTGACTTGGTGTTTCCTCTTTGCAATAAATGCGTCTCCTTGCAGTGGTATATGCAACATCTTAATGTGTCCCTAATAATTCGGATTGTGTGAGAAATTTATGTTAATGGTTGTTTTTGGGGTTGAAATTTCAGTTTGATATTTTAATATTGTATTTCTCGTTAACTTGAATAACATTCGATGTGCATCCATTCTCAAGTTTTCGCACATCTCCGTCTAAAATATTGTCAAAAAGCTAAAATCATTTCATCTCAGCGAAAATCAGAATTAATAAATTAATTATTAACGACACACATACAACTTTTTTACCGCAGTTTCAAACTTGATCTTCACATTCGTCCTTCCAAACACCGCCGCTGTGAAAGCGCTTATCCCCCCTGTCGAGCGGTTTATCATTTGCGTTGCATCATGAACGCAGCTGCTATGGTCCGCTAGGGTCCGTGAGAAATTGATCCGAATATTTTTAACCGTCGTTTCTCCCCGCCGGTTCGGTTGATTTTAGTCTGTCATTAATTAGGCAGACACTGATTCTGCAATTACACACCTGTAATGGAAAGCACACGACAAAACGACAAAACGACTCTCGCTCACTGGATCTACTTTGGTCGAATCATGAATTTCGTTCACGACTCCCAATTAGAGGATTGGTGGGGCCAAAACTAACGCCGAAACCACCCAGCTTGAAAGCTTCTATCGCCCGTTGTCATCGCGTGTCGGTCGTCGATTGAGCCGATGTTTTGCTGCTGCTGTTATGCTTTATGCACAATTCTCTTGAATCAACCAGCTGTGGCGAAGGGTGGTGAGGCCCGGGAGAGGGAACACGTATACGAAAGGTTGATTTATTCAAGATGCAGACTGCAAACGTTCGACAGCTCTGAAGGGGTCGATCTTTGGGCGGTTTATCGTTCCCTTGCGTGTTATGGGACTAAGATTTTAATTTTCCTCGCACTAGTAATTTCGCTTTGCATCGGTGTGACACAAATTGTCATTAACCGCAATTACCCTAAGCATACCAAAATCCAAAAGTTCATAATTGAATTGAGACCCATTTTTATGATTTATTTCGACTGAGAAACAGCATACGTGACACATGGTGTGCGCAATTATTAGAGCACGAAGCTCATTGTTGTGTTCTTAAGAAGTCAGCGGCATAAAAGATGAATCTTTCTCGGGAATATGCTCGTATACAAAACCTCGTACTCCAATAAGAAAAATCGAGACAACTAGGTGCTACCGTAAAAGACCTGGGAAAAGTCCATTTAAATTCAGCGTCGAATGCGACGAAGATGCATATCGATTTATTCATTCAGCTCCGACTGTGTATAACTGGTGAATGTCATTAATGAAGTATGATTCGAGGCTCAGTCGAGGTACAGAAATTGTGTGCTAGCCTTGTAGAGAGAAAGACACACTTTGCTAATGTGTGAATAGATGCAATTGGAACTGCCAGGCCAGTCGTTATTAACTATAAACATTGGTATAATGACTTCTGCTGAAACGACCATTTATTGTGCGTTCGATGTCCTATTGTGGTATTATGAATGCTTAATTGAAAATTAATAACCAGGTAAGAGCCTTTTTAACTCAGATTAATATTACAATAAAGTAGAACAAAAGTTATAATGTTATAACGGTTAAAAGTTATTTTCAATTTCGTTATAATTAAGTATTCTGACATATTTAAAATAATGCAGAAATACGACGGTGACGATCCAATCTGCTGAAACCCCTATCGTATGATCATTCACATCTGTGATGAAACACCCTTGAATCGTCGAGACTCAGCATAATTGTAGCAGTGTTCTCAAAGTAAGGACTGTCTTTTCGTCAGGACTGTCAAAGTCAGGACCGTCTTCTAGTTGCGATACCTAGGAACTACAAGTTATTATTTATTTTTACAGGTTTAGTAATCAATATAAAAGTGAGCACAGTGATTGAATCTTACATTATCGGTCTTTTTCTTGAATTTTGAGATCTCCGTTACCGTTCAACCAGAAGAGTCCACTACAGGAAGATAACTAGGACGTTATTTCGGGACTTTCTTAGCACCTTCTCCCAACTCATGTCCAATCACGGTTCGCTAGACGCGCTACTTATTTGTATCATTCCTGCCAGCAACAATCTCTGCGTTTGTAGTCAAGATTATCACGACATCGAGCACGTTGTCTGGTCATGCGAGTTGTATCTTGTCGCCGGATTGAATTTAGAAAACTCCCTTCGGGCCCGAGGAAGACAGCTCAATGTGCCAATGAGAGATGTGTTGGCTCGGTTAGATCTTAATTACATGTTCCAAATATATGTTTTCCTTCAATATATCGCTCTTCTGGTGTGTTTGTCCTTATATCCTTATACCCTCCTTTCCTTCCTTTGCGAGCAATTGGTTTCCTTGCTATAAGCAAATAAGTTGGTATGTAAATACACAACAGATATACGAATAGATTTTAGAATTGAATGTGATCATCAACATTGTTACTCCTTATATCCCATCCCTTTCCTAAAGAAAATATAACTCCTTTCTAAACACGAGTCGACCGCGAGTAATGGGTTTTCTACCTTATTAACCATAGAATTAAGGGAAATTGTTTATATGTAGTAATGAAAATATGGTTAAGAATTCGGCTCCTTTCAACCTATGTAACTGAGCCTGTAAAAATAAACGAATTATCAAAAGTCTGTGACGTTATCTCATATTAGGCGAACGATATTAATAATTATATTAAGCTTCTAACACATACCTCTATTTAACTAAATTTCTACGTACTTTGCGACTGATTTGAGGTATTTTGAATTTTTCAGTTTGAATATCTATTCAAACCGTGAATCACTTCCGTCTCCGGATCAACGTCTCCCGGACCCCAATTCCTAGTAGGTCCAGAACTGCCAGAACTGTCCAACAAACACTCCTCTGAAAGCAGGGTTGCCACATTTAATGTATCCTGAATTCGTTATCCTAGCCATGTCTATTACTTGCTTCAACGAAATGAGAAAATTGGCGCATCAAATCATTAAGGTAGCTTGACAAAATTTTGAGGGTTTATCAATGCCGCAGCTTTGATAACCGGATCGCTGAAATCAAATCTCTTTGAAATTGGTTTCACGAGTTCAATATAGAAATCACGACAAATAGATTCGGAAGTCAGCTTCTCAGCTGCATCTAATCCTTTTTCAGCTTCTTCTTCATCGATACCAACGGAAACATACCCAGGCTTCTTCAGGAAGTATTCAAAATCGTTCACATCAATGTCAGCATCGGCGAATCGTTGCACGTAGCTCTACAAACAAAAGTTACCCAACCAACAATAACATTCTTGTCTCATTATGAAGTTCGCATAATTCAGATCTTTCTGATTGAAATGTGCGATAGATGTTATTGATGAGCGGTGGATTATAATTTAGGAACAGCATAATCGGTTTAGTCATAGGATCATTTGAATGAGTCAATCATTTAAAGCCATACTTAACTTGGTACGGGAAGAAAAATCTAAGCTTTTCAAATCGCTCAAGATTTCGCCTAACAACTGTCTCCAACGAAAGCCATCTCGTTGCGTTGCGTTCAATATTTTTATAAATCATGGTATCTATGTATGCACTGTAATAAAATAATATTTAAAATTGAATTTAAAAAAAAAATGTAAATTGTGTATCTTTGCTGAAAATCTGTAATTTTGTATATACAGATTCTGTATCTGATATTTGATGTAAATTTGTAAAAAAAATGAATAGAAAGAATATTCTGTATATGTGACAGCCCTGTCTGGAAGTCTGGAAGATACTATCAAATCTTTCACCATCTGCAGGTTTACCTTCTTAATTTTTTCTGAGTATACACTACAGAATAACTGATTTTGATCGTAGTTATTCGATTGCCCTTTTCTCTTTTTGCCCAGATTTTTAGCTAGCCCATTTTCTTAGACGTTTATCCTATAGAGCGCCATTGGAAAACAATTCAGTAACTTCGTGAGCAAACCCGTCTCCAGAATACCACGTCGTGGCTTCCAGAACGTCGCGGACTCGCTTGTTATCCTCCGCTTCAAGCTGCTTTGTAACCTCGATATCCCCTGCGAAAAACTTCATCATAGAATCTTGTAGCTCTTTATTGTTTATATTTTCGCAACCATGGACGTTCTGTTCTATGGATGTTTCGTTTCCGGAGCTCCTACCATATACGTACCATCTAAGCTGCGTGTTGGTTGCGACCTGTTCATTGTGGCCGTCTGCACGAGTTCTTAAGTTAGTAATCATATGAACGTGTTCCAGTCCAACGATCATGCTCGGCTAGGCATCTACGGTGCTGATTACGGGAAGTCCCTGAAGATGTGGGAACGTTTTTAAAAATTCTGTGCAGTCTAACGTTTGGCCTGGGAGTCTCAACTCACGCAAGGTTCGGAAGTTGCTCAATTGAAACTTCTTCTTTTCTTCCAAGCTACATCAGATGTATTCGCGTTCAGTCGCTTGGATGTCTTCTCTTGTCTGCTGATTGTGCTGTCCAATTCAGGAATAGGTTATCGGGTTCACCTTCGATGCCCAATTATGCGGCGATCCCTTTTTCGAGTAACGCTGATTACGATCGATCATCCAAGATCGCGAAGGTCTCAACTTACTTCTCATCCCCGCATAGCGCCACAGGCAGGTACCGAAACAGCCAAAATGATTTCTTATGGTGACGATCGATGCGGACGGTCTCGCTAGACTTGGCGACTTACGAAACGTCATTTCGGGTACTGTGCAACAGCATATGATGATGAATATGGCAACCATCTACTCTGCATTCCATCTCCAAACGACCCGGCCATTTGCGATGGGGTATCCATAATCGACACAAATTATTCTATCGACCTTCCAACGGCCTCCAATGTCCAAAGTCTTGAAGCTGGAACAGTTGCGTATCTGATGACCAACGTCCTCGCAGTAGGAACAATCTTTCAGACAAAGTCACCGGCTCCATTCATCGGTTGCATTTACACTTCCCTTATCCGATGCGATTGGCGATTGGTTGCAGATTAGCTTGAGTAAACAATTTCTCTTTCTGATTCGATTCGACCACTCTGGGCTACTTTTCATGGGTTTGAATCTAGTCTACTCCGATGGCCAACTATGAAGTCAAATCCTCCAACCGTAACATGAAACCGTTGAACGACGCCAGGTTGATGTCAGTAAAAGCTTGTTTGAAGCATCTGTATCTTCAGAGAGGTGGGTTACGATCGGAACGGTTGCAGGTAGAAGCATGCGGTCTCTTACTGTTCCCAGTGCTTGCCCAGTGATTCTCCCAAGCAACGTTGCGGTCGGGATAGATTCTCAGCATCAGAATATCCGCAACCCTTCGTCGTATTTTTTAACGAACTGTAGAAAATCGGCCTTTTCTCAGGATCCCCGACATCATTTACACATTCAGCACACTCAATACTACTGATGAAGAGATCGTCGGAGCTGTGTTTACTGATGTGTCCAATCTTCCACCAATTGTTTCTATCACTGTCTCGGGAATCTTAGAATTTGAAGAAAGCTTATGGTCTTTGCAGCCGCGGACAAAATACCCAGGTTTTCGTGACAAACACTATGGGTTCAAAGGAGGGGTTTTCGTAGCCTAATTGGTTGCGTGTCCGCTACTAAGCGAACGATCATGAGCTCATAAATCAGGACCATCAACTGACTATCTTTGTGTGTTATTCTAGCTACTACGTCCACGCAACAATCATCATGAGATGGTAACCCCAGCCCCCTACCGTTAACATTACGGTCTGCTGCATCGGTAATTGGTACTAATCATAACCAACAATGGAAGCCTCATATCAGCAGTCCTGCTGTGTAAAGTCCAACTGTGAATATTCGAACAATAGGAATATTCTTACGTCGAAAAAGGTGACATGTGTATCGATAGAATAGGAATACTCTTACGCCTCAATGACTGTGTAATAGATAAAAATATTTACATCCGAAGCAATTAACTCTCCATCAGCGTCCGTACGAAGAAAAGTGGCAAATACGTTTTTGAGATTGTAGTGTTTAAAATACTTGTTGAATGGGGTTTTCTCCTATTTTACCGTACAATCGCAGCTTCATATATGTTTTTTGAGGCTGTGTATCAAATATAGAAGAAAATTGTGTTTACATTGACTTTTCATCAAAACAAAAATGCACGGTGAATGGTTCCTTCATAAAACAGAGTTCTCCATTCACCGTGCATTGAAATTTCGCAATACATAAACGACAATTTGTCTAATTTTTTATAGAATAAGCCAAAATAAACTCCTAAAGAAGCACTACCCCACAGATGATTTGGAGAAAGCAATCGATTCTGTTCAACGTGGAGTATCGATGAGATCCGCGAGCCGGGAATTCAACATACCGGTACAGACGATTTGCAACAAGCTTCAATACAAAAAATGGTTATGGTTCAATATTCTGCTCGTTATGGTCTTCCAATTACAATTGAAAGGCTCCGGATCTGTGTGGGATAATGTGAGCACCTTATGAAGTTGAAAACTCTATTCAACTTCAACCCTGGGTCCTTGAGGAAAAATCCAAAGTTCATTGAAAGACATCCTCAAGTCTCCGCCAGTAAAGTCAACTAAGGAATTGGCTCCAGAGAGTGCATAAGAGATTCCTGGCTCATCAAAGTTTGGATGGATTTCGTATTGAGACAATATTCCACGATTAGTTTTAACAGAATTGAATTTGATACTCCTTTAAATAAAGGTCATACATTATTTTTTTCACAAATAAATTCTACGACTAAATATAAATCATAAACCATAAATTCATTCGATGATTTTATCTTTCCTAATGGAACTCTAAATGCACGGTGAATGTAGCCCTAGGTGCACGGTAAATGGTGACATAAAACGGTGATAAGCGATAATAAGATGTTCCGGAAAAATGTTCAAAGCAACTTATTTTTTATCAGAATCTCTAAATGTCTTATTTTTCTGTGAATTTTTATGCGAGGAGAAGGCATTCTATGGTATCTGTAAGTGCGATTAGCATTTTGTTATTACATTAAAGACTAAAATTACACAAAATTTGCTTAAATGCACGGTGAATGGCGACTTAACGGTATCGATAAAATAGGAATACTGCTAAAACGGCTACTGTGTAATATACAACAAAAAATTATCGTCAGATAGAAAATGTAAACGATAAATTCGGCTCTGTTACAGCTGAACTGCTAAATGAGCCTAATAGGATAATCAGATGGGACAAAAAAACTATGGATTCGAAAATGCGCAAGTAAGAGTGTCTGAAAAAACGTATCCTTCCGTGCATTTATGCTCACAACGGACCTGTAAAGTTTTGGTCTGATTTGGCAAGTTGCTACTGCAGCGAAGAAGAGCTACAATGGTATCGAGACAACGGGTTGATTTCTGCGTAAAGAACATAAATCCAACCGACTGCCATCAATAACATCCGATTGAGAATTATTGGGAAATTGTCTAACAGAAGTTGAAGAAGAGTGGAAAGGTGACTCGGGATGTGAATGAGGTGAATAGAGGTTGGAATAAAATGCCTGAAGGATTTGTTTTCGGTTAATTTGTTGCAGATTAGCTCAATGGTGGTATTTTTGGAGCGTCCGGATTTTTTTTATGTTCAACCTTCATTATCTCCTCTTATCCTCAAAGCGCTGTAATATTTGTATTTGTACCTAAACACATTGCAAAACAATCAATCAATATAATGTCCGAAGCTCGTCGAGTACATGAAATATAACATTCAGATGTTTATTTGCTACGGGGCTGGAAGCATACGCACTTTTGCGAAGGAAAATTCACACAGGAACAGAAATTAATTGAAAAATATTCGACATGCGTGCAATGACCTTTGATTTTAGCTTAAAATGGATGTTTCCTGACGAATACAAAACTGCAAATTACTATTAATAGTTCGCATTTCCGAATGATATAAACAGTGACCCTGTCAGCTCATCGACTCCAGTTAACGCATTAGATTATTGCATTCGGTTCCAAGCAGGCAATCAAACAATGCAACGGAAATTAAAACAGAATCTACGATTTGAACGATTTTACATCGAGATGCGAAATCCTCTCTCCGATACGCACCTGGCATCGGGGTATATTCCGCCCCGTAAAGGGCAAATGCAATTTGTACGGCTGGCATGGCGGCAGCAGCATTGGTAGCCAGCCGGCTCGCGCAGAACGGCATTCCCAACCGAAAGCTACCAAAATCAATAAAACAGACATCGGAAAGGCCACTCAAAATGGGCAAAAAGGTGCAACTACCACCAATTATGTTTTGCCCTAGCGTCATGCTCTCAATTCGCTCAATCGAGACGGAATTTATTGCTTCAGGACATATTTGGATGCCGCGGTCGGTCTATTGGCGTGTGATCGCCGGAGGAAGATATGATTGAATTGGTTCGACTGCGAACTGCGAGATCAATGGACACTGCTGGCCCCAGAGCAGTGTGTGATGATAGTGGAGCCTTTTTCTGTGGCTGATTTCATGGGAAAATACGTGTTGCAATAGGTAGGGGGACTCCAAAGTGTACATATGCATCTCTCTTTCGTGCTTTGAAATCTCTTAGCATGGATTATATCTTCAAAATCGATCCACTCGATTGAGCTCGATACGTCGACAAGGTGCCGCTTTAATCTATCCGCAGACTTGTCACCACGAGCCCATCGGCAGGTTGGCAACATTTGACCTTTCGTGTCATCACGTCGCAATAATTCTTTGATTCGACACGTTTCGACACGGCTTGTGCGACGCCGGTTTGTAGCGCCGGGTCCACATTCTCAGTTAATGTGATTGACAATGTGCTGCATTCACTGCACCTAAGTGGGAGTCACCACCAAGCGGTGGCTAATCTTATCTCGCTATTTGAGGAAATTGTCGTTTGAAGGTTACAACGATTTGCAGTTTACAGGTAATGCTGAACAAAGAAAGAGAAACTAACTCAGAGTAAATAGTTTGCTGTTTAGTTGGGGAGTAGCTCCCCAGCAGCAAGAATTGCACGAAGATCATTTTCTTTGCTTCTCCCTAGTTCGAGACCTTTGACTCCTGTCATTAGGCGGTACCGCTTATGGACAGCGCAGACCATGAGGTATCTGTTGAAGCATTAGGGCTGGGTAGGATTTCGAAATTTCGCTGAATCTGCGGCTTTCCAGACGGGGTATCAAACGTGATGGAGCAAAATTAATTGTTCCAATCTAGAAGGTGAACAAGGTTATATTACCTACAATAAAATCGATCTTAGATGATTGAACGGAAAAGTGCACACATAATCGAAAACCACATTTAGTTGGATATGCGATTGGGTAGCTATCAAGATTATTATTTACCATATTTGTAATTCTCATTAGTATTGCCATTCACTTAATCATGCAATCACTCGATTGAGTGAGTTTTTGATAGAGTTCTTGAGGGCACTCATCGAGCAATTTTGACGCGCTATTGACATACATCTTTGCGCTGGAAAATCTGACCCACCGGTCGCGGTTTCACTCGGCCGTTGCAATTTTCGTATTCTGCACGCCTTGATTTTACCATTCGAAAACCAATATTCAGAGGCGTTTACGGCGATTTACGGACGCCGTCTCACTCCTGCCTATGCTCTGCAACGTGTTTCTAGTGCCATGGGAGTAGATAACGGAGAGCTCGCGCGCCCGCTCGAGAACTAGACAAGATGAATAAACAGACGCACTTGTGTCGCATCTGGGTTGGAAGGTGGTAGTTCGAGGCAGAAATTCCATCGCCAATATGCACATATTAGCGCAGGAGGAGGTGTGCGACATGTAGCCGCTGAGATGGCTCAGAGATGGTGCCGAACTGGCCCCCAACAGACTACCACTCCACTTAGCAGCCTTTCACACCAGTCACGGAGAGGTGCAATTTTTATTGCATACATATCTCCGGCGCTCATTCGTCTCGTGTTGAACGACACGTCCGAAATGTCGAAGTTCTATGCTCGCTGAGCTTTGTAACTTTATTTTTTCCTTTAGTTCTAGATGATTGAGCCCATGATTGAAGCGGTCATGTCGCAGCGATTCACACGGCTTCTCGTTGATTTGAATGACCTGACATTGGAAGGTTTTTGCATTCTGTTGCCAATTGTTAAATCGAAACAATTTACTTTGCAATCTTACCAACAATAAATAGGTCCAACAGGTCTCCATCCAAAGCAATTATGTACTCTTTGTACCGCCCGACTGCTCGCGAGAGGGGCCTTAACACTTTCGACGCCCCGTACCCAGATATGGGTGACACTTTCCTCGCTCGAATTGAGTAGGATTTTCAGAAGGTATTTGATAGAATAGGCACCTAAATGTAACTATAGGATATGAAGAAAAATAATGAAATTATAACCATAATATTATACTGTTTATACTATACTTTTTATTAATTTATAGTACGGATGTTTTGTACTGCAGTTTTTTTTTGCAAAACCCCTATACTATGACTTTGGCATGTGTTATTGTCATCAATTCGTCTTCAATTGAAAACAAACATTGCTAGATCATGTAAAAGTTATCTATAAACTAAATTTGATCTTCATTTAATAATTTAATCGCAATTTGGGCTCTGCAAGAAACTCAAAAACGTCGCGTTGGGCGTCGAACGTGTTAAAGAACAAATATAAGCTTCGCTAGACCTGGGGGGCTACAAAGCGAGAAAGTTGCATAGCGCTTAAATACGCACGAACGACAAAGTTGTTATCTGCAACCAGACTACGAGGAATTCAAGTACACTTACATACTGCTTAACGAGGTGACACATGTGCTCACATAACCCAACCAATCCATTTCATCGCGTTGAATGGCATGATTTGTTTTGCGTTCGGGGTATTTTTTTTTTTTTTATCTGTATTATAGTGATTTTCAACTCATTTGGCTGGTTCGTCACTTTTTACTTCCATTTTTGGAAGAATGTCGGGAGTGAGAATTGAACTCGTGACCTTCAGCGTGAGAGGCATGGATGTTACCACTACGCCAGATCGCCTCCACTTAGGCGTTCGGGGTATGTTTTCTGTTAGTTTTCCACGTTCTTGCAAGTTTCGACGAAATGGAGACACTCATAAATTTTACCATTAACCCCATTGAAAAGGTTGAATGTTTGGTCCACACCTTTCTCTGGTTTGCATCGTGAGGCTGTTTCACTGTGGTGTGGCGACCGACATACCGAGTAAAGAAAAACAAACACAAATCTTCAATGGTGCCGATTGAGAACTTTGAAGAATTTGGTGGCATTCGTGGTTGCTTCACATACCTCTCACGCTAAAGGTCACGAGTTCAATTCTCACTCTCATCATACTTTCAAAAATGGAAGTAAAGTGACGAACCAGCCAAAAGTGTTGAAAGTCACTATAACACAGGAAAAAAAGTATTTTGGTTTCTGGAAGAGGAAATCATATACAACGTGTTTTTATTTATTTATATCTCAAAACAATGATAATGATTTAGTCATAATCGTAGCTGTGACAGGTATCCTGATTTTGAACTCTAATCAGATGGTATCCCTAATCAAAGCGAATAACCTATATTCGTGATACGGCTGTTTGACAGATAAACAATTCATTGGAAAAGGCTAAACGAGATTTGGAAACGAGTCCTAATATTGCTTTTTAAGAACATAAGGAGCAATTTCATTACAAATCAGCCGACGCATTTCATTACAAATTTTGACGCGACCCTCTTCGATGTCAATGTAACTTGATACATATGATGGAAGGTACCGAAAATTACATTTTTCAATATCATTTGACCAATTTTAATTACGATTGATTTTTTGAAGGACGTGCTCAAAATCATCGACCTGTCTTTCAAAAAATCGTTGATAAAGTTGTTGGAAAATTAATGAACTATTTAGGAAAAATGTTGAAAAATCTAATTCGGAAATTCAATTTAATTTTTTTTTATCTCATTTATTTATTTATTAGGCTCATTAGCAGTTTAGCCGTAACAGAGCCGGGTTTTAATCGTGTACATGTACATATGTTTATGTTTCTATAAATTGTAAATTACACAGTCGTTAGTAGTAGCCATTTAGGCGTTAAGCTTTTTCTGTTCCATTACATTATGGTAAATTACACAGTAGTAGCCATTTAGGCGTAAGGCTATTCTTTCTGTTCATCCATTGTTCAGCAGACCGGACAGCGGAGACAGTTGATATTGATCATTGTTGAGTTATTTATAGAACAGCAGCCCGATGTGTCTTGCAGAGCAGAGCAGTTGCATGGATGAATCGATCTTATTTCGACCGTGGATCGATTTCCATCGCTGATGATGGTTGCGTGGACGTAGTTATTCTATAACAACACAAAGATGGTCAATTGAGGGCTCTGAGTTTGAACTCACGATCGATCGCTTGGTAAGCGAACGCGTAACCAAGTGGCTACGAAGACCCCCTAAATTCAATTTAATATTAAAAACTTCTAAAACAAATCGTGTTTTTTCACGTAAAGCGTCGTGCACAAATAACGTATAGTTGGATTATGGTAGGGATACCATCTGGTCGAAATGGAAAATCAGGACACCTATCACAGCTACTGTTATGACCAAACAATTTTCATTCTTTGAGATATAAATGTATAAATACACGTTGTATGTCAAGAGACCAAATCAAATCTATTCATCAAACATATTTCTCGGACGATTCATGCGCTGAGAATACTCCGGAGAGGATGGCTTGTCTTTTTACGAGTGCCAGAGGTTTGCGGTTTCCGAGTTATAAAACATCATGCGCAATAGTGCCGGGGTACATCCCATGGATTTGAAGCTGTTATGATGTAACTGAAGAACTTCTGTAATCTAAATATTCTGAGCGGCTGTAATTGATTTATGCACTACATAAAGTCTGCTTCATTTAATATTGGAACACAAACAATTGCGTGTAGTTCAGTCATTTATTAACGAATTCATAATTTGTTTTTCATACAAATGTAGCATTTTCTTTACTCTTTCATAAAAAAAAATTAAAAAAATTATTCATTGCTGTTTCGAAGAAATTCTCGTACTTTTCCCGTAATACGGCACATTAGGCGGCGCACACCCTTTTCGTCCACCGTTTTGGCGATTTGATTCCACCAGTTCTTCATTTGAGTCATGTTCCTAACAAGTTTTCCCTTTGCCTTAAGCCTCCGCTTCGTGATTGCCCAGTATTTCTCTATCGGCCGGAACTGGGGGCAGTTTGGGGGGTTGAGGTCCTTCGGTATTACGCTGACCCCGTTCGTTGCGTACCATTCCATAACCGTTTTGCTGTAATGGCAGCTTGCGAGGTCCGGCCAAAACATTACTGGACGGTCGTGGGCACGAATAAACGGCAGAATCCGTTTCTGTAGGCACTCTTTTTTGTAGACTTCTGATGTCATTGTCTTGTCAGTAAGAAAGACTTTGGTTTTCTGTCCACAACTGCATATCCCCTGCCAAATCATGTACGTGCGGGCGAATTTATCCGCAAACACGAACTTAAATTTTGCAGGTACATCCCCCCGAGCCGTCGCCAAATAAAATTTTTGACCTGGGATTTGCCCAAAGTACGCCTTCACGTAGGTCTCATCGTCCATCAGAATACATCCGTCGAACTTGGTCAGCACTTGGTCGTACAGCTTTCGAGCACGGATTCTGGCCACATTGTTCTGCTTCAGCGTCCGATTTGGCTGTCTGCTGGCTCGGAATGACCTTATTCCTTCCCGGAGACGAATTCGTTGCACCGTACTGTGAGCGGCCTGGAACTTATTGGCCAAATCGCGGTCTGAAAGATTGGGATTCCTCTGGACGGCCTTGATGACTTTCCCCACGCAGTTTCCGGTCGACAGTTCCACTCCGACGCTTCGAATGCGGCTTCCGAGCCGTCGTCAGTGTTTCCTTGTACTGCTTGATAACACGCCATACGGTATTTCTGGGCATTTTAAGCTGTTTAGCTAGCTTAGATGCCGACAACAATGGATTTTCAAGAAAACTGTGCACAATTTTATCTCTCCGTTCGGCTTCCATGGCGGTTGTTTACAAAATGCTATCGTTTGGTGTTATGACATAAATACATGGTGAAAGGTAATGAATTTCCCGACACGTGGGTGAAAAAATTTTCCAAATCCGTCCACTAGGAGCGCCACAATGAGCAAAAGAATTTGTTCCAATATTAAATGAAGCAGACTTTAGTGTGTGGTACTGGACAGATGAACAGATTCTAGGTAGTGTAAAAGTGTGCAGAACATAAACTGACTTTTCATGTACGGTCTCATCGATTCTGCCTCTTCCGCACCCAACCGTCAGGCAGATCAGAATTCTCTTGCAGCCTTGAGAATCGCACACATAGTTCATCATAGAATTGGAAGTAGATGCCAATTGAACATTCTTGCAATGTTCCGGTGCTTGGATATGCTTTTCTAAATCATATTTCATTATCAGAGCGGTTGATGACGGTTAATTCTCCCAATAATTTTGGGTCCTTAAATTGACATTCGTGACGTTTATTCACTCTGATAATGACTTTGTGGTCGTAAATATCTTCTAATGTCACTAAGTGATTTTCTGCAGATAGAGTTTGATGACTACGTAGGATGTTGATAATCATTTGTTGCGATACGATTATACTTTCGATTATTCCAGTATGCATTCGACATATTGATTTAACCAAGAAAATATGAGATGAAAGGAGCGCGTACACTCAAGAGACGCAAAAAGCTCGGATGAATATGTAGAAAATACTGGCCATTTAACAATTCTTCTCTCCATATACGATATCGGTATGGACATGTGATGGAAATCGATCCACGGTGGAACAAAGATCGATACATCCATACAACTGCTCTGCTCTGCAAGAAACATCGGGCTGCTGTTCTATAAATAACTCAACAATGATCAATATCAACTGTCTCCGCTGTCCGGTCTGTTGAACAATGGATGAACAGAAAGAATACCCTTACGCCTAAATGGCTACTACTGTGTAATTTACCATAATGTAATGGAACAGAAAACTTAACGCCTAAATGGCTACTACTAACTACTGTGTAATTCACAATTCATAGAAACATAAACATATGTACATGTACACAATTAAACCCGGCTCTGTTACAGCTAAAATGCTAATGAGCCTAATAAATAAATGGGATAAAAAATGGACATGTCCATGGCATATGTCCACACTTAATCATTACATTTACTTGCAACGAAGAACGTAATCTACCACAAAGCAGTTATTGAAACATAGTAGAACCCCGATCATCCGCGAAATAGTCAGGCAAATTTACCACGTATAACGCAAATCGCAGATAACGCAATAAAGACTAAAAATGAGGTGCACACACGAAATAAAGATATTTCAGCATGAAAACTATACAACTATGTTTCATCAATACAGAAATCAATAAGCTATCCATCCGTAAGGTCATGTACAGCAGTGGTCAGATGTACTGGATACCTTTTTTAAGGCGTTTTTTTGCGAGATTTAGTTTTACGCGAGAGCGTTTGCGTGTGTGATTGTGACGCGCGCGCCGGTGATGGGTAAATCTTTTTCTACGCGTTTCTCTCGAAATTACGCGATTTGCTTGAATAACGCGATTTTTTTCTTGCGCGCATGCATTGGTCGCGTAAAAATAGAATTCAGTGTAATGTAAAAGCAATGACCAAGTGCAAGTGCCTACCATAGAGTGCCACTGAATGTATCGGAACAAATAGAACTTATTTTCTTATCTTTATTTCAAAAAGTTACTCCATACAATTGTTCACCTCCTCGAAAATCACTCTACGCAAAATTTCAGCTCAACCGGACTTAAGGGAGAGTGGCGCAAAGCGGTCAAAGTTTGAGTTTTTTTGGAAATCGATAAATCACCCAAGGGGAGAGTACAGGAAATCAATCAGAGATACCAACCTTTCTGATTTATCAGGATTTCCCAGACTTTTCAGCACGCTCCCTGATATCCTGACGAACACTCAATTTATCCTGATTTTTCCTGATTTTTGTACTATTTACATTATTTGTAATAAATATACTGGTTTCCATGCCAAAGCTTTCTGTCATGATAGTTCTCCAGTTCGCACTTGTTTATATCTTACATTAAGTCAAATTATTTAGATGTGAAGCTGTACTTAACTTTTTTTTTTCATATCTACCCTCAATTGTTTCGTGGCTTTCCAAAACAGTGCTAGAAAGTTTCATTAAACCAGATAGTCTGACAAATTTAAGAAATTACAATGAGATTAAGTTTGAGGAACAACGTTGCCTTATTGAGGATAATGTGTATGTAGATGTATCCCCACAGACATTAATGTAGGAATACGTTTCAAAACGTAAAATTACTCAAGAGAAAATTTTTGAGTCCACAGGCAATAAAAAAAAGATTTTATATGTAATTTGTTCGTCTGATTCAAAGCGGAATCAACTTTAATTATGGAACTATGGTAAATATATCTATAACCGTACTAAATATCATGAAAATTAGGAAAAATTCAACAAGTCTTCCACTGCTGATATGCTTTCCCTTTGTTGAGTAAAGATTCATTCCAAAGCATGGATGATGAATCTAGTGAAAATTTGAATATTGATTTCTCTGCAATTGACTGTAGTAATGCTGTAGGTTTTTCGGAAAAAATATAAACGATCAAAAAGTCAGGCGAAACACTAGCATTTCCGCTTATGCGAGGATTTATACCATGCTTATTGATTCTTTTACATATCCGGTCTTCGCCCGAAGAAAGATATACTCTGTTTCTGGTGGGATTTGAAATGGATTCTGTATTATGAGCTACTACCAAATAACCTGTTTCTCACATGTATGGCTCGCACCAGTTTTCGACGAGGAAGCAAATATGTTCTGGAAGGATAGAATATTTAAGCTGTGTGAAAGATGGCGAAAGATTGTAGGCAGGCAGGTATTGAATTAAAGAGACTTTAAACTCTGAGAGTTCATTCGTCTCTGAAAGATTGTGGAACAGAACTATGGTTATAGAATTAAATTATAATGCTTTGATTGAGAATAATGTTTTTGTTTTCTCAAAAATCGACATTAACTTTTCGGACAACCCAATAGGAGCTATCCTGATTTAACTTGATTTTTATTTTCATTCTTTCTGATTTTTTAAAATTATAGTTGGCAACCCTGGTTTCAATAAAAAATTGTTGGTGCCGAAAGTCTTAAAATTGCTTGAAGCACCGAGATTTACAGTTATCAGTTATTTCAGACGGAAAAAAACCGAGGTCGAGGTTGCGTCACTTACTGTGCATTAGAAATAGGAATTTCGTTATTTAAGAGGAGGGAAGGGGGAGGTGTCCAAAAATCTTTTCGTAATTTGGATACCACGTCTTATTTAGCCCTCCTATACTCGAGCATCGGTCACACAGACCGAAAAATCGATAATTCTGTTTTGGGGAGGTTGAATAAAATGACTATTCTAACTTTTTTTTTAAACTTTTTTTATCCCATCTGTTTATTTTTTAGAATTTATCGTGTACATTTTTTTTCTCTTGTTGTATATTACACAGTAGCCATATAGGCGTAAAAGTATTTCTATCTCATCGATACACACCATGGCCACCAAATGGAAGGATCTTGATTGCGATCAATTCGAAATGTTTTCACATAACAATAGATTTCGTTAACATTGGAATATTTTTCCTAAACCCGTTGAACCGTGCTGTCTATATGCGCAATCTCGTCTTAGTCCAAAAGCTTTTATGCAGCAAAAAAAAGATTAATTACGTTGAATGTACAGGAGTGATTAGCACTTATAATTCTTGTTATTTCATCAAACGATATAAGAAGCCGAACGAATTGCTCCATAGAGCCATAAAGCATGTTTTGTAGTGAAGTCTCTCAGATTTCATCCCTGGAGACACACCCCATAAAAATCTCATCATTGTTATAGAAAATCCTCATCAGAAAAATATCTGTTCTTGATTCCTTGAGAAAACTTGATACTCTATTAGCCTTTAACGAACGAGCGCATTTTTCTAGAACGATGACCAGCTGGTCGACGGATTTTTAAGGAATTATGTGGTTTATTTCCAGAGCGAGAAAAGGTGCATAATTTTTTTTTTTTTAAATGTTTGCAATGTCCCGAGTACGGCGGCATTCGTTCACTAAGGGTTAAATGATATTCATTCTAAACTGAAAATTCTATCATCGTTCATTATATTAATGTAAAAATATGTTGATCCAATTCCCTAAAATGTAATTCGTTTTTTGGTCCATGCACGGTTGTGTCCCGTTCACCCGAATACCATTCACTTGAAATACGTTTACCCTAAACACTTTTACCCAAATGTAAAACATACCCGAATGACATTCACTCGAATGTAACAAATACCCGAATGCAACATATACCCAAATGGAAATTTACCCGAATGCGACATATACCCGAATGGACTTTTACCCGAATGTAACAAATTCCCGAATGCGACATTTACCCGAATGCAACATATACTCGAATCGTTTACCCGAATGAAGAATTAAAAATTCCGACAGATCAGATCACGAGTTTTGTCGAATCTCCTGTTACGAAGTTACGAAATTCGAAAAAGATGTGAAGACTTCGCTGTGTGTTGTTTAGAAATTAGCACAATTGACGTGCCGTTTCTTTCCTTTTCGTATTACTCTTTAAGGTCAAGAGATCATTCAGAAATGAGCATGGGTTATGGAATATTCCGAAAATTAAGTAGGTAACTTTAACATAAAAACAATAAATGAAAATGTGAAATGAATAGATAAGAAAATAATGTTACATACGTATTCACCATCGCAGCGCAGTTTTTATCATGAATTTATTATTCCGTGATGAACTTTATTCTGAGATCAATATAATGGGGGCTAAGTCCCCATTCAACGAGGATAAGGAACCGAGGTGGCATCAAGCCGCCGAGGTGACGCAATCCGAGTCGGCCGCCGACTCGCCGTCGAAAGCGGCGGCCTCTCGCAAGCAAACCTGTGTTCTACCGATTGGCCGGTTTGTTTCAAACATAGGAGACGATCCTTTAGTCAGGTGCATTTACCTGGTGCATTACGTTTGCCCGGTTAATTATGTATGTCATGTATTTTGACGTCAGAACAAATTTTATTGCGAAAAAAGAAATTCTTAATCAAAATTGCACTTCAGTGCCATAATACGTATGTACCAAAATTGTCAGCTTTCGTTTAAGTAAACGGGCTGCGTCATCCATATGAATGATAAACTTCATAATACGTTATAAAACTACATTCTTTCACTTTTCATTATTTTGGAAAGGATTTTATTCAACGCCCCTATTTCTCAAATTGCACTATCCACGAAACATACTTTTTGAGTGGAAATGAACGTACGAGACAAATATGATCTTCATATAGCACTGATCAGAAATAAATATAAATAAATATAAATACTTCCTAATAATAAAATTTGCGTATTATTCGAATATATCCTTTCGGGTAAGTGTCGCATTTGGGTAAATGTTACATTCGGGTAACTGTTATATTCGGGTAAGTGTTAGTTCGGGTAGATGTTACATTCGGGTAACTGTATCATTCGGGTATTTGTAACATTAGGGTGAGTGGAATACGGGTGAGTGGGTTTCGGGTAAATGTGACACAATCCCATGCACAAATGCATTTTTTTCCAATTTCATATCCGCAGATAAAAAGCCGAATAACCGGCCTTGAAGCTTGCCGGATATCCGGTATCCGGCCAAACTACTACCCGTTTCATCACTAAATATTACAAAGACACGTATGGTTTGTGAAATCGCGTGCTAGTATACGAGTTCTGATTTTGCGCGCAAATACAGGACGGTTAAATCTAAAAATCTATGTTATTGATAATTGAATTCAAACTCGAACAAATTATTTGATTCAAACAAATTCAAATTTAATAAATAAATCAATTGCACCGAAAACAGCAGACGAAAACGGAGACAAGTAAAACAAGATCGATACGAAGTGTTGGCATCTAGGCACAGACCCTTATACTTTTCATTATTAGTTTTATTACTAATATAAATACGTCAAATAACTGTTTTACTTATGAATGCTATTGTTTAAAGGTTTTTTTTATTTTCGCAGGTGTTGTTAACTTAAAAAAAGATTTTTGCATCTACGTTTCTGTTTGATGTCATGTCATTTGTGGGCAGCCTCTATAATACTATCCTATCTTGGTGGACAGACCAAAGACGAGTATAAACACAAAGTGAGGTGTGAATGAGCAGCGCTGCATTCTTAATACGGTCAGCCGGATTCTGATTTATCACGAGCAAATTCAATTCTCAAGACAAGGCCTTAGGCCATTGGAAAAACTGAAAAATCACATTTGAAGCCTTATTAGATGGTACAATTTATGTACATTAATTTCTCACTCGCCTCACAGTTCGTAGTGAATTCGGATAGCGTCTTAGTATCGACTTTTTGGTGCTATACAACTCGGCCGAAACAAGAATTTTTAAATTGAATTCAGCTGAATTTGTATTCCAACGAACAGACAGCAAACATTTATACTCTTGATGGCGAGCAATTGATCAAGCCAAGCTCTAAAGTGTGTTTCTGTGTGCAGCTCAAGCACTAATAGCCTTTATGAGTTCGTTGAACATGAAGGTTCGCTTTTAAATCTATGTATAGTACCATTCACATCGCCCTTTCAACTCACAACTTTCATGACCATACCCACAATGCCAGTAGCGAGCCCCCCAAAACACCACATATCGTACACCGGCGGTGGTGACACTGTCCGCGATTCGATCTCTTATACCCACCCTGTTCGTATTCATATTTTCGTTTATTGGAATTAGCCTGAAAAATTTCAACGTTACTAGAATGACTAGCGTTAGAATCCAGGCCAGAAAATTTATGCCCTGCCAACCGCGAGAACCGCCGCTGTCACGTGCATGGACCGAACTACACGCAAAGTCTCGTGATCTCAAATTAGAATAAAAACAAAACAAAACTATCTCCCTCGGCTCTCGGGGCGGATTGAGCAACATCGATTATGATTAACTGGTCAACTGTGCCGCCCCGCATTGCCACGCATTTGCAGCACATGGCATATGACGGTTGCACCTACGCGCGTTCACCGGCCTAGGTGACTTTCCTCTTTTTTGTTTTGTTCGCAAACTTGTTTTTTCTCATATATACACTTACGTTTAGGGGGAGGTCAATAGACCCATGTGTTTTTATTTTGATCTTACGAATGCAGCCGTGGAGGAACTTCATCTCAATAATTAATTCTACGGCTGAACTGGTAGTGATTGTCAACTGTCCTAAGCCCGTAGGGAATCACCGTCGCGGCTTTACATTGATACTTTGAGGTTAGTTGGGCAATGGTCCAGTTTCCATTCCAGAAGCATTGGTGACCACTGGAACAACAACAAACTTATGAATCAATAACACGAACGAAAAAATAAACATTGTTCCGCAATAGTGATCCGATGGTCCACTGACCAGCCGGATGATACTCCCATAAAATGTCAAATTTGTGATGCTACGCTGATGGCAGGGCAAGGCTAGACAACGGCTCACAATCGTTTGTATACGTATTCAGCCAAAGGTCGTTTCAACCGTCAGATGATTGTTTCTGTTTTTTTGTTGTGCCATTTTGAAAATGGCATACCTTACATCATCATCGCATCGACCACGCACATAATTCAAGTTCATTATCACTTCCGATCGTTGGCGGCACGGCTTCTAATGCGGCTGTGGCCGAGATTCCATTTGCGGTTAGTGGGTGTGAATTTGATGCACAGTCTCGTGTATCTCTATGTTTGCTGTTTGATCCGCTTGCGGTGCTGTGCCTCATTCCAAATGTTATTATCGGTTCAACTGGTTTTATGTAATGAGATTATTTGAATAGCTATAAGTTTATGAAGGTACAGTCAATCGCAAAATTAAGTATACACCCCGTGTTGGTTTGTCATTTTCCGAAATTTAAAAGTAAATAATTGAAAGCGACTCATATTCATCGTAAAATTGATCCTTTTCGCTCTCATGTAGTGATAAGGAAAAAATTAAAATGGTGACATTTCTACTTCATGTTTAAAAACAAATAAATAATCTTCGATTCAGACGTTGCAAGATTGAGTGCACAGTTCGAGTTTTTCTTAAAAAGAAAATTGAAATCAGTTCAGAAATGTTAACAGATAACCAAAACAAATCTCTTAGTATTTGGTATGGTCCCCCTTTGGCGTCCAGCACTTCCTGCAAGCGACGCGACGAGATTTCTGGCCACTGTAGATGGAAGTGCCTCCCAGATCTCCGTAATCGTCGTTTCGAGTTCCGCTTTGCTCCCTGGATTTTTTTTCTTCAGATGGTTCTTGATTTCCCACCAAAGATACTCAATAGTGTTGAAGTCCGGTGATTTCGGAGGTGTTTTGAGTTGACTGGGACATTATAGAGCAGGTATTCCCGCATGATGAGGTCAGTTTGCTTCGGGTCATCATTCTGTTGAAAGTAGTAATCACGAGGGAGAGCCAATTTCTGCACGGGACATTGAAGGTTACGTTTCAGGATGTTCAATGAAGCCATCTTGTCCATCGATAAACTCCATGGTTCCAGCTCCGGAAGTCGCCATCGTACCATATATCATGACTGCCGCCGCCGTGCTTTACTGTGGGAACCAAATGCTGAATCTGAAGCACCAATCCTGGTTTCCTTCACACTATCTGCCTTTCATCCGATTCAAAGAGATTGGTTTTCATCTCATCCGTATAAAGGACATTGTTTCAGAACGGCTTAGGTCAGTTTACATATGCCCTAGTAAACTGTAGTCATTTTTCCATATTCGCATTTTAGATGAAAGACTCCTCTCGGCCAACAAGACCTCTGATTGTTCCCGTATGCTGCTTCCCGGACAGTATCTTTTTTTTCAATGATGCCGACTACTTCGGTAGTCAATTTAGGAATGTTTGTTTTAGAGTTCTTTCGAAATGTTCGCACAATTACTTGTTCATCTTCAGAAGACAGGATACGTCTGTGTCTTCTACTCGGGACATTTTCCATGGTTTCTTCGTATTTCCACTTGTTTATGATTTTATTTGCTGTGTAGTGGGTTCCTCCGATTATATCTGCTATTTCCTGCAATGTCTTTCCACGACAATTCATATTTATTATCATTGTACGTGTAACAATATCTCTTTCTTTCCTCTAACATGCCATTTTGACTTTTCCAAACATCAATAAAAGAAACAAAAACCAACATTGCCCAAGTGTTGTGTTAAGTGTTGACACCAATCACTGACGAAAAAAGTACGCTAATTTGCAAAGATTTTGCTTACAAGGGTAATTTGTTCGGAGAAATTCAAGGTGTACACTCAATGTTGCGATGCCTAGAATAGAGATTGTTTTCCATTTTTAGGAATCAACAATAAGCAGAAAATTTTTCGTGGAATTTTATTGCACGTACAGCTAGTTACATGTGTGAGTAATTAATATGCATTGAAAGAATTTATGTATCCTCAATATTTTATACCAAATAAATGGAAAGTACCGTTAAGTAGCGTTTGTACACTCAATTTTGCGATAGACTGTGGGCCTGATCACGAACATCACTGTCACGTACGCTTTCACGTCACTTACATTTCACTTAATCTTTTTGTATCTATCATCGTTGTCACGGACAGTTGCGTGTAAAAATAAACTCCGTGAAGCGAAAGTGTTCATTCCCGTTTATAAGAGACATGTCGGTTGCAGAATGCCATACAAATGAAACACAAATTTCTGCATTACCCGAGAATTAATCAAGCAAATGAAACCAAATTAGGCACATTGAGGTTTTAGGATGCAATAAATGTTTCTATGATGGTTAAACTTTACACCCCCCCTCTCTAAGGGGGGCTGCCATACAAATGAAACACAAATTTCTGCATTACTAGAGAATTTATCAAGCAAATGAAACCAAATTTGGCATGTGATGGTTTTAGAGTGCAATAAATGTTCTTACGGTGGTTAGACTATCCACCCCCCTCCCTAAGGGGGGGCTCCCATACAAATGAAACACAAATTTCTACATTACTTGGGAATTAAACAAGCAAATGAAACGAAATTTGACATATGGAGGTTTTAGAATGCAATATTTTTTTCTATGGTGGTTAGACTCTCTATCCCCGTATCTGAGGGGGGGCTGCCATACAAATGAAACTCCAATTTCTGCATTACTCGAGAATTAATCATGCAAATGGAACCAAATTTTGCATGTGGAGGTTTTAGGATGCAATAAATGATTTAGAGGATACGAAACGTTTCCATGGTGAATAGAGTCTCCTCCCCTCTCTCTGATGGAGGGGGGGGGGATCTATGCTATTTGGGATGTGAGGGTTTTTGGGTATGAGAAATGTTTTATGATGGTATGACACTCCTCCCTCCTCTGGAATGGAGAGTGGGTCCCATAACAATATTTCAACTAAAAATATTCCAACCAAACATGACAATTGAAAATTTTCGGAAAACTCTGAAGTAAAAAGGGAAAATTCGGAAAATTTAATTTCTATATGTTCTACGCACGATGAAACGCAAACGCATCTTCTTCTATCTATACCAATAAAAAAGTATCGCCGAATGTGTTGGTAGGAGCAGAAATCGAGGAAGGAATTGTCCGATTTAGGGCTGTCTTAATTCTATCATATTTTCTGTGTAAAACATTTATTTCATGTAACGGAGAAACATGTTATTTGCAAGTGGTTGAAAATTTTTGAACGAGAATTGTGTCTGAAAATAATCTGATATTATAATGATGAATTTTGTTAGAAATACTAGGAATTTTAACAATACCGTTGAAATTATCTATTACGTAAGAAGAAAACACAACTCAGGCCTCATTGTTTGAATTACAAAACCAGCTGTACAATGTTGGAAAAACTTTACAGTTAATATTTTATACTTAAAATATCAACAAATCAATATTATACATAATCAATCATAATTATGTATTTGGGCCAGTGGCCTCCATTGCCATTGCCAGCTACATTTTTAGTCCTCAATTACATCCCGTAGCGCATTTACCGAATCCAAATAAACAAATTTATGTTTTCTGGATATGTATATATATTTCGTTCTAAAAATGCCACCAAGCGGGAAATTGCTGTTTGTTTATCTTTTCTTTTCTAAAAAGCAAGACAGGATTCAAAATGTTATCAAAAAAGCTAAATAAATACAAAATTAAACTTATTCCATTCCTCGTGACTAGCTTTCACCATCTAAAACACAATTGACAAATATACTTGTTTTTCCCCGTGACGTGACAGTATCGTGGTATTCATAATAACACCGAGTTCATCAAAGTTGTCACGACGGATGAACTCTTCCGGATTCTACACACACGGTGGCAGCCGTAACAGTGTTGTAGTGTAACAATTCACATCGTTTTCACCGTGAAGTGACGTTCGTGATCAGGCCCTATATGTCAGTTCATGACAATTATTCTGCTTCAACGGCGTTATTTTCCATAGAGAAATTTCGTCATACGACACAGGTATGCAGTTTGTGTCTGTTTAGGATAAGGATCTGGTATATGAGAAATCAATCAGTTGTACCAACTGTCGAAATTTCTATTGTTATAGTTGTCAGAAAACAAAAATCGCAAAAAGTTCCCTCAAGCCAGCGACATACAACAATCGCTGATCAATCATAACTGAGATGAAATTTCAAGCAGGTACCTATGTTAACCCTGTATCGCCAACGTAACGCTCTCGTTTTCGAGACATTGTACTTACACTCCGGCACAGAAATAAAAGACTTAGTCATATATTAACGCTAACGTTATTCATATTATTAACGCTAACTTTATCACATAACTTTATCACATAAAACATGACCAGCCAAATCCCACTTTTTGACTGGCCCAAATTTAAACTGACCAGACGTCCCGCGTTACGCGGGACAGTCCCGCATTTCAACAAAATGTCCCGCGTAAGATTCCGTCCCGCGAAACGTCCCGCATCAAGCAAAAGAAACGATAATGTCCCACGATATCAATATATTTCATGGCTTCATCGCACCGACATTTGGCTTCTTGTTTCAACTGTGTCAACTGGAGTCAACAGAATTGTAAAATGATTCTTTACAAAAGCCCCCTATTGATCCGCAGGGACCAACGTGAGTCAGACGAATAGTTCATCTTTGGTCCCCTAGCTCGGTCAGGGCTTAACGTTTTAAATAAGCCGAAAGAACAAGTGTATACTCGACAGGAAGAGGCAGAGTTTTTGATGAAGTATCGTAAATGAAGCGCCGGGCGGTCTTACGGATGTTGGCCGGAACCTGAACCATGGCCGATGAAAAGATGTATATCGGCGTGTTATTTTACATTTTCGTGGCTTTGGTGATCGTCTGTCTCTCTATTTTGGCCATTCGCCCAAAATTTTTCTATCGGACACAGCTGGGGAATGTTGGGAAGGTTGGTGGTCTTCGCGACAATGTATATCTCCAGCCGATCCATCCTCCAGTGATCCTTTGGCATAATGGGCTGATCCCAGGTTCGGCATAAAGACCACATCACCTTCCCAACTCCGGGAAGCACTCGGAAGAAGAGCGGCTTGGACATTTCCATCACGTCTGTCAAAGAAGGACCTTCTTCGAGAACTTGATGTGAATGATATATTCGACGTCATCGCTTACCTGGGGAACGTAAAGTACCCGGTCCCCTGCCATTCGTTGAATTCTAGCATCAAGTACGTCTCGTCTTTCATTATGTGTACGAAAAGAAGTTTTTCACCAGCACCTCAAGCTACTCCTTCTGGCCTGCTGCTCAGATACGGCCGGTCTCGTCTGTTGCTTCCGCATGAAAATGTCCATTTTGGCCAGATTCTTCTCCACCGTTTGGCCGGTGACTTCGATCTCCCGGCTTGAGGAGCGGCAAAGAGATGATATTGTAAATACCAGATCGGCTATATCTGGCGGACAAAAAGTACCTCAGGATGTCCAACTCTTTCGCTGTGGGGTGGAGCTTGCAGTATGGAAAAATCATCAAGTTGCTTGACAGTGCTGCTGCAGCGAATCAACAGCCTTGAATCATTTTTGTTGTAGACTTAATAAACGTAAGATTTAAAGAAAATTTGTTCCTATAAATTATCTTTCATCGCCATCCGAAATTAGTCCATTTTTTGAATGCATACGTTAACACTAAAATCGAATTAATGAATTGGAATTTTCGAGCATTCCATCCGGTAATTTGATGAAAATTGTAGAATTTTGAATCGTGCTTGCCAGGCGTAAATTATCTGATTGAGCGAGTGATTTTCGGGCGTAAACAAAATCTAAACCACCGAAAAATCACAACTGAGTGCCGATACTCAGAAAGAAATAATACTGATCATTTTAGACTCGCTAAACTATGGTTTATGTTCACATCTTTATATATAAAAGAGACTTTTTCCCACGTACGTGTAACTCATCATCACGGGAGAACGGCTGATCAGATCTACGTCGTCCATATATTTTGTGAGTTTGTCTTCACCCAAATTAGAATGATAGAGTAATTTGGAAAACATTTGAGATGATTGGAAAAATTCGAAAAAATTGACTATGCATATCTGTATATATAAGAAGGATATTTAAAATCAAAAGGGAAAATTCGAAAATAAGAGGTACGCATATGTATGTTTTGCTGGAAAACATCATTTAGATCAATTTGACAGATCTGAACGATAACATACAAACTCTCTTGAAGTATATTCGTTTTTTTCCAACCAACATATTTTCTAGAAATACATTATATGGCAGAACAACGTTTGCCGGGTCAGCTAGTAACGTATATATATAACGTTTTGTTTTTTGTGTCCCGCGTTAGACCTCTGACCATCTGGTCACATTACCCAAATTGTGCTCCTCAAATAGTACCGGCCCACAGAAGCAATTAGAGTAGCAGCGGAATACAATCGGGATACATCAATACTACCGCAAAAACGAATGCATATGATTCTATTCAAGGGCAATATGAAAAATAAGACAACGAAGTGGAGTAATGCTGCTGGCAAATACAACGATTTAGCTTGATACAATGGAACCCTGAAGAGAAGCGAAACATTGCGTCGCAAGCCCCACCCCTATGTGATTCCAACCAATTCGAATAAATTTCCCGTTCCTAGAGGAACTTCGCCGTCTCAACGTAGTATTACTTGTGTCATTTTTATTAGTTCTTAGTTGAGATTTCTATGCCAAACAACACGTCATGAAATGTAATCTAAATCACAAGCTCTAGAATACGCGTGACCACAGTGCAAACCGAAATAAATATCTCTGGCGAAAAAATCTCTCAATCAGATCGAGAATCGAACCTGAATCCCCGGCATGATGATGTGTGGTGCTAACCACTCGGCCACTCACCGTCCCGATTTCGGCAGACGAACTTTATACCAACTCGTTTTAGGAGTTGGCAGCGCCAACTCAGATTTGCCGATGTGGTTAAGCAACTTTGCATACTTAAAATGTTCAATAAAAATACATGAAATCTTCAATAAAAAAGGGCATAATCTTTTTATAAAATTTTTACAAAAATTTCTTACTTATAATATAAGTCCTATAAAATAAAAAAAGGATTCTGAAAAAAAAGACGGGTGGGTAATGTCGGTGACATAACCGGAGTGACGTAGGACAAAGGGGACAGCTTTTGCTAAATATATATTTTAAATATATTGTTTTATTTTCTTCTCCTACGTGAATTCCTACCTATCTACCTGAAAAATGGATTAGTTTACTGTTTACTCTTTATGAACATGTTGGGGGTTCTGAAAAGAACATTTGGTGTTGTGTTTTTGTGTTTTTTTTTCAAACTTGATTCTTGATTTTTTTCTGAAGGCTTTGTACTTATTAAATGTTCGACGTCGGGCATCTTTCGGCGTATACACATATCGTACAATCAAAATGATGGCTGTGATAGGGAAGGCATAGGTGGTTATCAGCTCATTCACTATCATATATTTCACTATTAAGCACATTACCGTACCTTAAACTGTGGTTTCGGAGACGAATGAATTGTAAGATTTGTAGTCTCCGCAAACAAAGTAAATAAAAATGAAAAAGAACTGAGATTTTGGAGACGAACTCTACGATCTGTCGAGAAATAAACGAGCTATAAGCGTTCTGAAAAACCAACAGTAAATACAGGGACGGATGACCTTCGGATTAAAGTCCTTTAAAATAAGAACAGAGCAGCAGGAAATACATAGCTCATCGTGTTGCTCCTTAGTTATTTCTCTATGCAATGCAGATGTAACGTCAGTCAATTTTCAACATCAGTTATCATCAGTTATCTCTATAATCGCTGTTAGGTATACTGGCACCAATCCGTTCGGCCTAGTTACCCTTGCGGAGCAATCAGTGAATGAGACCAACAGGGAACTGGAGACCTGCACGGTTCGAGTGAGCCTTCTCCTTTCCCTTAACATTTCCTCCTTTGTTACGTCCACACGTCCACGTTGCTGTTTGTTTTCTTTTTATGATGTGATGCGATGCGATGTTAAACGATGCCGTACAACCACACTGGTTTACGGTTTGAAAGAAAATGAGATATTTTTTTGGGATCCGCGCGTTTTATACTCCAGCGGTACACGCTCACAGGATAGAGACAAATCGGCAGACTCAGCCAGAGGGGCGAGTCCAACGAGACGAACGAATGAGCGTTAAAAGGCAGCGATGGCGAAAAAGCGAAAAAAATACATTCATTACGATTTGTTCGCTCGTTGGATTCACATGCAGGCTAAAAAGGGTCCTTTTCAGGATCACAAAATTATCTTCAATCTAAAGAGTTTTTTTTTTGTTATCACTCGATATCCCCATCTTGTTCGGCTAAACCTTTCTGTTTAGCGATTGCGTTTGCCACTCGCCACAGCTTTCACAGTTGGAAAATTTCTTCGCATCCAGCTTGTGACATGTTGTACAGTAAATTACATTCAATGGCACATCGCATTACCACCACTCAGTGTCGGATTGGAGGTAATTTTAACCTATAATTGAACATTTGCAATGACAGTGGTACAGTGTCGACTTTCAATGTGGGGTCATAATTTGGACCCCGAACTCTATGTTTACAAAAATGTCCAACTAAATATGTCGCATCACAGGTCCGTCCAATTAGCTAAATGTCGAGATAAGTGTAAATTACTGTACTTTCAATTTAGAAGCGATTTAAGAATTGGTGAAAATCAATAACCTCAGAACAACTGCCAATTTCACATACTCATCATATCCTGGCAAACAAATTATGAAAAAAATCAATTTGTGTTTTATTATTATTTTGGATATTATTTTAGAAAGCATTGAACTGTATTTCGTAAACTCTTTTTTGAAAGGTTTAATGGCCCTGATAAGCGCCTTGTTTTATGGAATGGTTCCAATTTAGAAAACTTTGTACTCGTGGTTTTGGAAAAAAACCATTTCGAACGCCCTCGATGCCGCCTTGTTCTGGATTTGCCACCAAAGCAGATTGTATAAAGAACAAACTTTTTTCTTCTGCTACCAGCTGCCGTTTTGCGATCGCGTTTGCCACTCGCCACTCGCTGCAACTGCCTGTTGTTGTCTTGATTTTCACCGAACCGAATGTGTTCTGTTCCGAATGCGGGTTTTCTTATCGTCGCGAGCAGCTTTGCCAGCTAACTCGATCACTTCGGCGGCCGAAACTATATAACGCCGGGCTAGGTGGACTGGTGCACTGGTACTAACGCGCTCGGCCTAGCTACCCTTGCGGGGAATTCCAGATCAACACGGTTCGAGCGGGATTTTGCCTTTCCCTTCACTTTTCCTCCTTTACCATGTCCAGACATGGCTGCTTGGGTTGGTTTCTTGATGTGTTGTGATGCGAACCGATGTGGTGTACGGTTTGAATGAAAATGATCGTTACGGCAGCGGAGCGGGGATTTTTAAGCTGACTGGCTGGCTCGAGAATTACGCATGTGTGAGACTGCGACCAATGTTTCGTTCATTTTTTTTTCTTTTTCCTTTCCAATCGTGCTTCATTCTATTTCGCTGCTGCTCTGGTTGCCCGTTTTGGTCGGTACGATTTGAGGAGCACAAAATGGACCAATCAAAAATGGGCACATTGTGCATTTGGACAATGCTTGATATTTCACAATTATTTAATTATTTATCTCAAGAAAAATGAAATGTTATTCGTTATGATAGATGCGTAGATATATTTCCTATCAATTGATGCAAAAACCTTTGCGATCTATTGAGAAATGCTTGAGTTATAAGCGTTCCAAATCTTGCATTTTTTCCTACTTGTTCAGTGCCTAGATTTCCATTTCATATATCTACCCCTATATCTTCCGGTTAGACGTAGTCCTACGTCAAAATCTGAAATAAAATATATGAATAGCTCATACAATAACTTACAGGTTATTCATACATTAGCAGAATTATTTGTTAGTTATTCTCTTTTCTACTTTTCTACAGATGGAATAACCTATATGTACTTATAAAAGAGTTTACGCGTAGGATAAACTTATTGTAACTTGTATTATAAGATAGCTTATTTATGGTTAAGATAGGCTAAGTTGGGTTAAGGTTTATTTCCTTCTTATGTGTAACGTGAGTTTATGAATGTTTCTATATGAATGCAGACGTCTGAATGTGATATTAATCCTGGGTAAACCACGTGTAATCGATTCCCCAAACCTAATGCTAGAATTAGGAGTTGGGATGAGAAAAACCACAAAAATGTGAAACAAAAATGTTCCGTTTTCAACGAAAGAATGGGAATTGTGTTTTTAGCCACGCCCGTAAGAGCCATCAATAAACTTATTCCCATACAACCAGCGCATGAATCACCCACATTAATTTAGTTTTCATTCAGATATACCGAAAACAACCTAAGAAGAAATAAATCAACACCAGCGGCAGTAATAACAACAACAACATCAGCACCATAAACGCAGTAACGTCATCGAGACCGCATCAGAGTGTCTAGACTCTAGAGCGACACTAAAATAATTGAATTTATCCGAATATCCTTGTAGTTTTCTGTATCTCTTAGCAAAATTACATTTTGATAATAATGCTTGACATTTTACAATTATATAATGTGTAATTTAACACTTTTGAATATCGATGTTCAGCTCACATAACTGTTTTGGTTGCTTACACACTTCCAAATGAAGGATTTTTTCATCCTTTCCTGCACTGCCGAACATTTCATTGAATTGCATCAGAACGAAACTGTACACGGAGTGAACACGTCTCAACTAGAAAATGCATCCGATCGAAGAGAAAATGTAGAGAACATTTTTAACCTACAATTTTGAGAGAATTTTGAGAGAGCGTGTTTTTCAAACCGCCTGAACAAAAAACACTGAAATTTTAAATAGTGAAAGAATATCATAGTAAATCCAACACGTCATCATTTCTTTTCAGCGAGCAGTTAACAGCCTTTGTTAGGGTTGAGTGTAAAATTTTAAAGTGTCTATAAGAGAGTTGCAGGAAAATCAGGGCCGTCAGGGTCACCAAAAAGTTCAATTATAGAGTTAATTTTTATATTCAGTTTCGTTCTAAGATACTATCCGAGGTGTTGTCAGTCGATTAAATTAATTTCGAAGTCCCACGTTAACAATGCGGTCGTGTCATGGACACTACACTTTAATTTTGCTACATCGAGTTAAAATGCGTGTTCTAGCTTATTTTAAGAATTGTCTGATGAGCAATCCAAATCAGTCGAATACGAATTGTTCATCAGAAAAAATGACAGAAACAGTGACTCGGCGTTTGATCGTGATCACGTATAGCTCTGAGCAATGGAACTCACCCCATGTTTTTTTCAACCCTGGGGTAAGTTGAAACCAGTGAAAATTGACTATTTTTTTGTCGGTGTTTGCTGCATGAATAAATGATATTTTAATTTTTTTTTATTAATTCGTTTATTTTTACAGGCTCAGTTACTTAAGTTTAAAGGAGCTATATATATATATATATATATATATATATATATATATATATATATATATATATATATATATATATATATATATATATATATATATATATATAAGTTAAAGAAGTTAGGCCTTTGGGAAGGTTTTTAAAAAATTATAAACGAACTACCTCACTTGAACATCGAATTATGACTGACTTTATTCCTTACTAATTAGCCTGAGCTGAGTTCCCTAACGCGGCGTACGGTTATGCTGATTCTCCAGTTTGGTTCCGGTGAGCTCGATCGTGGTGGACTTCGACCTGGCCAAAGCGCTGAGCCTTAGGATTGTGTATCGAACGATAGGTCGATGTTTCGATGGGTCGTTGGTATCGATGATGTTGACGGTGCAAATATTCAGTTCGATGCGCCGTCAATGATGATGCGCTGTTTGTTCATGTGTCGCCCGGAGAACTGATGCGTTAGCTCTATTGGAAGTGGGTCACCGCTGTTGTTCGGTGGTTAGTTGATCTGTTCGTGTAGTACATGGGGATGTGGGTGTTAACTACTCTCTCCCTAATGAAGATTCGTCTCGAATCTTAAGTTGTTTTCTTCGGAGGTACAATTCGATGAGGCTGCTAGAATTGAAACCGCTGTTGTTGATTGTTGCATAGATGAACTTCTGCGAGTATCGTTGAAGTTGTTTGTGCTGGGTTTTCTAGTGATTTGTCTTGTTGGGTTTGATCTGAGGAGAGGGAAGATGTCATGCTTTTTGTGTTAGCATAGGGTTTTACCTCTGTTGATACATTTCGTGGTGTGGTGTATACTCCAATATGTTTCTTCAGGCTCATGATTGCCAATCCTATGATCATGGCTGCGAGTGGAATCAGGAATCCAATCGTAGTATGTTGCAGTGTTATGTGGTCTCTTTGCAGTTTATGGATGTGGTCTCGGTTTTCAATTCTAAGCAGGTTTACTTGTTGCAGATCAGGTTGGTTGAAGATTACTGTTGGCTGAAAGTTCACTCCAATTGTTGAAATAGTTCTGATCTCGTGATGATTAATTGTCCTCTTGTCGTCGTATTTGCTTCCATTGATTGAAACAGAGCAGTTTGGATATTTGATCAGTAGAGTTCCCGTTATCTGTCTCGATTTGATGTTGCAATTTGAATCCAGAAGAACGGATTTATCAGCGTTTCTCACGATCAGCGTGTGGTCGTCGATAGGCTTAATGTCCATTCCGATGCGATGTTCCTCGTAGGGGCAAGATGCGTTGATTCCTCTTAATGCGTTGTCGATACAACCGTCGCCTGTTAAATTCGTGAGCTCCTGTCTTTGGCAAATTCTATAATTTTCAACAATTGTACATTCGTTATTTATTCCTAGTGTCAGTGTTTTACTCAGAACAGCTGAGTTGTAGGGTGTCGATATAATTCTGTTTTTTCTTGGTAATGTTTCAAATCTAATATATTGGAACTTTTCTGACATAAATATTGGGATCTTGATCACAAATATTATTTTTGTACTTTCATGATGTGTTTCTATACTAAGAAATTCATAAATTTGGTCAATATTGTTAATGTGAATATTTTGTTCTTCTAACTTTTCTAGTACAAACTCTGTTTCATTATTGTTTAATATTGCCCTAGATAAAATCCCTATTTTCGATAGTTGTACAATTTCAAAAATGTCTCTTAGTTGGTTGTTTAGTAGATCTAGATTGAAAAATAGATCGTGAACTATTCCTTTTAAATGATTTTCATATTCTGTGTTTACGTTATTGGCAATTCTCGATATTCTTCTTAAAACCTCAATTTGGTTTTCATTTACGTGGCTAATTAAATTGTTAATTTTAGCTTCGAATTCCTGATTGATTCTGATTTGTCGGTTGTTGTTGTCAATAAGTGTGTTGGTTTTGGTTTTTGAATTTTCTATCGTTTGTCGGATTAATTGTAAATCGTCGTCGTCTAAATTGCCGGTCAATGATTTGATAAACGTTCCTAATGGGTTTAAGAGTCCTCGTTTCTGTCGGTGTATGGGTTTCAACTGTTTGTAATTGTCGGAAATTTGTTTCATCCTAATGTCCAATGTTTTAAGGTATGGTTTCGTGAAATTTTGTCGTTCGAACTGGTGTAACGTATACTGGAGGTTGGTGAAACTACTTTCGAACTTTTCCAAATCCACGATGTGGAGATGGAAATGTTGAGATGTGATAATCTTCGCTTCTCTCTCGCTAAATGCTATTATTCCATCATGTCGTGAGAGGTCTGTTATCGTCACTTCTGCTGTAACATCAAGGGCTAATCTGGAATAGAGAAATATGTGAGTACTACTTTGGGTTTCGAGACGTCATTTTCTTTGACGTCTTATTTTTGTTTTATGTATCGTTCTTCCATTCTGATCTTGGAAGGTTTTTGTGTTATCTCTTGCGATTTGATATCGTTTATACTTATCCTTTGTTTTACTTTTGACCCCTTGGCGCGCGACGTATACAGTTTCGTCCACTTCCAGTGATGGGTCAGCTTCCTTGTTTTTGTTGTGGTGCTGTAAATCTTGTTTTTGTTTTTTAATGAGAGCTAATGTTGCTTCATTGTATATTTCATTCCTTTTCCTAACAATTTCTTCAATGTTACTCGGTCTCACCTCTCCCTCTTTTATTCCAAAGAATACTTCTTTGGGTCGCATCTTGGTTGAAGAGTGAATAGTGTCATTATAAAGTGCTACAGTGACTCTAAACAACTCTTTCTTACTTAATCCCTCATGTTTCGATCTACAACAGCGAAACATTTCTGCAATTGTTGAGTGAAATCGTTCAACGATTCCATTCACTTCGCTTTTATTAGATGGTGTGAAATATGTTTCAATTCCTAGTTCTTCTAACATGCCTCTTACTTCAACAGACTTTAGTGCTGGTTCATTGTCACTGACCAAAAGTCTGGGTATCCCATATGTTGAGAAGAATTTTGTCAGTCCTGAACGGACGTCAGGAATCGATCTCGATTTAATTGGAAAAAGCATTCCGAACTTCGATAATTTGTCTACCACGGATATGAACGTGTTTGGTTGACATATGAATATATCAACATGAACTATGTCTAGCGGCTTTTTAGGTATTGGAGTTTGGGCTAGGTTCAATTTATAAGGATGTCGCTCATATTTAGCAGTTTTACACGTATTGCACAATGTGACGTGTGTTCTAACTTTCCTTTTCATGTTCGGGAAGTAGAATTTCTGGCTGATAGCCATCAGATTTTCTTCGATGCCTCTGTGAGCTCTTGTATGTGTTGTATTTATGACTTCATTCTGTTCTTCTTCAGTTTTTAAGTCAATTAAGAACTTTTGTGAAATAACTACTTTAAACGTTTTGACGCGAGAAAAATAGTTTTTATACACAATTTGAAGGGTGTTGATGAGATTTTCTGGGCAGTAAATGCAATTTACTCTTTTAGGATCCATGAATTCTTTGAATATTCTTAGTAATATTGGTACACCAAAATTCACTTTTGTAAACGTGTGTCTTAGGACTTTGGGAAAAACTTGTTCTCCGGTGGTCTCACTCTCAGTTCCATCTATTTTCAAAATGATCTGATTGGAAAAAGTGTTTACCGGTTTTTCGGTACATGCGATAAATTCCGAGTCATCGGTGTCTGCCGAATGTTGCGTAGCAGCGTCTGATGAAGAATCATTTTGTTCTTCATTCAGATTTAAATTTTGGGGAATTCTAGAGAGGCCATCGGCAACGACATTTTGTTTTCCGGCACGATATCTTATATCGTAGGAATAGTCCATTAAAGCAATCATCCATCTGGCAATTTTACTTGATGGATCTTTCAAGTTCACGGCGCAAGTAAGCGGCTTGTGATCTGTGTATAAAATGAATTTATTTCCGAAAAGGTACGGTCGGAAATATTTGGTTGCCCAATAAATAGCTAGTAACTCCTTCTCAATAGTGGAGTACTTTTCTTCGGTTTGACTGAGTGTTCTCGATGCAAAAGCAACAGGTTTATCTCTTCCGATTGGACCTTGTGAGAGAACAGCTCCTATTGCGTATTTGGATGCATCTGTTGTCAATATGAAGGTTTTTTCGAAATCTGGGTGTATTAGAATAGCGCTGCTAGAAAGTATCTGTTTGCACTTGTTGAATGCTTTTAGAAATTCTGGAGTATGTTCTACTTTCTCATTTTTCCGAAGACATTGTGTTAGCGGTTTCGTTATCCGGCTGAAATCCTTTATGAATTTTCTATAGTATCCCAGTGTTCCTAAGAAGGATTTAATGTCCTTCTCGGTTTTGGGAATTGGCCAATTTTGGATAACTTCAATTTTTTCTGGGTTTGGTTTTACACCTTCTTCATTCACCACGTGACCGAGGAAGGAGACCTCTTTCTTCAAAAATTCACTTTTGTCGAGCTGTATTTTTAAGTTGGCTTTTTTAAGAGCAGCGAAAATTTTATTTAAGTTGTTGCAGTGTTCTTGTAAACTGCTGCTGAATACAATGATATCGTCCATATACACTAGGCAGATAAATCCGGCTAGGCCTACCAGCACAGCATTCATTGTTCTCTGAAATGTTGCCGGGGCGTTTTTCAGCCCGAATGGCATTCTTAGATATTCGTAGTGGCCGTTCTCAGTTGAAAATGCAGTTTTTTGAATATCGTCTTTTTCCATCAGAATTTGGTGGAATCCCGAAGCTAAATCTAGGGTTGTAAAATATTTACTTCTCCCTAATTTATCTAGGATATCCGTGATATTCGGTATGGGGAATTTATCATCCACAGTTTTAGCATTGAGCTTTCTGTAATCAACGACGATTCTCCATTTTTGAATACCTGCAGCATCCGCTTTCTTCGGAACGACCCAAATGGGTGAATTCCATGGTGACGTAGAAGGACGAATTATGTTTTCATCAAGCATTTTCTGAATTTGTTTGCCGACTTCCTCTTTATGGCAATGAGGATACCTATAGCTTTTCTGATACACAGGTATCTCATCATGGGTCAAAATTTTATGTTTCACAACATTAGTAGCTGTAAGGGGTTCGTTGTCGAGGTGAAAAATATCTTGATTTTCCTCAATGACATTGATCAAACTATTTTTCTCTTCTCTGTTTAAATGATCCAGACGAAGTTGGTCCATAAGTTTTCTGAATCTGTCAGGACGAGCTTCCAAAAAATTGAATTCGTTTTGCTCAACCAAGCATTCAAAGTTATTAAGAGTGATCTCAAGTGGATAATCTAATGAAAGTGTTTGATTCTCAGTTGAACTGTTCTTGAGACTGACAATGGCTTTATGACCTACTGCTTGGTATAAACCAGCACATATGAAAAGGTTTGTATTGATTTCGAGATCATCTTCTAGTAAAAAATCACCTGATTGCTCGGAAACTGGTATCTCTATATTATGAATGGTTTCTCTTGAAATTTCCTTTGAGAAAGGTTCTGGATGTTTTCTGAGCATCTGAAGTTTTGTTCCTAATATGGTTATGGAATTGTCATCTGTTTCAATCTTCGCTTTAAGTTCCTGAAGCGTTTCATACCCAATAAGGCCGTGGAAAAAATTATGAAAATCAAAAATATGAAATTTGAACGATTTATCAGTTAAGTCGGGAAATGGATTGAAGTCGACATATCGTTCAATTTTGTGAGTGCCTGAGATGTTGGAGACAACAGTTGGTGTAGGCAGCGCAAAGGATTTTTTCACAAATCGGGGGCATAAATAATTTTTGTTAGCTCCCGTATCTATCAATAATTTCAATCCAAACCCTTGACGTGTGGGAATTTCCATGTAAGGGATGAAATTTTTTGAGTTTACCTGGGGAAATGGGATGTGCTTTCCAGTTGAAAATTTAGGTTATCGACTGCTTCGCTAGAAGTTTCTTGTTCGTAGGTCTCATTGGAAGTTTCTTGCTCATTTTCTAAATGTATTTCTGAATGGTCTTCTTCGTATGAATAATTATCCATTGGCGTTGGGTAGTAATCGTGGTGATAACTTGCCAAGGGATAACATTGATACTCGTATTGATACTCTTGAGCGTTTTGTTGAGTTTGTTCAATATTTCTTAATTCCGTTATCCGTGCTGGTCTCGGTGGGACAGCAGGAAAGAATTGGCTTCTTGCATTATAATTATGCGGTGGTCTATTAACGTAATTTACATATTTAGAGCGAATGGATTTATCAGCATTCATTGGACTCGGTAATGCTTTCCGAAGTTGTCCATTGTTGGTATTATTGCCCTGAGGTGGAGCTGGAAAACGAGGCGTAAAGTTTGGTCTGGTTGGAATACTTTCATGCTGATATGATTGATATGGTTGACGGGGAATAAATGGTCGATGATTAAACATCGGTTGACGAGTTTGTAATTGAGGATAAAAATGTATTGGTTTGGGTAAACGTGGTGTTAAAGTCGGTTTACTTAAGCCCGTACGACTTTGATAGTTACGTTCTTCTACCGCAGCATCAAATGCTTGTTTTATATTTCTGGGTTGACGTGCACGCACGTTCCCTCCAATCGGCTCTTTCAGCCCTGCTAGGAAAACCTGTAGAGCATTTTCCTTATGCGTCGAGTTTCTATCATTTTTAATATTCTCTTCTCTTGGAGAAATATTAGTATTATTAATTAGTAAGGATAGAAGATTTTGTACTTGTCCAAAAAATTGTTCAACTGATCCGTTTTGCTGAAGTTGAAACAGCTCGCGGGTAAGTGTGACTGAGTCACGTTTATCATTATAATAAGCGATGAGATTTGCTTTAATCTCATCCCAGTTGAGAGAAGTTCCATAAGTTTCTAGGACTTGGTCCGCTTCATTAGTTATTTTGCTTCTTATAGCTTGAAGCCAAATTTGCTCGAAAGGTGTATTTTTAATAGGTTCCATGAATGGCATAAAATGTTCGACGGACCTAATGAAACTATGCAACTTAACGGGATTGCCGTCGAATGGTTGCAGTTCTCTCACCGCTTGGGGTGTTTGGAGAGATTTCGTAATCTTTTCAGCCTGTTCGAATATTCTGTTTGTTTCTTCAATTCGATTCATGTTCTGTCTAGGGGGTAGTAAAGGATTCGGTTGAGGTGGAGGAGGAGGTATTGGGTTAGGAGAATTGTTCATTTCCGTGTTCATTTCTCGATTTCTTAAATTATAGGGATGGAAACGGTCCATCAAATCCTATATCTCGGGGGTGAAGAAATTTGATTAGTTTTTCTTTAGAATTTTCTTAAATCTAAACGCGATATTTTATATGGCGATTGTTTCTTACAATCTAAACGCGGCTGGCTACACACGGCGCAGATATTCTCTCTGCTGTGTAGACACTGTGCTTTCGACCGGGGGAAATCTTATTGTACCGATCGCATCTACCACAGATATTCACTCTGCTATGCGATCAGTCTCCTACGCGGTGTGAGATTAGCACTTCACCGTTGGATGGTCTGATAAGAACTTTCCGCACTAGTGGAACTACAGATATGCTCTCTGTTTGTTACACACTAGTTACTCGCTACGCGAGGTGGTCTACTTGCACATACGTTTAATTTCTTTTGATAATGATATTATTAATATTTATGCAGATATCAATTCTGCCACATTGGGTGTTTTAACTTTAGTTATATAGAAGGTATAAGATAATAATTGTGGAGAATTACTTACATGGAGAATAAAACTAATATTCGCAGAGTGGTTCTTCCCGATAGCACCTTCATTGATTGATCTGATAAATTTCTTCTTTGAAACAAACATTAGTAATGTTCAAGTCTTTTTCGAAGCACACGTATTGTCTTTTGTATTTGGGCCTCTTTTTCTCGTTATTCAGTTAAACTTCACTTTGCACTAGATTATTTCTATTTTCTGTTAATCCGATATTGTTCTGCACTTAATCAATTCGATCACTATTTCATATCTATTTCGAAACACTTGAGCGGTAATCGCATCCTACCGACTGCGCCAGTTAAAGAAGTTAGGCCTTTGGGAAGGTTTTTAAAAAATTATAAACGAACTACCTCACTTGAACATCGAATTATGACTGACTTTATTCCTTACTAATTAGCCTGAGCTGAGTTCCCTAACGCGGCGTACGGTTATGCTGATTCTCCAGTTTGGTTCCGGTGAGCTCGATCGTGGTGGACTTCGACCTGGCCAAAGCGCTGAGCCTTAGGATTGTGTATCGAACGATAGGTCGATGTTTCGATGGGTCGTTGGTATCGATGATGTTGACGGTGCAAATATTCAGTTCGATGCGCCGTCAATGATGATGCGCTGTTTGTTCATGTGTCGCCCGGAGAACTGATGCGTTAGCTCTATTGGAAGTGGGTCACCGCTGTTGTTCGGTGGTTAGTTGATCTGTTCGTGTAGTACATGGGGATGTGGGTGTTAACTTATATATATATATATATATATATATATATATATATATATATATGGTTAGTAAGGTGGAAAACCGATTACTCGCGGTGTACTCGAGATTAGAAGGGTGACATATTTTTAGGGGAAGGATGGGATATAAGGAAATTGTAACAATGTTGATGAACACTCAATTCTTAAATCTATTCGCATATCTATAGTGTATTTACATCTCACCTTGTTCTACTATTTATAGCAAGGGGACGAATTACCCGCAAAGGAAGGGAAGAAGGGTATAAGGATATAGGGACAATCACACACGAAGATCATGAATAAATGATGATAAATTAAAAAAATAAGAATCATCCATATTTCGTTCCTCATTATGTTCTACATAATTTTGAATGCACAGACATGATACAAGTAAAATATGTTAATTTTGCAACTAGGGATCGTTCAAATATTACGTAACGCATTTTTTTTCACTATTTTAGACTCCCTCTTGTCTACATAACATGTAACAAATGGTCATTTGCATACAAATGCTTAGCTTTAGTTGGATTTATTTCTAAACAAGTTTCCACAAGGCATCCCCTCCTCCCTTTTTGAGTACGTTACGTAATATTAGAATATTTGAATGATCCCATAAACTTTCATTAGTAGCCGTTTCGAGTGGCTCTACTCTGACATGAAAGCGTCCAAAATAGTATTCTTGATGTTATTGTTTCGTATATTAATTCCTAGTATATAATGTTTATTTTGTGTGTATTAGACTGCTCCATCACATCTCACGTCTACCAAAACCCCTTTTTTCCACATGTTTATATGTAATTCCTTCAATTTAGTGTTGCATAAATTAGTTGTAGATAGTTCGAGAAGCAAAGCCGCACATTAAACTCATTATAGTTCTGCGTTTCAACTTAACCCGCTCTACGGACAAGTTCAAATAATGCATATGAAAACTAAACATTTTAAAAATTGATATTTTTCGAAACATCCAGTGTGAATCCCTTTTTTTTATCGAAAGTCATTTGTTATACCTTGTATAGCATATTTCAATTTAGTGATTTAGTGATTTTTTAAGATAACTTCCAAGTTGAACTTTGAAAAAATCGTTTCAACTTGCCCCGGTGTACCTTACTGTAAATAATGGCTTCAATTCGCATAATACTAAATTTGATTAAACTTTTTTTTTGTTAATTTTCAATATTCTCGGAAAAAGAATGCTGTACACAACCCTGTCAAACAATTTTGTTTTATTTTTAAGGTTATTGAATAGTCTTTTCAATAGTAATTCTTTATGGCAGAAAATCCTGTTTTCTGTACATTCAATACATTGATATTATGACTTAATAATCATTACCGTGTACATCCGAACAAATAAATAATTATCCGTTTTTTGATTTTATAGCACTATTACAGATTATTTTGTCCCAAACAGCTACCTCTCGATGTCAATAGTATGCCTCGAAACTTTCTAGTTAACTTACAACACCTGATTCGAAACAAAATAATCGATAAGATCTAAGCTGAAATTCATCCTCAATTAGCCTCAGCTCATCAGTTTCAGTTTCCATTCCAAAAGAGTCAAAATCACCAATCACCGCGCAGTATTTATGCAGTGATGAAAATGAAACAGTGACGGTCGTCAACCCTGAGTGCGGCTATTAACCTCTCACTATTGATCTCACGGGTCATCCAAGACTGCAATCCAAAATGACTTTCTTATTTGCACCCCATGGCCGGCCTGTTCCATTTTTTTCTGTTCTGTTCTAGCGGAACTATTCTTCTATTTATAATAATCTCACAATCTTGAACAGAACCTTAAACTTGCAGTCGCACTTCCGCAGAATGGATTTGGGGTATGAAGGCAGACAAATTTCAGCGAAATAGCGGAGGTGATTTGAATCAATACGACCACATGCTGGTTGTGCTGGGGTTGCAATAATGAATTCAAATCAGGAATACTACCGGAGCTGGTTCATGAATGCACAGCTTCACAATAACAAAGAATTTATTTACATACATCTGATTCACGATTTGCCCTACCTTTATGCATATTTTGCTTCTCTTTGTCCCTGTAAAATAAAGAAGTTTGAAAAGCGTCTCCAGTGATGAATTAATAGTGATGGCGTAATCGTCAGAGCAGTATGAAATATGTTTATAATCATTTGCTGCCAACTGCTCATCATTTTTGACGTCGCTACGTTCCAAGCCCCTAAACCATAAAACGCTTGGTATTTAGCGGTGATCTATTTTTTTGGCAAACGAAATATCATCTTCTCATAGAAATCCGCTTTCGCTTCCCAAGAACAACCACACGTCCCTAACCCATTGTGCCAAGGCGCTAAGCTTCTCAAAAATACTCCGACAGAACTGCAGAGAGAACGTAAATAAAAACAAAACAAAATACCGCACTAAGCGCGTTCGTTCGCGCGCGATCTAGAGGAGAGAGAGAACGCCAACCGATCACGAGAGACGCTTAGAAGCGACGAACCCCGAACGGCAGTCGAAAAGGTAGACGCAAATCATAAAACACTATTATAAAGTGAACTTGTTGGGATCAAACATTTCCAGTGCAAATTTGTACCTGCAGCCTGCAATAACTTCTGACACAGTCTCCGGGGTTCGCTTTGGGGTTGGTGCAATTTCATCCCACATTTTACATTTCAAATCGACCGTTGAGGTGGTGTTCTGATCGTGCGAGTGCGAGTGTTCTGCCGGTTCCCAGTGGTGATCGTGAAAAAGTCGTGAGCTATGTGATTCCATATAAGGGACTGTTTTCGAACTGTAAGCACAAGCCCAAGTGATCCAAAGTGTGACCAATCGCGCTTTGGAGTGGTGTAACTCACGAAGAATTTCAGCAGCAGTCATTTGTATTGTCAACGATTGGAATCATCCCACTAAACGAGAACTAGAACTGCTTGAACCGTTGGTGCCCTGAAAAACGTGCCGCGTGAGCGCGAACAGGTACAGCAGCCGCTTCGGTCCTGTGGCAGAAGAAAAAGGTTAATTCCGAAGCACGACTGCCCTTAGCTTGGCGCGATCCGGACTCGACGTTGAACATCGTTTGTGGCGAGCCTTGTGGCATCCATTCAGAATCATGGTAAATGGGATTGCTGCATTTTGCATGAGCTATTTTCGATTTGTAATGACATCCTGTCGTCAAGATGGTTTTATTGAAGTATTGTTTTCAGCGGTAGTGGAAATCAATTGGTCGCCTCTTATCGTCCATTTCTATTTATTGAGTGTTTTTATACCGTTTAACGAGCTGTCAGAATATCACACGGTAAATCTTCCGTGGTACAGTTGGACGAGGGCACCTCTTGTGGTTGGTTTGTTTAGCGGGGTTGGGGAATGGCATGAAATATGAATATCGGCGATACTTTGTATTCACAGTATTTTAACTGACACGATGCAGTGGTGAAAAATTGAAAATATATCGTTAGAGAGATGGTGTTGATGGTGTGGTAATTGAAAAGAACGATGGATTTATGTGCAAAAGTTCACTGTTCACAGTTCACAGATATAGACGTGGAATTTGGCTTTGAAATTGGAGAATCTTGATGGATGGATTCTAAAAGATGAAATGTTTAGAATTCAAATAATGAGTATTTGAAACATATAACACTAACTTTTTTCTCGACAATCGTCTCTTCGCTCGATTTTTGTATGACCGACAGTGTAGTTTTGAAGTTGTTTTACATTATACATTCTAGGTGTTAATACCCGGATCGAAACATCAACTGAGTACAAAACAAAACAGCATTAAGAATGCATTCCGTATCATAGTTATGTAATAACTATATTATTTTTGAGTTTCCTGTGATATAGGGGGAGTATATCCTCCAAAATAACCCAGTCTTATTTCTCGGGAAGCAGCAAAAAATATGAATGCAAATGTTATAGGCAATCCTGATATTTATGGGTAGCATCCTACTATGCATTTAATTTCCATAATTTACTATATTATTCCTTCTATGTTTTAGTTGGTTAAAACGATTCAGAGCGAGAGCTGAAAGTCGAATTCATTGAGTATTCATTAGCTCGACTCGTAAACTCAAAGTAGTCCTCGAAACTATTATTTTTTTCGATATCGCGGAAACCGTAGTTCATTCTTTTCTGTGCCAAGGTACGGTGTCGACATCAAAAATAGTTTTGAATTGTATTTAACCCATTTACGACCAGCCGTTCGAAATTAACAAAGTATTTATTTTTGTACAGCCGAGAAAGTTCTGAATTATTAATACTTCGATAGAAATAATTGACTGATGTTTTTAACACTTTAAAACCGGGAAGAAATCTGTAAGACATACGCCTGGGACCGCAAGTTTTGACTTGTGTGAAGTTGCTTGCAAGTTTTTAAGAGGCTTTAAACTTTGCAGTTCATTCGCCTCTATGTGTGAAGTTGGCAGATGAAAGTTCAGCGGATAAAAGTTTCTGTTGCGTGCAAGTCGTTGGTTGGATTTAATGAATAATGAATTATTTCAGTTGGAATAAATGGATTGTTTATCAAGTAACAACATTCAAAATCATGCTCATTAGATAGAGAATTGAATTATTCATCTTTCAATGGAATTCATTTTTTTCTTGATCGTGACAGAGAAAAGTTATAGACTGAAACGTGAGCATGGGTCAATATAGGAAAATATACAGAATTTTGAAAATCGAAAAAAGTTGTTCAAATAGAGTTATCGAAGTTATTCAATAGAGAAATATTTTACCTATCTTCCAGCCACAATTTATATAAAGTTATAGGCCAAGTTGTATGGGAGAAATTAATTGTTTCAAAGAAAATTGAAAAACATTATTTGAAAGGACCGAAAACACATTCTCGAGATAGTACAGGGAAACTTCGATATAACGTACCCTCGTTATAACGTACCCTCGATATAACGTCACTCGATATAACGTACATTTTACCTCGATATGACGTACACATTTCCAAAGTGATAAGGAAACAAAAAAATCAATATTTTTTTTCTGATAGAACAATAAATTATCTGTATTGTGATGCTAAAACAAGTTTTGTACCTTCAATCAATCCCGAAATACAGATGGTTTTGTGATTCCGGATTCTAAATGAATCAAGCTTTAATCAACAGTACGAAGGGAAACATCATGAGAAAGGCTGGCTTCGTCTTCTGATTGAAGTTATTCATTAGCTTTACTAAAACAGCAACACAATGTATTATAGACTACGTTTGTGGGCACTTTATTATGCTTCGATATAACGTACAATTCGATACAACGTACAATTTTGAAAGTGAAATGTACGTTATATCGAAGTTTACCTGTACTCAAATATTTTTATTTATCTGTAGCTAAACTTTCATTGGTCGGAAAAGGGTCTAAGAAAAGTTATACAACTTGTATGGGAGAAGTTTATAAATTCAAAGAAAATTGGAAAAAGTTATTTGAAAGGACTCAAAACACATTTTCGAGATAGTACTAATTCGATAAAGAATATGTTTATTTATCTTTAGTCAAATTTTCATTGGTCCGAAAAGGGTATGAGAAAAGTTATCGGCCAAAACGTTCACGAGTTGTTCGGGGGAAAGGTTCTGGCTTGGTAAGGAAGTAAAAAGTAAAAAGGAAGCAAAAATGTCTATTGTATAGAAATTTTGACTATTTTACGAATCCCTATGTAACTCACCATAGGATCTATGGTGGAAAACGTACCTTTAAATTTTTAGCACACCATTCTGAATAGCTTCGAGATAAAAAATTGAAAAAAATACTTAAAATGCATCTTACTATGATATATCGAGAAATATTATCAAAAAATAAATTCCTAAAAAATTGAAGTACTAAAAAAATCTTGAAATAATGATTTTTTTTGGAGAATTTAGAGATTCACTACTACTATAATTCGTATTTAAATGTGTTCCTACGTCTTTTATAGATATGTGTGATTTTTTAGTGATTCAGATAGTAATAAGATAATTCTCCTATATGGTTCACTCTAAGAGCTATAGTGAAAAAATGAGTTTTTCTTTTTTCCCCCGTTCTCAATAGGCTTGGAAATGAAAATTTGAGAAAATACTCAAAGTACATCTACTATGGCGTACCGCGACAAATTATAACAAAATTCTATCCCCCGCGTGAAAAATACTGGGTGTATAGAATTTATTCGTGTTTTCGAAACAGTTTTTCGATGATTATTTAATAAACTATTATATTATTATTATTGAACTATTATCAAACCAGAATTCGAAATTTTTCGTTCGTTCAATAATATCTCAGTACTGAATGGTCCACAACAACGTTATAGGAATCAAATGAAAAAAAAGTTGATAACGCCAGTTGGATTTGCTATCTTGGAAAACACAGATTTCTCATTTCTTCCCGATATTTTTGTCCACTACATCTACATTAGGGTGCCAATGAATGTATGGGAAAAATCGACCCTAAAATTTCAATATGTTACCCTATACAAAATGTTCACCACCTCGAAAAAACACCCTATGCCAAACTTCAGCTGAATCGGAATTAAGGGAGAATGGCGCAAAGCGGTCAAAGTTTGAGTTGATTTTGATTTGACCTGGATGTTTCGTTTTTAAAAAAAAACTCAAATTGTAACGTTTGTGACACCAGTAAATGAAGTCCGAATGAGCTAATATTTTGTAAGGGTATATTATCGTGCAAATCGACATTTCGTAGCAAGTTCCGAATGAAAAATCGCGATAACTATTTTTATTGTCACCCAAAATCATACTTTTCGTTTCGTATTCCGAAAAAAAAAACCCAAACCCAGAGTCCCAGAGTGCCGATTTTTGACAAAAATTTTTTTTCGAGATGACACTAGATCTTGACGTTTCATATAATTTTAAGACATTTGGCATCAAAACAAAAAATTGCGAAAACCCCGATTTCCTTTACTTTGACCGCTTTGCGCCACTCTCCCTTAAGTCCGATTGAGCTGATATTTTGCATAGGGTTTTTTTTTGAGGTGGTGAACATTTTTTATGGGGTAACTTTTTGAAACTCGAGATGACCATTTTCATTGGCACTCTAATCTACATACATCGAAATATAAATTGCTCTGTAAAATATTCCGTGTAAATCCATGTAAATTATGCTTTAAAGAGATTTATATCCCATCTTCATGCGTTAATATTTCACGATTTTAAAGCATTTCAAAAATCGCCTAAATATTTCGAATTCCTTCATTTTTTTGTTTTTCGAGTGTGAAAAAGTTCTATTTCCATTTTCGATAAATTTATTAAATTCCCTCCTACAACTTGTATACATTTTGGCCCTTACCTTTCCTCAGACTCTTTTCCGGCCAACGAAAATTTGGCTGAAGATGGATAAAAGTATTCTCTATCCAATGAGTATTATCTCAAAAATTTGTTTTGGGTCCTTTCAAATAACTTTTTTAATTGTTTTTCAAATTAATCAATTTCCCCCATATAAGTTGTATAGGTTTTGGCCTATAACTTTTCTTAGACCCTATTTCAACCAATGGAAATTTTGCCAAATATAGATAAAAATATTCTTTATCGGATGAGTACTATCTCGAGAATGTGTTTTGGGTCCTTTCAAATAACTTTTTCTAATTTTCTTTAAAATAATTAATTTCTTCCATACAACATGGCTTATAACTTTTCTCATACTCTTTTTCGATTAATAAAATTGTGGCTGGAAGATAGGTAAATTTTTTTCTATCCAATAACTTCGATAACTTTATTCGAACTACTTCTTTTTGATTTTCAAAATTCTGTATATTTTCCTATATTGACCCATGCTCACGTTTCAGTCTTTAACTTCTCTCTGTCACGATCAAGAAAAAAATGAATTATGTGGAAAGATGAATGATTCAATTCTCTATCTAATGAGCATGATTTTGAAGGTTGTTTCTCGATAAACAATCAAGTTATTTCAATTGAAATCATTCATTATTCATTAAATTCAGGAAGACGTTGAACAGAAACTTGCCCGCAATAAGAACTTTTATCCGCTAATTTCACACAAGTCCGTGAAGAAGGAACGCGAAAACGAGAAATCTAGTGACTCCAGTTGAAAGGATTTTTCTACGATGAAATATATGTGATCAACGAGAAAGTTACGACTCAATGTTGAAATCATGTTATCAAACAGAACTTTGCTCTGGAATGTGACAAATTTTAGCTGTTGACAAAAACATTTCCAAAATCAAAACAATCCATGTCCCATGTCCGGAATAACAAACACATTCAGAAGATGTTTTGAAACCGGACGGATCAAACAATGACGATAAAATTCCTCATTTAAGGTGTTGCATGAAAGTATGGAGCAAGGATCTCGATGTTTGATGTTTAGTTTATGATTATAATAGAATAACAATGAAATAATAATATTTACGAAAATCATTAACTAGTTTCTCTCAGAGAGATGCTGCTGACAAAATGCGTCCGGAATTCAAGGCAGTACTCTAGTCTAGAAATTTGAAAAAAAACAAAAATTGTTTCCTTCATATTTCTGTGGTTTAGGCATTTAAGAATATACCCTAGAAAGAACTTATCAAAAATCCTATTATTTACAGAGTTAGAGCCATTCTAGTGATGCAGTGTCTAACCTGCTACGACCATAACAATGAACTTCAAACGCGTTTTTCTCGAAACTAGTTTTTTCAAACTGGCGTACACGATATCTAAAGTTCTACTGAATTTATATGAATACAATCTGCAGGGATCTCTCTATCGCATAAACCTCAAAAAAATCATATTTTTAAAAATTTTCTATTTTAAAAAACCGGGAAACGTAAGAAAAATCGTTTTAAACCGTATTTTGATTTTCAAACGGCCGCCATTTTGTTAAAAAAGGAGTCCGAGGTTCATACGATACTGATTCAGAATCTGTCGACTTTTTTGTTTCAGATAACCAGGAGGGCTGGAATCGTGTACGCCATAGCACAACTTTTTTTTAACCCACTCACTTTATTAGCTCTTAACTATTCTAGTTATGGATATTTTCTCTCCATTCAATTCTTGTTTTATTGTTAAAAGATAGATGAACAAACAATGATATAATGGATCGTTAAAATATTCTTTGTTTTATTTTCACGGAGCTCGAAAAAACGTCCGGAATTCGAGTCTCTACACTAGAATACCCCCTGAAGGCAGTATTCTAGTCCAGAAATTAAAAAAAAATGAAAACGACCACAATTCTCCAAAGATGTGCATATGTGCGAAATCTCCAAAGATGTGCGTATGTGCGAATAGTTTGTTGGGTTGAATCAATGATGGAAATCATATCATTTTGTTTCAATCTTGAAATGAACTGAACTTTCCAGTAGATCTAATACATAGTAGATTTTCAGTGCGAAGGTTAATATAACCGCCTTCTGTTGCCCATTTCGAAATGAGTACAGGTATGATGATCGTCTTACCTCGTATCCCTTCAAAGGCTTGCGCTGAATAATTAATCCTATAGATAGTATGACCAGTATGCTAAATTTACCTAACTGGTTTTTGAATATTGTTTATCGATTAAACAACGAACAATAAATAAAGTGAAAAAAAATAATGAAAAACGAGCCTTGTTGAGAAAATATTCAACCCGGAAAAATCTTGGACCAGGAAGTTAACTCAGTGCCCTTGCACCTATCACCTATAAGAATTTATGAGTTAACTGGTATCGGTCTGCTATTGCGAAGTTTATGTGTACATATATTCTATTTGATTGTCAGCAACTTGAAATTTGCTTGGTTATAAATAAGTGTTTCATTTTAAGGTTGTTTTCAAGCCTACATTGGTGTTAAGTTGTGATGGTCCTCAACAATTGGTTATGGGTTGGAGCCTAATAACAAATTTGTTCAACCATTTTGTGAAATTTAATTTGATTATACTGGAATTTTTTTAGTCAAATTAAAATTATTTTAGTTCCTGCTTGTGCACCCGTGGCCGAGTGGTTAGCATCATAACTAACATGCCGGGTGTTCGGGTTCGATTCCCGTTCTGGTCGGGGGAATTTTTCGTCAAAGAAATTTCCTCCGACTTGCACTGTGATCACGCGTGTTCTAGAGCTTGCCACTCAGAATGCATTCAAGGCGTGTTATTTGGCATAGAAATCTTAACTAAGTACTAATAAAAATGACGCAAGTAATACTACGTTGAGACGGCGAAGTTCCTCTAGGAACGTTAGTGCCATTGAAGAAGAAGAAGTAGTTCCTGCTTATTCGTTCAATTTTTCAGTACATAGGGGAAATGGGGGGAAATTGGATCCTCTAAGCAAAACGCCTAATATTTTCAAACCAATACGATCTAAAAATTATAGGAGGTTGTGTCCCAGGTACGACCGCATTGTTGACGTAGAACTACGCTGTTATTTTATTCAAGTCGCTTGTTTATAATTTCAGATAATATTTTATAATGCTGCGAAATTTTAGAAATAACTGTTTAGTAGAATGGTTTAGTCGCCCTAAAATGGAAACGATAGTTGATTGATCATTCATTCAGTTTTGCGACTGGCACGCGAACCCAAATAACTCATAAGATTCCAGCACGACATACACGATGGTCTAGCATGGTATTCTACAAATAATTATTTGGCACACAACCTTAACGCTTGCTTCGTCCTAGCGTCAGTTCGATGAATTGATGCAATGTCAAAGGCACCAATATGCGGAAATGGCGTTTCAGCGTAGCAAAGATTTGCTATTTTTTTTTTTATCTTCGCTTATTTTTCGTCGGCCTATTTCCGCCACTTTAGTGCCAATCACCGACATCAGGGAGGCGACTCCACCTGTTCCTACCTATCAGACTCAACAACTCATGAGCCCGGCCAACTTCTTTTACTTCCGCTCCGAAGGAAGACGTAACCAGAGATTTTTCGCCTCAGAAAATCCCAACGACGCCAGCTGGGATAAAGATTTGCTATTTATACATAAGGGTTATGCTATGACACACGCACGTACGTACACAAAGCCATATATCGATGGCTTGAAGCAACTAAATATACACACACTTATCTCCGCTTTGCGCTCTTCTCAACAGAAGTTTTATATTCCCGGTTTCGATTAGCTTAGCGGTCAACCTTGGTGGAGATAATTTTGCTTCTGTCATGTGTAACCAAATCACAAACTAAATTCCAGAATAATAATTTTCTCGGTGAGCCTATGTTTGTTGATTTCCCTAGTTTGTTGAGCCTAGTTTGTTGATTTCCCACACAATTGTGTAGTTCAGAACCTTAACGGAATGTCGTCAGTTTGATGTAACGATTGCAAGACCAGAGACATTAGCGAGTAAGTGATTTGGTCGCGTCCACAGCTCAATCCGAAACGAAGACATTAGATGACGCAAAACAAGGAAGAACAAGCGATGTTCATTGCTTCGTATTTAGAACGATACTGAAAGTTTGTTTTGTCGAGATCTAATATTTATGCTCTTTGCAAATTTTTCCCTCCATTCTTCTTCTTCTTCTTCTTTGTTCATACGGGACTTTCTGTGAAATGTTGATTTGCACGATAAAATACCCCATACAAAATATTACCTTAATCGGACTTTGTTTTCTAGTGTCGCAGACGTCAAAATTAGACACTCATAAGACGCAACGCGAGACAGGACATAACACTTATTGTTCTTACTTGTTATAAGTAAGTACTAATAAATAAGTACAATAAGTGTTATGTCCTGTCTCTCGTCGCGTCTTATGAGTGTCGTAAAGATCTTACGTTGCACATAAATTTAAAATAATAAGCCTAAATTAGAGTGTTTTGAAAACCGAAAAATCACCCAAGTACATGATCTGAAATCGGGGTTTTCAACAATTTTTGATGCCAAATGTGTTAAAATTGCATGAATAATTGACTTCTTCTTCTTGACTTCATGAATAATTGACTTGCAATTTTAAGACATTTGACATCACAAATTTTTATTAGAAAACCCCGTTTTCATGTGCTCCCTATTTAGGTAATTTTTCGCTTTTCAAAAAAACTCAAATTTTGACGTCTGCGGCACCAGAAAACAAAACCCGATTAAGCTAATATTTTGCACAGGGTATTTTATCGTGCAAATCAACATTTCGAAGGAAGTCCCGTATGCAAAATCGAGATGGCCATTTTCATTGGTATCCTAAACCATACGTTTTAACTTGTATTCAGAAAAAACGAAAAAAAGTTGCAGGGAATCGATTTTTGACAAAAAAAAAATCGAGATGACACTAGATTTCGACGTTTCATGCAATTTGGCTTCAAAATATTTTTAGAAAAATTAATGATTTTATGTTTCCCCTTGAGAGATTTTCGGGGGTCAAAAAATCAAAACTTCAAGTGTTTTGAGGCATCCCCAAATCATGTCTAATTGAGCTGAAAAGTTGCATGGGTAATTCTTTTTGGTCTTATGAACAAAATGTACATGGTCGGTTTTTGAAATTTGACATGACCATCTTCGCGACCACCCTGTTGTACATATTCGAGTTACAGTTTGGTTATAGAAGAACAGCTCATAGTAAATGATTCCCTGTCAATCACACCAAACGGTTGTGTAATATTTACGAAAGCGAATCTCCCCGAATGTATTTATCCGAATGTTGCAATAAGGATTTCGAAAAATTAGATTATAAGTTTGGTAAAACCTTTTGATAATAAATAAGATTTCATATATAGAAATAAGTGTCGGTACAACTAATATGCCTCCGCCTTCACTCTCCGTACTGCTTTTTAAGTTTAAGAGACCATTCATACATTAACGAAGTTGGAATTACCAAGTCTAAATATCAAAATTGAATAATTCCTGAAATCCCTGATTCCTCTTTGACTAATGATCTTATTAGTCACGTGGTTTTCAATTGGTTTATTATCATGTACTATCAGGATTATTACCATAATACCATCAATTTTAGCTCGAAAGTTAAAAGTTTGTGCTTACAGAAACATTGTCGAGTTGTTTTATTTCGTTGAATGTATGTAAGCAGTCAACTAAAAATACTAAAATTCAACAGTGCTCAATTTTTTCTCACTCTCAATCCACCGAATTCAATAAGAGCTTTTTTCGGAAAGTTCTGTTTTTGGCTTACATATTTTTGATAGGGCTTCAATTATGACATAGTCACTTATTACTTATTAGTCTAACTGGTTTTTATTAGTTTAACACACTGGTGTCCCTGTGTCAATTATTTTAACAACGGTTAAATGAAGTTGCTATAAAACTCGGGGAGATCGCCACTCCAAACGCTTCGGTTTCACAATGACATATCTATAAAAGTAAGCAGGCTAGTAATTTATTCCTGCTGCTGTGAAAAAAAAAATGTGTGGCCCAGTGACTTTAACCGATCAACCACTGCAACATAAAAGGGACCGCTTTTTGAGGGGAAAAAACTGCGAACAAATGCTACTACGGGAGGACAAAAACGCATCGCCGCGCATTTTTTTCTCGATTCGTTTGGCCTTTAATGAACAAATACAGAGGTTATTCGCTTAATCTAACCAATTGACTTGATTGGAATTTTGTCTCCAAAGAATAGTAGATCACAGCAACACCCCATACTGGAGTGAAAAGATTTGTTTCTATTTCCCACCACGATCCTCCGTCACCTCCGGGGGCTGCCAAATCATAAATAAAGTATTCCATTCGAATCGGGTGGCACGGTCAACAGTGACAGAATGAAGCAGCCATTCGATCGTGATGAATTACCACATCCTGCTGCGGATGAAAAATCTCACCTTCCGAGACGGCCATCGGTCAGAGGTCTGCTAGTTCTGCCTTGAGGTGCTAAGCATTATCGCTTGTTTACGTTTTGTATCCGCTGATCATTGACCGGTGATACACCACAATGCTTCAACTGAAAAAACGAAACCAATCGGATAGGCAATCTTTGGTCGACGATTCCCCACGGATTCGAATAGTTTGCAGATGAGTGATCATTACCGGATCAATAGCTATTTGATCTATTCCAATGCGGAGTGATGATTTCATTTGTCGATCTATGAGTCATTTCACGGGTTACATCTGGCACATTCTGGTGGTCCCAACCCCGTTCAGTAGCATAAAACAGTCAACTCTTTCGAAACGAGGTACACCGATGCGAGTGGACATGATTTAGGCATTTACATGGCTCAGAAGCGTTCCAGTTTTGGGCAGCAGCGGTGGGAGCGGTTTCATTGCAGTGTGATCTGCGGAATCGACGAGCGATTGCGAGCCCCACATAAAAGATGCAAAAACGCATACGACTAATGCCGAGCGTGAAAGATCAATTCATTCGGATGATGGCTTGGGGCATGAGACGATGGGCCACATCTAAAGTGTAATTGGAGGCAAACACAGCTGAACACTAGCCGTTAATCGAAATTGGCACTTTGGGTAAACCGGGAGCCTTTACCAATTATTGATCAAGGCTGCGGCTCGGGGTAAAAGTGATTCTTTGATTCAATGAACGTTGTAATTAGAGAATAGCGTTTGAGGTGTGGCCTTGTAGGCTTGGAAGCTGGGAAAGTGAAGGCGTACAAGAAAGTGCGAGAAAATTTCATAAGAGGGCCTTTTTTAGGGCAATTAAGTTGTGTTTGTTTCGGTGGGTTCGAAGGACGATTAAGTCATATGGTAGCACCATGTGCAAATAACATGCGAGTTGCAGATGTGTATTACTGATGGAATAATTCATGAGATACATTATGTTTGTTTCATTGTGATTTTTTGACGTAGAACTACGTCTTCCATTGAGGGTGCCAAATCAGAGGAAATGTCTCGTTTTTATGAAATAAAGTTAACGTTAATAACTTTTTTTTGCCACGAACGGATTTAGACGATTTACAAACCAAACGAATCGGAAATTCCCTAAGATTTGTTTTTTATGCTATGTATTACAATACCCTGATGTGTAAACGGTTTAAATTGATGAAAACAAGAAGCATTTCCGTTTTCCCATACATTTATTCTGTTCATTTTTGAGCTTCCCTACCCATGCCGTCAATATCGAGCAACTTATCGGCGATCAACGAAGGGGAATGGTTTAAAGTCTCCGTGAACAAAGAAAAGAAGAAGATTAAGAACGAAATATTTACCTAGAGCAGAAATATTGGATCTCGCAGAGACAAACTTTCAGTAAAGTTCTAAGTACGAAGCAATGATTCCTTGTTTTGTGCCATCTCATGTCTTCGTTTCGGATTGAGCTGAGGACGCGACACAATTACTTACTCGCTGATGGCTCTGGCATTGCAATCACTACATCAAACTGACGCAACTTCATTAAGGTTCTGAACCACACAATTGTGCGGGGAATCATCAAACTAGGCTATCATCGGCTCACCAAGAAAATAATTGTTCAGAAATTTTGTGTGTCATTTGGTTTCGCATGACAGTAGTAAAACTGTATTCACCAAGGATGACAGCTAAGCTAATCGAAACTGGAAATATTAATAGAAAGGACTTCTGTTGAGAAGAGCGCAAAGCGAAGAGAACACAACCTCATATCATTTTTTATTATAACCCTGAATTTACAATCATTTGGTCTAAGTTGAGACAAATAAAAGTAAATAAATAGTTTTAGGAACGAAGGTTAAAACAAAAATTTCAACGAAAAAACATTTTTGAGCAATTTTTTTTAAATCCTATACACTCGTTTCATTGATGTAGTACAAAAACTAATCGATGAAAAAACTCATAATCTTAAGAAAAATTGATTCGAATATCCTTCGAAAATAAAGTTTGTTTGTGCTTGTAGAACTAATTGAAAATTGTGCGTATTCACGAGCGAAAGAGGTGTGGAATTCTGATTTGAGATTTGGTAAAATACTTTCTGGTATCGACGAGAAAGTAGCGGCTGAAAAACAATCCGAGATACGACCGCTTAGGACGTAGGACTTCGCAATCTGAAATTTGTTGGTATATCATTTCGGAATGTTATTTGCGAATGCGTTGAAATTTCATAAATAACTCTTTAGTAAAAAGTTCCGGGGACCCTGAAAATGCTTAATGGTTTGCGTCGTTTTGTAGAATCATTTCAAGAAGCAAAGATTCTTTCTTGCTATTGCGAGAAAAATAAACTAATTGGTCATATGTCGCAATTTGTTTCTTTATATCAATGCAGGCATTACACTGAGTATTTAACACACAGCACACAGTTGCGTCGATAAAAATGAAACATCGCGAGAATGACCTTTATGAAAAATCGTTTCTCGACTCTCGGTCAAACCGTCAACAAATCTAGGAGCCTGCTGCATCAAAACAGAGCCGATGCGCACGAGAGCAAATATGAATAGTAAAACATTCGCTAGCGTTCACAACTCGAGGGAAAACAAAACACAACAAGCAGAATAAGCGACCTTTGTTGTTTCGGGCACAAAAAGATTCTAAGAATTTCCGTCAGAGGAGATGCAATACTTATACACTAGTCTTCGTTGTTTCTATTCTAGCGGCTGCATAAGTTGCCCGTTATTGACAGCTCTGTTTGGGAAAGCACTCAAATGGACAGAACAAATGTATAGAGAAATAGGAAAGCTTCCAATTTTCATCAATTTGAACCATATACAGACTATGGGATTGTAATGTATAGCATATCAAACAAATCTTAGAAAATTTCCGATTCGATTGGTTTTTTTTTTTTGGTTGATGATGATGGTCCCACCTCTTTCCCCTACAAAGGCTTGAGCGGGACGAGTTATCTTATTGATAATAATTGAGTTACTGAGTTTATTACATCATACTAACCAGTGAGCACATTACATTGAAAAGAAAACGGACTGGTTATCCCGCAGACATAGATTACTAATCGATAGAACAATTTAAGCCTTTGTCTAAAGTATTCATTCCATGGCATGTCGAGAGAATTTCCAACCCGGGAAGACCCTAGACCGATCGGGAATTGAACCCAATGCCTATGTCAGTATTAGCCATGAATTTTCAAGGGAAATCCCGCTTTATCAGATCCCCGGCCACGGCCTGCAATTGCGATCGTTTCCGAGTTCTAGTAGCTTAGCAAACCCAAGCCTTATTCTAGCCGACACTTCAGGCCCATCACTTCACATATCCCAAGGCATGTCAAGAAAATTTCCAACCCGAAAAAATTCTTGACCGATCAGGAATTGAACCCAATACCTATGTCAGCATTAGCCTAGAATTTACAAAGGAATTCCCGCTTCACTGGATACCCGACAACGGTCTGTTAATCGTTTTCGAGACCAGACAGCTGAGCAAACCTAAGCCTAATTCCAGCCGATACTTCAGGCCCTACATTCAATCTGGGGTATAAACGTGTCAACCTGAATCTGCAATAAGATCTGCCACAACACAGAAAAATCTTGTTATAATTATCTATTGAGAAGATGAATTTACAAGTATTCCGATTGAGCTATCCCTAGCTTACCTCTGGTTTCCACATTAAACCCATTTGAATGCTTTCATTAAAAAGAATTGTTTTTGCATATGTTCTATCTCAAGTTGTCTATGTGTGCTAACGCGCGCGGGCTCAAGCTATTGAAGATTTCACAAATATTGTTTAAGTTAACCATCATCATTATAGTCTAAAGATAAGAAAATACAAATATCCGTTAAACTTCGTCATCTTACACACTAACATTAATTATATGCAGGGTCAAAAATCTAAATCATGCTTCAAAAACTCTTTACAAATACTACGGAATATTCGAAGGCTTGTTGCTGTCTTTGCTTTTTTTCGATTGGCAAATCGTTAAAATCCATTCGCAGCAAAAATAGTTATTAACGTTAACTTTATTCCATGAAAACATGACCTATTTTCTGATTTGACACCATTAATGTAGTACGTAGTCCTACGTCAAAAAAGCATTTTGGACAAGCAAGAGCTCACTTATAACCAGAGATCGGAATGCTCGGCAATTTGAGAGTAAAAACATCCACAGGGAAAAATAGTTGAAGAAATGAGAGTCGAGAGCATGTTATACGCTCACTACGATACTCGCGAGAAACTCAATTTTTTTTTCGGCTGGTTATGATTAGCCGAAAATGGTTTTGTTTCCAGTGACTTCTTGATGCCGATAATGGATTTTACTTCTTCAGTACAGCTGAAAACATTGCATGAAAACATGCGGTATCATTGGATTTCACCGTGAAGTGAACATGACATTGGTTAACATTTGTACAATTCAGACGTTGTCCAAATGCAGGTCGTTTAGACGCTGTCTAAACATGCTAACGTTGGCAAAGTTAGCTTTGATTTTTCGCTCCATACTTTCAGTACTAAATGAGAGACGAAAAAGCGTTCTCGTTGAACTTCAGATGGAGAGAGATTTTTCCACATCTTTTTCTCTCTGAAAAAGAATTTTCAGTGAGAAGAAAGAGACGACAATTTCAACATTTTCAAGATTGATTAACTGAATATTTATCTCGCAGCGTTTGTTTGTTATAAAGTCTGGACTTTCCTTTACTCTTGTATAAAATTTCCCAGGCAAGCGAACCGTCAGCTTTGTGCTTGTGCTCACGGACTGCCCCCGGCTTATTCCGAACTTCTCTGCAATCTTCCGTTGTGAAATCTGCTGCAAATGATCCTGAAAATCAATATTTCGGACTTGCATACTGATTTTCTGTATATTTAGACTGTATACAACAACAATCGACTTTTGCCAAGAGCTTGGCTCCTTTAAACTTAGGTAACTGTGCCTGTAAAAATAAACGGATTAATAAAAAAAAATAAAAAAAAAAATCGACTTTCATGTGCCAACATAAATAACAAGTTATTTATATCGCGAACAATCTGCTCAAATTTATAGCTTTGCGATTCGTTCGGTGCTTGTCAGTGCTACCAAATATTTGGTACTGAAGAGCTCAATTATTAAATATATTTACAACTATATCGCTGTCATAACATGCGGAAATTGTAATATTTTTTTTATGGGGGTGGGCTTTTAATTTTGTCATCGCATATTTGCACACTTTAAAGAAGTCATGTAAGGAAGTTAACATTTTTGTCACCACAAAAAACTGTTACTTCATTGTATAGAAAACATATTCAGAAATTGATTCTTTTTATAGTTTTTACTTTCTGCTTCAATGCTTCCATGTTTCGAAACGAATTTCAATTGGACTAACAACAATTAATATGATATGTAGAATATATGGGAACATCACTTTTTCGAATATTCCTTCACTTCCCAATTTTTCTCACCGCATGAACTTTCCTTGGATGAAGATGATCACTGCCAATGAATGTATGGGAAAAAATCGACCCCAAAATTTCAAAAAGTTACCATATAAAAAATGTTTACCTCCTCGAAAAAACACCCTATGCCAAAAAAACTCAAAAAAAAATTTAACTTTTGTGACACTAGTAAATGAAGTCCGAATTAGGTAATATTTTGCATACCCTATTATCGTTATCGTGCAAATCAACATTTCGTAGCAAGTTCCGAATGAAAAATCGAGATAAATATTTATATTGGCACCCAAAACCAAACTTTTCGTTTCGTACTCCGAAAAAAAACCCCAGAGTGTCGATTTTCGACAAAATAAAATTTAGAGATGACACTATATCTCGACGTTTCATGCAATTTCAAGACATTTAGCATCATTTTTTTTCCAAAACCCCGATTTCCTCCCCCCTTGGGTGATTTTTCGATTTTCAAAAAACTCAAACTTTGACCGCTTTGCGCCACTCTCCCTTAATTCCGATTGAGCTGATATTTTGCATAGGGTGTTTTTTCGAGGTGGTGAACATTTTTATGGGGTAACTTTTTGCAATTCGAGGTGACCATTTTCATTGGCACCCTAGTGTATACGGAGCTGTTCACGAAGTTCGTTTGCATCGTTATGGACGACAGAACGTGGCAGAACGTCAAGATCATGAAACTATCTGTGTTCCTCAAAATTACCAGGTTTGGTAAGCAAACTGCACTTGCGGATGAAAAAGGATATTTTCATCGCCACCTGGACCCTACACCGGAACATAAACGTCATGGAATCCCTGGAGAAACGTTTGAAGTCTTTATTCTGCACGGCGAAAAGTATGAGATGGCTCGGATGACAATATTTTCGAGGTCGAATGGCGTGACTATAGGCTGTCATTAGATGAGATTTGAAGTCGTGTTCTTTTCTGTGATCGACTCGAGTAGATTGTTCAAATGAAAACATAAAAACAAACTACAAGCATTTTTTTTTTTTTGATTAAATTTTGTTCGTTACGCTCTTCATGAAGTAGTTTGGATTAGAAATAATTATTTACTAAAACTACTACCACTTGTTTTCGATAAGATTCACGTATAACAGTTCCGTTATTAATTTTTTGTTTATAGCAAAAAATCATCTATATCCACAGATCGTAGTTCGTAGCTCAAAACTCACAGTTTTAATATAAAAAAACATTGAAATTGAGGTTGCATGAGCGGATTCGGGTTCGATTCCCATTCTAGTCGGAAGATATTCTGCCAATGGAATTTTTCCGACTCACACCGGTAAACGCATATATCGATCTTGACCTTGGAATAGCTAGCAAATAAAGCTGCTGAAAATAAACACAATAAAGATCGAACTGAATCGGAACAACTTTTTCCTTTGGTTGATCCATTTTTCATAAGAGTTTCATAAGAGAATCATGTGTTAACACTTATTTCACGTGATTTTTTAGAATAACCTTTTCAGGTGAAATTTTTAAATTCCACACAGATTGATTGAATGTGTAATTTTTTTTTTGCTGTGGCATTTTGCCCTCACCTACCTCGACCGAATTGGCTGAGCACGTAGTTAATGTTAAATACGAACAGAACTATTATATATGACGGAATAAACTAATAATATCATGAAGCTTATATTCTAGAGAATGTGTGTTTATTTTGTCGAATGAATAAAAAAAATTTCTTAAGAGAAATACTACGATAATTGCTATCCTTCGTTTTACTTCGTATCATCAAGAGCTCTCAAACTGAGAGTCCAAAAATATAGAATATTTCATGTTAGGAATGAACACCCGACACTCTCTTTTTTGCTCTTCTCGATATCAATAAGTTTCGTTTGACCGAGTTCGATTTGAGAGCAAGTTTATTTCACGACCACGACAGCTTCCGTAGATCATACGCTAGCGGCAGTGTGGAAATCAAAATAGAACAGCACACTTCCGCGATACTAGCTTAGCCCTGACACCACAGTAAGAACAATAAATGGTTGCACTGAATAACAGACGCAGCCTCAGCGGAGTGGCCTTTACCTGGTTGGGTAACTTCCGTCCAACGTCAATCTTTTCCAGACAGCAGCAGCAACAACAACGCTCAGTGGAGTAGTCGTCAGCTAACGTGTTGAATCTTGAGCCGATCAATTTATTGCATGTAATACGGATGAACATGAACCCCCCTCGGGCCGGTATGAAAATCGATATCGACAGTATTTATCACCTTTTGTAAGTATTAATACGCTCCTAATAGAATCAGATCTGCTGTGGGTTTCGATAGAAACGCTACGAAATAGTCTCTATTTCGCCGTTGTCGCAAGTGCGTACGATTTGCACTGCACACACCGTCTGTAGGCCATTGCTGGCCTATATTTTAGCAACTCTCAATGCAACAATATTTGTTTTGCGGCCGTCGTTGACCCGTCCACTCTTTGGACAGCTTTGGAGTGCAAACATGGTACAGACGGCATGCAAAAAAAAACTGAGAAACATTATCCTCCACTAAAGACGGCGATTGTTGTCGGTTCTCATTTTAATCGTGTGCAAATCATGAACTAAGCCGATTCGATCAGCAATCATATACGCACTTATTCTTTTTACAGTGGGTATCAACATTCACCTTCCCTCTGGCTGCAAGCATCAATGTAAGCCGATATGGGTCCGCTTAGACAACGTTGAAACGGTCAAAGCGATACCGACTTTACCGAGCGCCCCCTTTTTTGACCCGGCATTACTCTGCCATTGCGTGAATTCTTTGTTTTGACACGCGTTATAAATTCATGTTTGTTTTCAGCTCAATCGACGAATTTTGTTTTGTGGTGCAATTGGTTCTGTCCGTAAGCTCAGAACATTACTTGGAATTGCACACAACTCTATTGGCGAGCAACCGGTTGCTGAAGGATATTCTCAAAATTACAGTGGCTGACCCTCAGATCTAAGAATATACCGTGTGATTACTGCAGCGAGATAAAATTGGGCTCGATTTGCGAGCCGGAGTTGAATGCTTGCTCGCATTTGCGTTGGTTTTAGCATTCGGTGATATGCATAGCAGAACTGCAAGGCTCATTGCGCTTTGGCATGATAATGCCACAACCAGAATATCAACCAGCTGTGCGTGATCTATCACATGCGTTGATTGTGGGCTGCCGCGCGTTCATGCGCGAAGATTAATCGATTTGAATTATGCAACGACACGACCTGGTGGCGGCCCCAATCAGAGTATGTCCCCAGCGAGTAAACCATATCACGGGTATACACACATAAACCCAATCCAAGTCGTGATCAGCAACCTATCCGAAATATACTCTTTCTTTCTCTCTTGGAATGGTCCCGATCTTTGCGACCGTCATTTCGCAACTCAACTAAGCTGGTTGTGATACCAACGAATTGGGTACCATTCTGAACGGGATACTTTGTTTATGACCATTACTGCGTCTCATTAGGTGCGAGTGGCACTAATCACTCGAGAAAGCGCAGATAATGATTTAATGTACTCGAGTAGGCATAAAATCATTTACAAGCGTAATACTGACCACCGTTTGAAATGTTTGCCCAGTTGACAAGTGGAAGATAAAGTGTTTCCTTTCTTACGCGTGCTCCCACGGACGTCGTGTATGATTTGACGTTTGCCTTGGAGTGTACGCTATCAGTCGGGCTGACACTTGAGCGTGATGTTGTTCAATAGAAATTGAAGTTGTCCGTAGTAGGTGGTTGAATTTGAGATTAGAACTAACCACTTTCATACATCATTGCATTTTGCGCACCTCCGCTTGGAGGTTAAGAAATTTTTTTTATTGAAATCGGAAAACAATGTTGAATAGAAAAAATATCTCCCTTATTTCCATAACTCCTATGGACACAATATGTTTCCAAGGTCGTGATCAGCTTATTTCCAATACTAACAGTAACGAGTTCTCAAGCCTGTTTGTTTGTATGTTTAAGAGCCTCGAACGTTTTTAAAAAATCGCGCAAGAATCTATCAGAAAATCTCGATATTATTAAAATCTGTGAATCTAGCTGGCAGAATATTTTCAGATGACTGTTATTTTGCTAAAAAACTCGTTAAGCTCGATCAAAACCTGTGACTATGTTTGCCATTTTTCGAAGATATTCATATTTATTGGAAAGATTAGATGTTAGATATAGGATGTTTCAAGGGTCTCGAGAGGTTTTTTCTACAATAAAACGAATAATTGTTTTTTTTAAATTTTGATTGTGTTATAAAGTAAAGACATGGGGCTTATGTATAAAACAAAATACATTCAAAATGAACCATTATCCAAAATTTCCAACAAATATTCCGTACAAGGCCAAATGTCAGTAATGACATGACAGAACATGTCAAGAAAGGTTTAATTTTATCTTTGATTTCTTCTTATATCAGAATTATATCAGTATTCTAATGCCTATTATTTTTGGATTTTAGAGGAGCTTCATGGAAGTTTATCTCTTGACTGCATTTGTAATTCCTTTTTTCACAGTTAGAGTGCTGAATTCGTCTAAAACTTGAACGCATGCGGAAAAAATATTGCCTAAATCTAGGTCATACGGAGTCAATCAAATTTATTTTTCAAGTGAATTTTACATGAAAATAACTTGCAACCTTTTTCCCCATGTACTGTCGATTTTGCGACTCTTTACGTTACTTTTACGTTTTTGGTTGAACCAGAACTTGCCCAAAAAAGATTATCCATCTGCAGAATTCTAGCATTACTTTGTGACACTAAATCGCAGGGTCGCTCTTGACAAACTCATCAGCGAATTCGCATTGATGGGTGTTACAGCAGAATACAAGCTGTGTGGCATAATTCAGTCTTTTTCCAAGCAGTTAACATAGTTTGTTTTCCGTCATCATAAGGGCTTCGTTGGTGCCTTTGAGAATGCATCAATGCATAAAACTGACGTTATGGCGAAGCAAGCGTTAAAGTTGTGCGCTAAAAAATTATTTGGGGAATACCAAGAATACTTGAATGTCTTACTGGAATGTTATTAGTTATTTGGGTTCGCGTGCCAGTCGCAAAACAGCCTTCAACTAGGATTGCATTTGCGCTAATATTGACCATAATGAAGCATTGCCACTACTACTACTCGAAAAGGTTGTTATTAACAAAAAGAGTTCATTTCACTTGTTTAGTCACCAAGAAAGTGAATGACGTTCTGGAATTTTGCATGTGATTAGGTTTCGCTTGCCAGTAGCAAAACTTCCTCCACTAAGGGTGACAGCTGCGCTTCTCTCGAGCATGAGAAAGTAATGCAACTTTTTTCGATGCCAGTAATATTAACAGAAGCGTTTCTTTTGAGAATAGCGTAAAATGATGAGAAGTATTTATGTTCCTGGTAGTTTCAAGCCACCAATGTATGGCTCTGTATGCATGTTATGGCGAACGCTTGTTTGGCACTTGGTTTACGTTGTACGAACGATGCCTAGAGGTGCGTTTCCTTTGAGGCAATACTAAATAACATGTAGCATGATATTTGATACTTGCAAGTGTTGTTATTGTTGTTGTTTCCATGCGGTGCCAAAGATATGTTGATGTAATTATGAGATGTGGAATAATGGTGCTGGTGCAACATGTATATAATCGAGTCTATTTCAAATGCGAAAAAGGCCACCGGAATAGCGTTCGAGGTATGAAATAAATTGCGACATACGATCAGCTAGTATATTGTTTTGCGAGGGCATGAATGAATCATCAATCAATTATCGTCAACTGATTCTACAATGAAAAATTCATTTCAGAGATTATTCTACTAAGCTGTTGTTTCTAAAAATTCACAATATTATAGAATAATATCCGAAGGTATGAACAAGCGACTTATATAAAATAACAGCGTAGTTCTACGCCAACAATGCGGTCGTATCTTGGACACAACCTCCTATAATTTTTTTTACGATTTCCATGGAAGGAAAGTTGTTAGTGGGAAAAGGTAACCATCAGGTTTCACTGAGGTAAGTGATGTAAACTCAAAATAACTGGAAATTCGTATTTTTATTAGTACTAAATTGAGACTTCTATGCCAAATAATACGTCTTGGAGGTATTTTAAGTGGAAGAAATTTCTTTGACGAAAAATCCTCCGGACAGAACGGGAATCGAACCCGAAATCCCTTTGTGATTAGTGTGTGACGGTGTTACGCTAACCAGTCGACCTCAGGGAGCAACTAATTCTTAGTAGACTTTTTTCAACCCCAATCTCGACAACGGAGAGTTACCTTTGGGAAACTTGAAAAGGTATCCGAAGAAACTAGTTTAAAATGAATCGAATCGGCGGTATATTCCGTTGTTCATCGCGTGTACACTAGTGTGCCAATGAATGTATGGGAGAAAGTCGACCCTAAAATTTCAAAAAGTTACCCTATACAAAATGTTCACCACCTCGAAAAAACACCCTATGCCAAATTTCAGCTCAATCGGAATTAAGGGAGAGTGGCGCAAAGCGGTCAAAGTTTGAGTTTTTTGAAAATCGAAATATCATCCAAGGGGGGTGTAAAGGAAATCAGGGTTTTCGAAAAACGTTGTTTGATGCTAATTGTCTTAAAATTGCATGAAACGTCGAGATCTAGTGTCATCTCGAAATTTTTTTAAAAAAATCGTTAAAAATCGATACTCTGGGACTTAGTTTTTTTTTCGGCATGCGAAACGAAAAGTATGGTTTAGGGTGCCAATAAAAATAGTTATCTCGATTTTTCATTCCGAACTTGCTACGAAATGTTGATTGGCACAATAATGTACCCTATGCAAAATATTAGCTCATTCGGTCTTCATTTACTGGTGTCGCAGACGTTAAAATTTGAGTTTTTTGAAAATCTAAAAATCAGCGGAAATCGGAGTTTAAAAAAAAAATTTGATGCCAAAAGCCTTATAATTGCATGACAAGTTGAGATTTACAGTTTTCTCAAAAAAAAATTTTTCTTCAAAAATCAATTTTTCAGACGGAAAAACGACAAAAAAAAAATTTTTTTTGACAAAATCTCGACGAGTAATGCAATTTTAAGACATTTGGCATCAATTTTTTTTAAATCTCGATTTTCGGTGATTTTTTGTTTTTTAAAGAAACTCAAATTTTAACGTTTTTGACACCATTAAATGAAGACCGAATGAGCTTATATTTTGCATAGGGTATATTATTGTGTAAATCAACATTTCGTACCAAGTTCCGAATGGAAAATCGAGATAACTATTTCTATTATCACCCTAAACCATACTTTTCGTTTCGCATCCCAGAGTGTCGGTTTTTAACAAAAAAAAATTTTTCGAGATGACACTAGTTCTCGACGTTTCATTCTAAGACATTTGACATCAAAAATTTTTGTTCGAAAACCCCGATTTCCTTTACTCCCCCCTTGGTTGATTTTTCGATTTTCAAAAAACTCAAACTTTGACCGCTTTGCGCCACTCTTCCTTAAGTCCGATTGAGCTGATATTTTGCATAGGGTGTTTTTTCGAGGTGGTGAACTTTTTTTATGGGGTAACTTTTTGAATCTCGAGATGACCATTTTCATTGGCACCCCAGTGTACACTGTATCGAACTCCAATCGCGACGGCGGAGGTCTTATATTGCTGCACAAACTCGCCTCTCGCTTGAGTAAATGCTGTACCAGTATGGGTAAATACCACTACTAATGATACCAACGTGGGTGGGAAATATATGGGAAAATTAGATTACTTCTTCCAATTTTCGTTAAATTTAAACAATTTACGTATTAGGGAATCATTTTAAAAACATCTTTTAGAATTTACGATTCGATTGGTATTCAAATCAAGAAAATTTGTTTGTTTGTTTGTTTGTTGTCATTAACGTTAACTTTATTTCATGAAAACGTTACCTGTTTTCATTGATTTGATGTCCTTACTGAAAGACGTAGTCCTACATCGAAAATGTTTCTCTTCGTGTGAAAAATAATTTGAACTCGGTGGGAAGCAGTGGATATCAAGCCTGTACTAAGAGAAAATTGTACGGTATTATGTCCAAGGCACTACTGCATTATTTGACGTAGGACTAGAAAAATATTTTATCGAATTCACTTGTTTATCACTTGATTTACTCGATATTGTTTTAAAACGGATCGAAATTTTAGAAATAACTCTTCAGTAGAATGTTTTGGTGGCCCTGAAAAGAGCCGATGGTTTGTGTGAATTTTTAGAAGCAGTTGAAGATGGTCTATTGATGATTCATTCTTGCCCTCGCGAGAACAATACATAAGCGGGCCATATGTGGCAATTTGTTCACTATTGTTTTATGCATTGCACTGGGTATTCGCGAACTCTATCGTAACGGTTTTTTTCGCAGTTAGAACATAATCGGTCACAGGCATTATATTTAGTTCCACTGGTACTGTCATTTCACATTTCTAAAGGTGTGTTTCCACTGTGGAATTAAATACATTTTTAGAAGTAAAAAACTTAAAAGTGTTTCCATGTTTTTTTATATTTTCCTCAAAAATGCATTATATACTTGATTTATTCAATCAAATCAAAGCTCTCAAACTGCTCTGCAATTCGTTCGTTGACACCACACTGTTATCTCTCTCACTTCCGCTTGAAACTATTTTTTAAACACGAATTCCATTCCACTGTGCCCATGCTGGAATATGACGTGTTTGAAATGAAATTGCAGCAGAAGTAAAAGCTACAGCGTGGTGTAAAAAACGAATTGTAGAACGGAGCTTTTATTTGGTTGATAGGAATAATCATGTTCATCATGCATTTTTGGAATAAAATTAATAGACATAAAAACACTAACTTTTAAGTTTTTTACTCCTTGAAAACGGTACTTAATTCCCATAATTGGAATGTTATAACTTAATTCCGTATCCAAATTTTGTCATCTTTTAAATGAAAGTCACATAATCATTCTAAGTATCCCACTTTTTTAATATGAGTCAGTTGAGGGTGAACAGTCGTGGATGATCCACGTAAAGTCAGCGGAAAATATCAAATATCATATTATACATGCAATTTTTCGCATTAGTTATTCATTCGTACTTGTGGAATACGAGTGTAAATATAATAGTACAGTAAATTAGTTTCAGCAATGTCGCCCATGACTGCGTTGACGGTTTTTCACAATCACCTTCGTATTCTCAAAGTGGCGGAAGGACGCCTTTCTCATAAATTTTCTCCCACATACTAGGGGTAATTATAGTCCCAATGTAAACAGAAACGCGAAATGTTGCCTATAATAGTCACAAGCTACGTGAGCAATAAGCGAGCGTTAAACGATCAGTTCGCCAGCAATTAAGCTGTCGGGTTAATTGCACTTCATTTCTAGCTCAGCTTCTAGTTTACACATTTCTAAGAATAGTTTTCAAAGAGGTAATGATCGAGAAAATAGTTCCAATTCCTAATAATGAGTGAAAGGATAACTAAGTGTGTGCTAATGCACATATATAGATTGGTCTTTTACTTTCAAAAAATCAATCGGAATTCATGAATTATCCTAACCTCGCAACGATTTTTTTTCCCGAAGGGTCACAACAAATCAACCCTAATAGCGCACCTCGTTACATGTTGACAGCATATTTTTCCACAAATGATAATCATCACGTTAGGCGAATTTCCGCTCTGAAATTAGTGGAACCCCTTGCTTCTAGTCTGGCAGCAACAAGGTCGGTTGTGCTTTCGGTGACTGGGACCCCTTTTAACCTGAATTAAACTAATTAGCTAGAAAAAAAATTAATAACCACGTGACATGGAACACGAGACCACGGTGTTCGACTCAACAAATCAACGCGTGGCTGTTGGTGAAATATGGGTTAACTGGCAGAGATTGGCGCTGAAAGTCTAAACGAGCTCGGGAAGGTTTACAACGATAGTTGAGATGAACAAAAAGTGCCACTCGAAGTTTCGGAGGAAACACGGAGTCACTCACCGCACGTTTAAATTTGAAATGTTTCGCTCTCAATGCAATGCTCAAGTCACGAAATAATTCACTGCAGCTGAGAGAACGCAGTCGGGATCAAAACGAATGAATCACGGCAGCGGCGATCGTGAAACCTGCCCGTCGGTGCTTAAGTCAATTACGACGTAATAATAATGGGGTGCTTAGCCGTGAGTGGGCAATTTTTCGGTCTCCGGTGATCTGCAGTCGAGCTCAAAAGGGGGAGAGAAAGAGAACAAAATACGCTCGTTATGCGCATGCCGTATGTGTGATTGGAACTAGGAGTGGAAGCTGGTTAAGAGGGATTCTATGCATAATTTATGCGCACAAGAATCGGAAAGACTCGCGTCCACGGTTTGGGACTGTGCTTAAAACTGTCGCGCAAAAGATGGATTGATTGAGTAATGGGAGTTGACTGCTATGAAGACATATTGTTGGCTCGTTTGCATTGAATGCACCTTTCGGAGGGTCCAGCGCTGCACGCAAACACGATGAATACAATAATGTGCTTGGGCAAACAGTTGGTGTTGAGTGAATTTTAGAGAAAGAAAAAATATGTCCTATGTATTTTTGTTAGAATCATGAGCCCTGAACACTAATTCTTTGATGTATAATATTGCCAATCAATCACCACACTGTGTCTTTGCACTGTGAATTACTTCGCCTTTTCGGAATTGAGAATTCGTAGGAAAATAATATGTTTGAGATCAATTGGGGTAAGTGGAGGTGATCTGGATATCCCCTTTATCTCGAAAAGTACGGTTGAACTTCGATTTTTCATAATGTCATCTCCTTTTATTGTTGAACCGTGTGTACCTAACGTGAAAAACTTTAATCAGGTGGAGGGAAACGATAGTATGAACAAAGCTAATACAGGGCGGAATCGATTATATATTGGGTTGGGGAAAAAGAAATGTCGTATATTGTCAATATATGGCAACACTTAAACATATCTTGTGTTGTACTTATCGCATCGGGTCATACTATACGGCTATTTAAAGACGACAATCTGTGCTACAAGTGTCGTTTTGACAGTGTTGTGATTGTCCTTTGAATTCTCAAGTTATAGCGCGTCAAAGATGGAGTCCACCAAGCAAGAAATTCGCCATATTTTACGTTTTTACTACCTGCGAGGTAAAACTGCAACGAAGGCGGCCGAAAAAAATCGTGTAGTTTATGGACCAGATATTGTAACGATTCGCACAGCGCAGTGTTGGTTTGATCGATTTCGTTCTGGTGTAGTGGCTGTCGAAGATACACCCAAACCATCGCCAAGCCCGGATTGACGGCCAGGAAGGTTTTGCTGTGTGTTTTGTGGGATTGGAAGGGAATCATCCACTATGAGCTGCTCAACTATGGTCAGACCCTCAACTCGGTTCTCTACTGTGAGCAGCTTGACCGTTTGAAGCAGGCGATTGACCAGAAAGGCCAGAAACGATCAATAGGAATGGTGTTGTTTTCCACCAGGACAACGCTCGGCCTCATACATCTTCGATGACCCGCCAGAAGCTACGGGAGCTCGGATGGGATGTCCTATTGCACCCACCGTATAGTCTGGACCTGGCTCCATGTGATTATCGTCTCTTCCGGTCCATGCAAAACGCTCTTGGTGTTACTAAGTTGGCTTCAAAAGAGGCTTGCGAAAACTGGCTTTCTGATTTTTTTGCAAATAAGAAGGGGGGGGGAGGGGGGGGATGGGGCGGTATAATGGTGTTGCCTTCTAAATGGCAACAAGTTTGCGAACAAATCGATCAGAAATACGACATTTATTCTTCCCCAACCCTATATAATCTCCAGTTTCTTTTAACTGTATAGAATCGACTCAAAAAAATATTATTGTTTTTTATATACTTATTTTTTGTTTTTTGAATAAAAAAAGAATTGAATTTTTGATTCATCCTCTTGAAGTCAGAAAAAAAAACTTTGTCATATGAAACAATAAAAATATCCAGAATCTTTCAGGTGGAACCAGAGGATCTTATTTGATGGAAAAAATCCTTTTACGCTTGTGTAGCAACTTCAACAATGACAGAGTTATGGAACTTCTTTTTTGTCTCGGACTCTATTTTCCTAAGATTGACTATACTTCAAAAAGTACTTTACGTAGGACGATTCTGTTGCTTCCATTTGGAACATGAGAAAATTTAGCACAATATACGGTTAGGAAACATTTAATTAAGTGTACTTAAATAAGGTTTGGGAACTTTAAAACTTAAATGTCAATGGTTTTCAAATTGTTATTATTGAGTTTATCCCACAAATACATAATAGATTTGATTGTTTCTATCAATCAAATTAAATATCTTTAACCGCTCTATATATTTTTTTTACATCCAACTTCTATCTTCTTTAATTTGGCTGCAATTTGATTATAAACAATTCCTGTTGAGCCTTCAATAAAAATCCTCAAAAATAACGACTTTTACTCTACTGTACTTATAATAGTCAATTAACTATCACTTTTACGTTAAAATCTCATTTTTCATGCTATATATAATCGAGTCTGAAATTGTATATAATCGAATCATATATAATCAAGTCAGTATAAAATAGAGTCTGTATATAATCGAGTCCGACCTGTACTTTTATTGTAGAAAATTTCAAGATTTTCGATCGTGGTTTTGAGATTTTTTCCCGCTGATCAAGTGAACTTTTCGTGTATTGTCCAATAATGTTCTGTTCGCCTACAGAAGAGGAACTATTTGATGCAGCGAAACTGATAACAATAAATGAAATAAATTGCATTTTGATTTTCGCATGCTGTGTGGGGTGAAACGAGAAATAGTGCTTTGGCGAGCGAGCGAGGACATTCTACATTGGCTTTACAAATATAGCTAAATGGATTTCCGGTTTAGTCATTGTTTTTAAGGTACTTTCACATAATGGTCATTCGTCCTTTAGATAGATTCCCGAGTGGACACCCGTTTATATACAGATGTGTGTTTTCAATAGTCTGTTGTCTAAACTATTTTTAAGCTATTTAAACAAGTTTATCGGGTCAATAAGCAGAAAGCATATATTTCTTTCGATCATTTTATACCATACCTCTTCGTTGAGTAGGAAAAGAATTTTCAATGCTCAAAGTAGGAATTGATTCCTCCTAAATGTCCAGCTGCGCATTGTGGTTTCTTTGATATGGTGAAATGTCCCCAACACCATATCAAACATTTCGTATTCTCCACTATGACATCCATAGTCAATGTCACCTATCTGTATCTACTTATCATCGATACTTCGGTTTTCGCTAAACGCTCCGTTCAGTCCGGCTGCAGAAAAGAAATGGGATTGGGAGAGAGGATCATAATGCAAAAATGTGCGAGCGTGACCATGCTCATGTCACATCGCAATCACTATTAAATGGGTTTCCTTTTACTTTACTCAAATAATATTTTTATTATGTATTTTCATGTATTAAAATATTTGTGTTTTTCGTAAGTGATACAAAATCATTCCCTTCTCAACTTTGATATATGTTGTTACTGAACCAAGTTTCGCTATAATTTTGCTTAAAATTGTATATTTAGTTTTTTTTTGACGTAGGACTACCGCAACCGGAAGATATTGGGGGTAAAATGAAAATCTAGGCACAGGACATGTAAGAAAAAATGAAAATTTCGAACGCTTATAACTCGAACATTTCTTAATAGATCGCAAAAGATGATTGCATCAATTGATGGGAGATATTTCTACGCATCTATCACAACAAATAACATTTCATTTTTCATAAGATAAACAATTGAATAATTGTGAAATATCAAGCACTGTCCAAATGTACTATGTGTCACGTTTTGATTGGTCCAATCTGTGCCTCTCAAATGGTTCCAACCTAAAGGAGCAACCTGAGTAACAGCGTAATGTAATTTGAATACAAGCAAATAATTGTATTGTAAGCCACTCCCCATGTGATTCTACCACCAGTCAAATCAAATAAATTTAGCAGTTACATTCCGAAAAACTAACCCTGAAGCACTCTGGCGACACAGCTGAATCGATGGATTGTGCGCGTATGTATACCAGTTCGTACTGATCAAGAAACCGATCAAACTATTGGATGGTGAAAAGTTACAGTTTGCGGGGGCTTCAAGGCCACTGTTCCTCGATTATCATCAGCAACGACCAACGGACAACGGACACCCGTAACCCATCGCTTTCGTGTAATCGATCCAGCATACTGTTATGATATTGATGCGAAATTGCGAGTAACTTGTGTTCTGTCAAAGAACGGGGAACGGTTATCAAATTTACCAGCAACGCAGCGAAGGTACGGAGAGCTTGAGCTTGGGTAGACTGTACAGTTCGTAGTTGCTCTTCGTGATTGACCTGAACCAACCAAATTGCACAAAGAACACACAGAATGACGCTTTAAACGCGTCATTCATACAATACATATGAGGGGCTTAGAATGCAAGGGGTGTAAGTGACTTGATCGATTTCTCTTCATCAACATTTTCTTCAGTTAATAACTCAACTGCAAAAACGTTCCAATTTGATTTTGCTATAGAATCCGATAGATGAGGTTCTGACCCATCTTCCGCATTGTCAAATACAGCTGGGAATGTATTTGCAGCTAAGTTATGACCAAAAGAGAAAGTCGATGTAGAGAAATCGATCAAATCACTTACACCCCATTCATTCTAAGCCCCTCATATAATAGCGGCTCGAATAAACTCTTTACGATATCTTCTTCTTCTTCTTCTTCTTCAATGACACTAACGTTCCTAGAGGAACTTCGCCGTCTCAACGTAGTATTACTTGCGTCATTTTTATTTGTACTTAGTTGAGATTTCTATGCCAAATAACACGCCTTGAATGCATTCTGAGTGGCAAGCTCTAGAATACGCGTGATCACAGTGAAAGTCGGAGGAAATTTCTTTGACGAAAAATTCTCCCGACCAGAACGGGAATCGAACCCGAACACCCGGCATGTTAGTTATGACGCTAACCACTCGGCCAAGGGAGCACCTTTACGATATACTTTCTCTGATAATAACAGTAACAAAACTTTGCATCAAAATCGGCTCAGTAACGACACGGTGAGCGCAATCTAAAGATTCGTGGGAAACCTCGAGACTTTTAACTAATACTGTCTAAGTCTAAGTTAAGCAAGAGTATACATAAGCTTGATGGATGGATAAGCTGAGGATTGAGTAATAAATTTTATGCTAATAAAACATATTTTTCATTGCACCAAACGTTATCATGGTACAGATTTCGGTAAAGATTTTTGAAGAAAAAAATTGTATTAATTCTAATGTTAATGAAGTAGAGAACCGAATACTCGCGGTTTGCTCGAGTTTAGAAGGGTGACATTTTGTCTCAGGAAAAGGATGGGATATAAGGATATGTTGACAATGTTCACACTCACATTAGCACTCACATTCATCATACTCAATTCTTAAGCCTATCTTATATCTAATATGTATTTACATTTCACCTTATTCTATTGTTAGTAAGAAGGGATTTGATTTCTCGCGAAGGAAAAGGAAAAGGAGAATATAAGGATATAAGGACAATCACAAACGAAGATCGATAGCTTTTAGGAAGACATATATTTGGGACATGTAATCAAGGTCTAACCGAGCCAACACATTTCTCACCGGCACATTGGGCTGCCTTCCTCTAGCCCGAAGAGAGTTTTCTAAATTCGATCTGGCAACAAGATACTCCTCGCACGACCAAACAACGTGTTCGATGTCGTGGTAACCTTGGCCACAAGCACATATATTGCCATCGGCAAGATTAAAACGAAAGAGTAGCGTGTCTAACGAACAGTGATTGGACATGAGTCGAGAGAAGGTGCGAATAAAGTCCCGACTCAAGTCCAGACTTTTGAACCATGGTTTGAGGCTAACCTTAGGGATAATCGAGTGAAGCCACCGACCCAATTCATCTTCGTTCCACTTACGTTGCCAGTTAGCGATGGTATTTTTACGGACTAAAGAATAAAATTCATTGAAAGCGATTTGACGCTGATAAATATCGCCTTCAATTGCACCTACCTTTGTCAATAAGTCAGCCCTCTCATTACCCGGAATTGAGCAATGTGAAGGGACCCAGTCAAAGGTAATGACATAACAGCGTCTGGTTAAAGCACTCAAAATTTCTCGTATTTTCTCAAGGAAGTACGGCAAGTGCTTTTCCGGCCTCACTGAACGGATAGCTTCGACAGAGCTAAGACTATCCGTTACAATGTAATAGTGTTCAACAGGTCGTGAGGTGACGCTGTCCAGCGCCCAGTGTATTGCTGCCAATTCAGCAATATACACTGAGCAAGGATTCTGAAGACTGTGGGAGGTGCTAAAAAATTCGTTGAACACTCCAAATCCTGTGGAATCATTCATAGAGGACCCATCAGTAAAGTACATATTATCACAATTGACACGCCCATACTTTGCATTGAAGATCGTAGGAACGATCCCCGATCGATGATAATCTGGAATTCCATGGATTTTCTCCTTCATGAACAGATCAAAATGTACAGAGGAATTGATGTGGTCAGGAAAACAAACACGGTTGGGAGTATACGAAGAAGGATCAACCTGTATGGAGATGAATTCATGATATGAGCTCATGAATCCTGAATGAAAATTTAGCTCGATAAGCTGCTCAAAATTTCCGATCACCAATGGGTTCATAACCTTACACCGGATAAGGAACCGAAGAGATAATAAATTGAAGCGATCTTTTAGTGGGATTACGCCTGCCAAAACCTCGAGACTCATGGTATGCGTTGAGGGCATACATCCCAACGCAATACGAAGACAAAGATACTGAATTCGCTCGAGTTTAATGAGATGTGTTTTGGCAGCTGATTGAAAACAGAAACTGCCATACTCCATCACTGAGAGAATAGTTGTTCGATACAACATTATATGATCTTCGGGATGGGCTCCCCACCAGGTGCCGGTAATTGTACGGAGAAAGTTTATTCTTTGTTGGCATTTTTTACTCAAATACCTAATATGGCCCCCCCAAGTATATTTGGAGTCGAACCAGACCCCAAGATACTTGAATGACATAGCATGAGTGATCGGTTTACCCAAAAGTTGAAGCTTTGGTTTTGCTGGTCTATGCTTCCTAGAAAAAACCACCATCTCTGTTTTCTCCGTGGAGAATTCGATCCCTAGCCCAATGGCCCAGGTTGAAAAATTGTTCAATGTATCTTGTAAGGGTCCTTGCAGGTCGGATTCGTTTGATCCTACGACAGACACCACTCCTTCATCTGCAAGTTGTCTTAGGCTGCAATTTTGTATAAGACAATTGTCGATGTCGCTTACATAGAAGTTGTACAAAAGGGGGCTTAAACATGAGCCCTGGGGGAGGCCCATGTAGGAGACCCGACTTACTGCCGAATCCCCGTGAGAAAAATTCAACTGTTTCTCACAAAGCAAGTTATATAACATATTATTCAACAGAGGCGGCAGAACCCGATAGTGTAATTTGTCTGACAAAACCTCTATTGAAACAGAATCAAAGGCCCCAAATTATTAATTGTGATAGACGCGTAGAAATATTTCCTATCAATTGATGCAAACATTTTTCCGATCTGTTAAGAAATGTTCGAGTTATTAGCATTCGAAATACGGGTAGGGTTAGCACACAAATCGGCAGAACAAATGTATGGGAAAAAAGGAAGTTTATCCAGTTATCATGAATTTAAACCGTTTAGAGATTAGCGAATTGTAATGTTTAGCATATCAAACAAATCTTAGAGATTTTCCGATTCGATTGGTATGCAAATCATGAGAATTCGTTCACAGTGAAAATTGTTATTAACGTTAACTTTATTTCATAAAAACGTCACCTGTTTTCTGATTTGGTACCCTTCCTGAAAGACGTAGTTCTTCGTGAAAAGTACAGATTAGGAAGGTTTTTTAGCCTTCTGCTAGGGACGAATGAACTCTCAGAGTTTTAAGTCTCTTTAATTCAACATCATCATCTTCATCATCACCCTTCCGGTACAGATAAAAATTTGACAACACTCCGTAGAACTGTTTTATTCACCTCAGCAGGAAGATTGATTTGACGGATTCATGACGCGCCTAGAATGGCACATTCAACAATTATTGTCACCGAATATGTAGGGTATGCTAAAGTCTTGTCCAGTTAGAATCCGTACGGAAGAAATCATTTATATCTCGGAGATAGAATGACATACAAAAAAGAGTGATCAACCAAAAGAAAGATATATTCTTGCACTTTTACAAAAAAATGTCCTTAAAATTATTTTTCTTCATTTCTGATGAAACTTCTCACTTTTCTGGTGATTCCTCCCATCAAACGTTGCACAGCGGCAGTGTCGACCTCTGTGGCCAGTTTTTTCCAGAATCTGGTCATCCCTGCAGCGTCCCGAGCCATTTTTCCGGTCTTCTTTAGCTTCCGCTTCATAATCGCCCAATATTTTTCAATTGGGCGGAATTGGGGGCAGTTTGGTGGGTTGAACTCCTTCTCGATAAAATCCACCACGTTGTCGCGGTACCACTGGAGAACCTCCCGGCTATAGTGGCAACTCGCTAAGTCAGGCCAAAACTTAACGGGACCATTGTGTGCCTTTATGAAAGGCAACACACGCTCCTTCAGGCACTCTTCCTTGTACAATTTCGAATCCATGGTCTTTGTAGTGATGAAAACCGGCGTCTTCGCACCACAGGTGCATATACCCTGCCAGATCATCATCTTCTTGGCAAATTTGTCCATGAACATGAACTTGAATTTGGCGGGGACATCGCCTCGTGCCGTGGAAAGATAAAATTTTTGTCCCGGAAGTTGGCCGAAGTCCATTTTTACATAAGTTTCGTCATCCTGGAGCAGGCATCCATGGTACTTCGTTAGTACCTGATAATACAACTTACGAGCGCGAGTTTTCGTCACTAGACTCTGCTTCATCGTCCTATTTGGTTGCTTGATTGCTTTGTAGGAATGAAGTCCAGCTCGGTGAATGATTCGTCGAACGGTACTACGAGCGGCACCGTATTTCTGAGCGATATCATGTTCGGACAGTCCAGGGTTTGCTCTGACGGTTCTCAACACCTTCCAATTCAGCTGACGATCGTAGGTTCCGCTTCGACGCTTCTTTTGAACCGCCCGGTCCACGCTGTTCCGCTCGCGGAATCGTCTGAGCACATCACATACGGTAGTTTTAGCGATATCCAACTGTTTCGCGATCTTCGCACCCGACCACGTTGGATTGTCAACGTGGGTGTGCAAGATTAATTTTCTTCTTCTGTCTTCCATGTGGAATAACTCCGGACTTACGGCACGAAAAAATTTGAAACTTTTACCACCAGAAGAGGAAACATTTGTAAACAAACCGCTGTAAAAACTTTCTTGCAGCGGCCACTGACTGTGCCGCTGTAAAATGTGCAACGCGTACGGATTCTAACTGGACAAGACTTTACGTGTTGGGTTACGCTACCCTCTTGTACCATGAAATTTCGTTGCTCAAAAAGCCATTTCATGGTCTCAATGCAATTCATCTGGTCTGACTTCTGGCCAAGACACCTGGTATCGATCTCAGAACACTGTTACTGATTGAAATATTATCCTGAATTATTTTACATAAATATAAGTATGTTTTTTCGATGGAACATACACATTATTCATATCATCCATAACGATGATCAAATCTCCCTACATAAAATATAAATGTTCAACAATCATCTCTTTTATTTTATTATATATTTGGTAGTTTGAAACTTGATACGAGGGTCACTATTTATATTTCGGGAATAGGAACAAAAACAAATAGTTAAGCTGCGAATATATTTTTATTGTTTTTCAAAATACTCACCACGATGATCGATACACTTTTGCATGCGCTTAAACCAATTTTCAAAACATTTATTCCAATCGACACGAGCCTTTTTTTTGAGCGATTGTCAAATTATGTGGGATCCAACGTGAACATAATTTTCGCACAACTAAGTGTTCATGTAAAATCGCATATATGCTGGTGGAACTAATGCTTTGGGATGCCTCAATCTCACAATAGGTTACATGACGATCTTGCTTAATCATTTCGTGCACAGCATCGATGTTTTCTGGCACTACAGTCGATTTTGGACGACCTTCACGAAACTCGTCGGACAGCGAACTACGACCACGATTGAATTCACTATACCAGCGATACAAAGTGGTTTTAGATGGAGCTTCATCGCCAAAAGTCAAATTAAGTTGATTGACGCACTCTTGTTGAGATAATCCACGTCGAAAGTCGTAAAAAATCATCGCACGAAAATGTTCACGATTCAGTTCCATTTTTTTGCCGAGACCAAACTTTCAACTAAATATAAAATAAACAAATAGCGTCCGTATGACAAAATGTTCTGAGTACGTATATCGTCAAAAATGTCAAACTTTACGATGGAACCGTCAGATGGACTCACATGACATCAGTGTTGCCAATTCCCGAAATATAAATATATATATTGTATATATTTATATACAATATAATGTTTAAACATTATTGATTGATATAAAACAAGCATAGTTCTGTGTACAATGTAACTTTTTTTTTGTTTTAGACCGTAATGGTTTGTAAATATAGGGTTGGGGAAAAAGAAATGTCGCATTTCTGATCGAAATTTGACGCTTTATTTAACATACTTAAAATTATCCAATTAAAGTCAAATATGCGCCGTTTTGTTCGCAAACTTGTTGCCATTTAGAAGGCAACTTGATTATCCCCCTCTTATAAAACCCCTCCTCCTTATTTGCAAAAAAACTCAGACAGCCAGTTTCCGCAAGCCTTTTTTGAGGCCAACTTAGTATCACCAAGAGCGTTTTGCATGGACCGGAAGAGACGATAATCACATGGAGCCAGGTCCGGACTATACGGTGGGTGCAATAGGACATCTCATCCGAGCTCCCGTAGCTTCTGGCGGGTCATCACAGATGCCGAGCCGAGCGTTGTCCTGGTGGAAAATAACACCATTCCTATAGATCATATTTGGCCGCTTCTGGTCAATCGCCTGCTTCAAACGGTCAAGCTGCTCACAGTAGAGAACCGAGTTAAGGTCTGACCATAGTTGAGCAGCTCATAGCGGATGATTCCCTTCCAATCCCACAAAACACACAGCAAAAACTTCCTGGCCGTCAATCCGGGCTTGGCGATGTTTTGGGCCGGCTCAACGTGCTTCGACCACAACTTTTTTCACTTTAGGTTGTCGTACGTGATCCACTTTCCATCACCAGTCACCATTTTCTTCAAAAATGGGTCGAGTCCGTTCCGGTTCAGCAGTGCATCGCAGGCGTTGATTCGGTCTAAAAGATTTTTTTGCGTCAAATCGTGAGGCACCCATACATCCAACTTTTTTTGGAATCCAATCTTCTGCAAATGGTTCCAAACGGTTTTATGGTCTATACCCAGTTCCTGACCAATCGAGCGAGTGCTCACATGCCGGCCTACTTGAATGATTTCAACGATTTTATCGACGATTGGTCTACCAGTACGGGGTGTATCTTCGACAGCCACTACCCCAGAACGAAATCGATCAAATCAACGCTGCGCTGTGCAAATCGTTACAGTATCGGGTTCATAAACTACACGAATTTTTTCGGTCGCCCTCGTTGCAGTTTTACCTCGCAGGTAGTAAAAACGTAAAATATGGCGAATTTCTTGCTTGGTGGACTCCATCTTTGACGCGCTATAACTTGAGACTAAAAACAGGAAGTGGGTTATATCTATGGTATAATCGCAATAGTGACGTAGGACTATCGTTGATTTAGTGATCATTTGTTTGAAGTTGAATCTGAATTCATTCTGAATGAATGCATAAATGAATATTTTGCACTTGGTTCAAAAATCACAGAACTAAATGTATTTGGTCGCAGTATTATATGTATAGAAAACCATAAAATAAATTCGTTCGCTTGCATGTAATTTTCAATTCCAAGGGGAACTGGCTGATTATTTTGCAGCAACGACATCTTTCCGGATTCTCCTCGATTCTTCTCGAAATCCACCAGTGGTTAATGCTAACTCGATAACCACCTGTTGATTGCACTTGATTGAAAAATCACACAATTAATTGTATTTGGTCGCAGTATTAAATGGATAGAAAACATTACAATAAACTCTTCCGCTTGGATGTAATTTTCAAGTCCAAGTGGGACTGGCAGATTATTTTACAGCAATGATCACTTCATTCCGGATTCTTCTAGATAACCAGCGAACGTAAAGAGTTGCACGCGTGTATGCGTCTGGCAGTTGCTTCGATACCTCAAGCGGATCCAATTTTCGATGCTGGTACTCTCTCTGTCGTCTTCTCTTTTCCTTCTGATGGATCGGCATTTTTGCCCTCACTCACAGTTCCAAACAAACTGCATGTCTTTCAGGTCAGGTCAGGCCAGGTAATGAATCCCTCGATCCCTCGCCGTCCAGCTCGTCCAGCACGTTCAGCTCGTTCAATTACGATGTTGTCTTGTCGATGTCCTCACGAAAAATGAATACGTTTCACCACCAGAATATCGCTTAAGTATGCTTTTTGTGCGTGATTGAATCGAGAGAAGGTGTGGTTTACGATGGCAATTTGAAAGGCAAACTAGAGGGGAATGAACTCTCTGAGTTTGAAACTTTCGGCAACTGAGCAATAATCAATTGAAAATTATATAATTTTCCCGATGTGAAACATTTTCCGTTGCGCGCGCATACAATATTGGATACGGAAATTTTCTACTTATGGGGGAGAATAATTTTCAGAAGCTCTCCTGCTAATTACACTTGATTGAAAAATTACAAAATCAAATGTATTTGGTCACTGTGTTATATTGTTAGAAAACTTTAAAATAGACTCTTTCGCATGAATGTATTTTTCAATCCCCAGGGAACTGGCAGATTAATGTTCAGCAACGATTAGATTTTTACAGATTTTCCGTTATACTCGAAACCCACCAGTGGTTAATGCTAACTCGATAACCACCTGTTAATAGCACTTGATTGAAAAATATTTGGTAGTTGATTATATGGTTAGAAAACATTAAAATAAACTGAAAAATATTTGGTAGTTTATTATATGGTTAGAAAACATTAAAATAAACTCTTTCGCATGAATGTATTTTTCAGTTCCCAGGGGAACTGACAGATTATTTTCCAGCAACGATTGGATCTTTCCGGAATTTTCTCGATGCTGAATGGCATCCAAACGAAAATAATTCCGCGCGTGTATGTGTGTGTGTGGCGGCTGCTTCGATGTCTTCCCGGGGAACAGTTTCTCGACGCTGATACTCTCTTGGTCACCTTCTCTTCTCCTTCTGATCGATCGGCTCTTCTGCCCTCACTCACAGTTCCAAACAAACTGCATGTCTTTCAGGTCAGGTCAGGCCAGGTAATGAATCCCTCGATCCCTCGATCCCTCGCCGTCCAGCTCGTCCAGCACGTTCAGCTCGTTCAATTACGATGCTGCCTTATCGATGTCCTCACGAAAAATAAATGCATTTCACCACCAGAATATCGCTTAAGTATGCTTTTTGTACGTGATTGAATGGAGAGAAGGTGTGGTTTACGATGGCAATTCGGAAGGCAAACTAGAGGGGAATGAACTCTCTGAGTTTGAAACTTTCGGCAACTGAGCATTAATCAATTGAAAATTATATAATTTTCACTATGCGAAACATTTTTCGTTGCGCGCGCATACAATATTGGATACGAAAATTTTACTTTTACTTATGGGGAAGAATAATTTTCAGAAGCTTTCCTGTTAATTGCGATTGATTGAAAAACCACAAAACCAAATGTATGTGGTTGCAGTGTTATATGGATAGAAAACATTACAATAAACTCTTTCGCATCAATGTATTTTTCAATTCCCAGGGGAACTGGTAGAGTATTTTTCAGCAACGATTAGTTCTTTCCTGATTTTCCTCGATACTCTAAGCCCACCAGTGGTTAATACTAACTCGATAACCACCTGTTAATAGCACTTAATTAAAAAATATTTGGTCGCAGTGTTACATGGATAGAAAACATTAAAATGAACTCTTTCGCATCAATGTATTTCTCAATTCCCAGGGGAACTGGCAGATTATTTTTCAGCAACGATTAGATTTTTCCAGATTTTCCTCGATACTCGAAGCCCACCAGTGGTTAATGCTAACTCGATAACCACCTGCTAATAGTACTTGATTGAAAAATATTTAGTCGCAGTGTTACATGGATAGAAAACATTAAAATGAACTCTTTCGCATGAATGTATTTTTCAGTAACGATTGGATCTTTCCGGAATTTTCTCGATGCTAAATGGCATCCAAACGAAGAGTTCCGCGCGTGTATGTATGTGTGTGGCGGCTGCTCCGATCTCTTCCCGGGGAACCGTTTGTGGCATCACTCTCCTCCTGATGGATTCTCCTCTGGCCTAAGGTGCACAAACAGGCTCTTGGTGACACCGTTCATCAGCGCTTTCATGATAAACGAAGAGCTTCACCACAATAGCGACAACATGCTCCAATCGCTGTTCAATTATAACTGAGTGGACTTCCAAGCGGCGCTCGCTTATATACCGATTGATGATTTCAATAGCCTGTTTTGAAAGCAATTTTAAGACTATTGAAACAAGTTTTTGGATCAAAAAGTAACAAGTATATAACGCGTAGACATTTTATCTTTCGAATGAAGTGTTTATCATACCGGTTCGTTCAGTTGTTTAGGAGCTATTAACGCTCAAAATCTCGGTCTCCGGCGTAACGCTTTCGTTTTCGAAACTTTGATTTTACACCCCGGTATAGAAATGAAAGACGTAGTCCTACGTCAAAAGACAATCACAACACTGTCAAAACGACACTTGTAGCACAGATTGTCGTCTTTAAATAGCCGTATAGTATGACCCGATGCGATAAGTACAACAAGATATGTTTAAGTGTTGCCACATATTGACAATATACGACATTTCTTTTTCCCCAACCCAATATTAGGCGATTTGCTTAGGGGGTCCAAATTAACCCCACTTACCCCACAAATAAGAAAAAGAATTGGGTGGTTTACAAATTGATATTGAATGAATAGGACAATTATATTGTTTAAAAACATGCATAATTTGACCTACATCTAGATCTCCTGCAGTAATTGATCCAAAAGGTTGCAAACGTTCGCGGATCAAAAGCAACTTTCAACTCACGTGCAAGCGATGCAAAAACTTCATTCACACGTTTTTTTGCCGATTTGTTTGTTTACGAACAACTGCAAGATAGAGATCTGATCGAAACAACGTTAACAGCACCGTTTGGGTCACGCAGCTTTCGATGAATGTCTAGCCGTTTGCAGAGAAACTTGCTCACCACGGGATTTATCCCTGGCGTCGAGTATGCAAGTTGGGGGCTAAATTTACGACCAATTGTATTCTAGATTTTTGATTAAAAATAATTAAAATACACAACATTACTCAATACCTGTTTTTTTTCCCTCTCCTAGAACCAGCGCATTGCAATTCTTCTGATGGTTTGCGCCATAAGCCCAACCACCTTTGCCAAAGCGGCCAAACAAAAGCGCCTGTTGCAGGACCTCTCGGGACCCGTGCTGTCCGTTGCTGCTGGACCGACCACATATTATCACCCAGCCGGGTTACAGCCACAAGGTTATTTTGCCAAACCACTGCCAACCCCTGCGACATCTTACCTCCCGAAATCCTCCTTGGGCAATATCTACAAGAACTATTTCGAATATTCCAACTACGGCTCCCCATTCCAGTTCATTAGCGGTAACAACCTAGGATTACACGACGAAGAAACCTACATCGCCGACGGGCGCATCCTGAAGCAATACGCCGTCATGGAACACCACCCGGAGGAAGTGGAACGCAATCGATTGCTTGAATTGAGCCACAGTCGGCCATCGCCTGCCTTCGCAAGCCCCAATTTTGATTCCCTGTTCGATTCACTCACGCTGGTTTATCCCACCACTACCGTTGGGATCAACCCTCGGTTTGGAATACCCATCAAGGAACGATCGCCCCTTCTCACCACGAACCATGGACCCATTGCACTCGGGTCCGGCTCTCTTGGATACATCATAGGTCCGAACGGTGTATCCATCGGGTCGGGATCACTGGGCTACATTAGCCACCAGCAGCACCGGGAAACACTCGCCGACATTCTGTCCCGAAGAAATCGAAAATTGAGCCCAGGACCGCTGCACTTTGGTCACGCTCATGATTAATACCCGCGGGGCGCGATACCGGTAGAGGCTGTTCCAAGGAGGCTCGAAAAAAAACGGCCAATTGTGTCGTAGGCGTAGAAGAAAATGCATTTTACGGATCGTAGGTAATTTTAATAGAACGAAATGTGTTTAGTTACCATGATGAGTAGAATATATGCACTGCAGGATATGATCCCAGTTTAGGTATTTTATCATTTTTTTAAATTTTTTTACTTCGGGAATTGTTTATGTTCTTTTAAGAAAATCTAATTGTTTTATTCGATACGTGACATAAAATAATTTGGTATATTAACGAAAATTTATAAGCATTTATGCCGCTTGTTATCACAAGTTCACAGGTAGATGTTTCTAGTTTGCTTAGGGTTCGAAGGAACAAAAATCGTTGTTGATCTCCACTCAGCGCTAAGTTTACGTTAGCAGCTTTGTGTGACAACTTGGAGTAGCGTGACGGTGTTCGAAGTGAAGAGATGAAGTATTAAATTTGTACATCTTGTAAATAATGTTATTAATAAATATCATTTAAACTGAGTAGTTGTTTTAATTTGAATGTAATCGCTACTAAGACATGTCCCGATGACATTATCCCAGAATAAAAATTGGTTGAAATTGGTATTTTTTCCTTTTATTCAATCACTTTACATTGATACACTGATCAGGGGCGAAATAATCTTCGGCCTTACTGATAATAAAGCAATACGAGAAACTGGAATTATTTTAGACTTTTTTGTTGCATGATGAAGAACCAATCAAACAACTGAAACACTGATTATATATTATTTTACAAATCTAATAAAGGATGAGTCGATAGTTATTGTGATACTTCAATACTGCGTAACTTTTTTTCATACCTGAACGAAATTGAACAAATTTTCACCAGTTTCTTTTTAGACTGTTTGTTTGCATCCGCTCAGTTTTGCAGTTGCCATACAAATAAAACACAAATTACAGGGGGCACACAAACACAAACTTCTGCATAACTCGAGAACTAATCAAGCACAATTTGGGATGTGAGGGGTTTTGGGTATGAGAAATGTTTCTATGATGGTATGACACCCCTCCCTCCTCTGGAATGGAGAGGGGGTCCTAAAAAAATATTACACATATTTCAACCAAAAATATTCCAGCCAAACATGACAATTGAAAATTTTCGGAAAACTCTGAAGGAAAAAGCGAAAATTTGGAAAATTAAATTCTCATATGTTTTACGCACGATGAAACGCACTCCTATATCTTATTCTATCTATACCAATAAAAAAGTATCCGCCGAATGTGTTGATAAGAGCAGAACTCGAGGAAGGAATTGTCCGATTTAGGGCTGTCTTTATTCTATCATATCTTCTGTATAAAACATTTATTCCATGTAACGGAGAAACATCTTATTTGGAAGTGGTTGAAAAATCTTCAACGAGAATTGTGTCTGAAGGTAATCTGATATTATAATGATAAGTTTTGTTAGAAATACTAGGAATTTTTTAGTAAATGGTAAATTCAATGGGGTCGATTAGAAGATCAATCAATGAACAGTTCTGCGATTAGACCCATGAACTTGTTCATAGTAAGAAAACGTGGATGTTTGAAGGTATTGATAACAAAAAACAAATTTTGAGCGGGACGAAGTTTGCCGGGTCAACTAGTTAAAATATAAACTCGATTCGAATACAGATTGTACTTGGAAAAAAATGCCACACTTTATTCTGGCGTAGAACTACGTTTTTCATTTCTGCACCGGGGTATAAGTTTAATGTTTCGAAGCCGGAAGCGTTACATTTGGAGTGCAAGGTTTCGAACGTTTGCAGACTGAACGAAGTGGTATGATAATCATTTTCTTCAGTTTCTTGACCCGAAAACTTGTTTCAATAGCTTCAAAATTACTTTTGAAACAGGCTTTGAAATCACACCGAAATTATCTGTATATAAGCGGGTGCTCGCTCGGGAATCCACTCATTTGTGAATGTGCAGCGATTGATGTACGATCGGCGGAATGTGTTTCCCTAACACGGACTTTTAAACAAAGGTGACTCGAAGATAGTGAAAAATCTTATATAGAGGCGTATGAAGCCAAAAAGAAGAAGAAGAAGACTCTTTCATATGCGGATGATATCGTTGGCAGTGTCAACACCTGCATGAGCGATTATTTTCTCGCTTGTTCTGATGATTACTACGACATCATCATTTTGACGGAAACGTTGCTTGACTGTCAGTCCCAGTTAGTCAGCTCTTTCCTGCCAAAAAGCTCAACGTCGTCCCCTAGGGACCGACATGGGGCTCAACACCATAGTTTTTCGACACTTAAAGTCTCTGCGAATAGTTTCAGCGCCGTGTCTATCGTCGTCTTTTACGATTTTAAAAATGCTCAAATTAGTAGCATGATTAGTGTGCTCTCGAATTATCTGAAACGCAATCTTGGACAAGGTCGACGTGGACGGCGCTATTCAAACCTTCACGAACATTATGAGCTACCTAATTGGCAGGCATGTTCCTAAGAAAAATTGACATTCATCTACTTTCCAACCGTGACAAACCACAAAAAATCGACGACACATAACCACCTCCCAATCTTCGAGCAACACTATTTGCGACTGAACCACAGGGTTACCATATCTACAGAATAATCTGTATTTCAACAGATTTTTTCGACTTTTTGAGACCAAGAAACTGTACAGATTACAGATTTTTGGGGTATAATACAGAACATACAGATTTTTAAAGAACGTTCCAATAAAAGTTCGAATCTTCGAATCTGTTCAAATGATAATCATCTGTTTTCGAAATTCATATGTAGCATGATGTTCTACATTCTTATGCAAACGCCTCCGTTATTGGTTAGCGTTATCTATATAAATCAAAATGGAACTCCAAATGTGTTGGTAAGCGCAAAACCCGAGTATGGAATGGTCCGATTTGAGCCGGTTTTATTTTGTTGTATTCGTCTCTGCCCGTAGAATTTTTTTTAAACTTTGAGAGAAGTTCCAATGAAAATAATTATATTTCTTGAATGTGTGTTCCTTTGGTGTGAAGCGAAAATAGCAATGGATTCTCAGGTAAATAACGTGCTTTGAAAATAAAAATTATGAATAAAAACTTACTTTTTTGTATCAAACATGTATTCCATGTAACGGAGAAACAAGTGAATCAAGAATCTTGGGCGAAAATAGTGTCTGAAAACAAATTTATATTATAATGACAAGTTTTGGTAGTATTAGAAAATTTCTAGTGAAAGAAAAAATGAAAAAGACCAATTAGAAGACCAATCAATGAAGAGTTTTGCGATTGAACCCACAAATATTCGCTTATTAAGAAAACGTGAATGTTCGAAATAATTCATATCAAAAAATCAATTTCGGGCGGGACGAAGTTCGCCGGGTCAGCTAGTAGAAAATAAAAATGAGTTCTATCGTAACCTTGATTGGAGCAACATTGCTCAGTAGTTTTAAGTCCGAAATCCGTTCGGAATTTAACTCATATACTGAACTACTGTAAAAATTGGGTTTCATTTGAATCAAATCAACCAAAAATGTCACGATAATTATTGACTCATCCTTCAAACAACTCATTTTTCTGTTTTTTGAAGGTAAAAACTACACTCAATCTGTTTTACCTACATTAGGGCATTAGCTCACAATGTGAGTCGATGTATATAATGAATTATTTTATATTCGCCGATAATGGGCATTTATCAGTTATTGTATTGTACGTTGCCCAATTTATGTAATTGTGGTCAAGAATATTATGATATCAGGCATTTTTTTGATAATGTAAATTAAAGAATTTAACTGGCTGCTGATTTACTGGCTCGAAATGGGGGTTTCACATATGTCAGATCATGATATCTTAAGTAGTCGCAATCTTAATATTATGTTACCCATATATGTCTTCCTTAGAAGTTATTATGTTATTATTTTGCCCGCTTCACTTCCCTGAATTCCATTTGTCCATTCTCCATTCCCTCCCCTATAATAAAGCGGAATATAGGATCAGGTGAGATTAATTTACTACAGCAACTACTTGGCCACAGAATAGTTAATATACATCACCTGGCTATAAAGTTATTACAACGCTCTACAAACAATATTACGGACAACGTGGCAGCGTAGGAGAAAAAGCTATTTTCATCCATACTATATTCCTGTAGTTTTTGATTTATTAGACTCATATTTATATCTATGTGAATCTAACCTATTTAGACTTTTATTCAAAAATGCACTGATAAATGATGACTCCCTGTCCTCTCCTGCATAATTAAATAAATAGATGAAAAGGGTGGTAATGGCTTTCATGGTATTTTGTGCACATTTTTGTACATCGATGTAAAAAAAAAACAAATAATATCGAGTTCCTCGTGTCCATGCTAGAATATGATAACGGATTCTACCTCATCCTACCCGTGTAGAGGATATAATTTAATATAAGAAACTGATTTTCCAGGACCTCCATTTGATGTATCAAAAGAGTAAAAATTACAGATTTTTGAACAATGAAAAAACTCAATTTAAGTTCAATTACTACAAACAATTACAATCCTACGTCAAGCTTCCGCCCGTTCTCCTAGGCCCAGACCAATCTACTTTTTAATACCGTTCACGTTTATGCGCTATTGTTTGAGATATAATATTGGACTGAGAGAATCAGATCTCCCTCTCGTTCGGATTTCAAAGAGACTGTGTGAACATAAATGAGTTTTTTCTGCTTTATTGCGCACACCACTTTTCTGTTGATTGATTGGTTGGAATCTTAAGAAGTCACGAAAGTTTCTCACCTCATTTCAATCTCGTTTATTCCTGCCACCTTGAAATAGCTATGATATTTCAACAAAGACCTTCATTTTTTTGTTCTTCGGGATTATGATGGCATAGATGGCATTCGATGCACACTGATGATTTTAGTATGGGCTGCGTTGAACTTTTAGGTCGAAACCTCGTCGTCGTCGTCGTCCGGGAATAAAATGCCAGGTAGATTGGACAAACTGTATAAAATATTTGGAATCGCAGTTACCTTCACGATCCCCTCGGAGACATCGAGTATTTTGGGAATGTTCTATACGGATTATTCGCTGGAATTCGATTCTTCTCCTTAAGGAGATGATATACTATGGAAACTTGAAAAAAATTTAAAAGAAATTCTGGCTTGAAATGTTCTCTGGGATGTCTACTTTACTGTATTTTTTGTCCCAGATTTATCCGATGCTCCATCCCAAAGTTACAAGCCAATTAGTGGACATAAGTGTTTGCGTAAGGAGCTCAGATCCAAAATTTAAAACGCGTTTTTTCTCGAAACTAAGTTTTGAAAATTGGTGGGAGTTCTACGACCGCAACGGTCCATCCGATTTTGATGAAATAGTTTTTCCCAGATTCTTCACAAAATTTCCTGTCATCGTACGTAGGATTTTTTTTTAATGTTTCAAAACATAAAATTTTGGTGAATGTTTTTTGTCTCGATTTTTGAGGCAAAAACGCAATTTTCTTACAAAAAATGTCCCATTTCGTCAAAAATCAATATTTTGAAAAAATCCTGTGTACGATGACAGGAACTATATCCAAGATTACGTCAAGAAAATCGATGGTTGAAATCAGTCCACTAGAAAAACTATTCGGGATACCATCTAGACCAGATCTTTTGGAACCATTTTTTGGTCAACGATCTGAGTGGGTGTGGGAGATGATTGTTAAGGATTTATTGGTCTCAACTAGGAAATAAGTACCTCCAAATCAGAAGTATCAATTGGAATCGGATCTAATGGTCTCGAGTTCAAACACATTCCGATTTGCGCAATTTATGTCACCATGTCCTCGACACTCACATTTGCATATTGGCTATCTGCATTCCGCGAATTCAGGAATGCACAAGAAACGTCCGTTGAAGTGTTCATTTTCATATGCAGGTTGAAAACCTTAATTTTACAAACAATTCGCATTATGTTTGAGTGCGTCTCGGATCATTGTTTATTTATATTTGTGTGATACAACACCATTACCATTGCGTGGCATTCGTGTTGAACCACGTCTCGTTGAGTGCACGCTGGCTGCACTATTATAGAGACTTTAAAATACAAAATTCATTCACCTTTACCCTTGCAAAAGGCAAATTAGAAGATCAATCAATGGAGAATCATGGTGTTGAATCCTCGGTCGCGGTCGTTCGCTTAATAAGCGGACGCACAATTAAGGATAAGGGGACTCTCATAATGAAAGTCGCAAATGAAATTTCTATTATCTTTTGACGCCTGGAGCTAGAGCGAAGCCTAAGTTAAGAGGGGTACCGGTTTGGAAGGAAGAAAAATTTGATTTTTTTTCATTTTTGAGAAGCTTATGCCCTCAGAAATGTTGTTCTAAAAGGATTTTTCGATATTTAATTTCGTTGATTTCGTAACGCTTTAGGTATTGTCCTAAAGTTTCCGTTGCTTCTGAACCGATACCACCAGCAAGGTACCGATTTTCAAACAGTATCTACGCGTCCAGCTGTCAACAATCATACATTATTCGTGCATAATACATAATCAAACATACCTTATACAATAAAAAAAAATATCTGAACACTTCACTTTATTTCTAACATCGGAAAATAATCACGAAAATTCATTATTTTTCGACCTTCCAGACAAGGATCCCCCTCAATATTTCTCTTCTGATTTGCTTATGAGCCTCTGTAGCATACACTGTACTGAGTTTACTTTGTGCTTGTTCTAAAATGCATTTTGAAGCTAACGATTTTACCTGTCCGTTCAAAGAAACATTGATTGCACCACATGCTGAATGTGGCTCCATTTGCTTGATTAGTTCTCAAGTTATGCAGAAATTTGTGTTTCACTTTTATGGCAACCACCCGTAGAGAGGGTGGAAGAGTATCGAACCACCATTGAAACATTTTCCGTAAATCCTCCACATGCCAAATTTGGTTCAATTTGCTTGAATAGTTCTCGTGTTATTAAGCATCCCCTTTAGAGAGTGAGGACGAGTGTCGAACTACCATAGGAACATTTATTGCCCTCTAAAACTTACATATGTCAAATTCCATTAGTTATCGAGCTTCTAGAAAAAAATTAAATGGCCTGCCAGAGCAGTGCTGCCTGAAAATAAGTTAACTTTCAAGGGGTTAAACTCGAAAGTCCACAGTTAAAACTTCTTCGGAAACTAGTTATCAGAACTGATCCTTTACTAATTGATGAAACGGCAAAAAAGGACACATCGGTAGGAGTGAAGCATAATCACATGCATTGTCTTTCATTCCATATCATTAGAGGAAATTATTGTTTAATGATTGACTTATTACTGATGCCATTTTTGTTGCTGCTGTTGATGTTTCGGATATTGGCACTGCTTTGCCACTACTCCTGTTGCTGATATGGCTGTTGTTTATGCGGTTTGAAAACGGTTGGAAAACGAATCATCCATTGCGCTGCTGGGGAGTTATTTTTATGTATCTCTGGCTGACTGAGCACCCTCATTGTGAGACGTAATCCTACGTCAAAAATATTCCTATCCGGCTCTGTTTTTTTGTATGATGTAGTTCCTTCACTGAAAATTGGGCTCTCATATTCTTAATTTTTTTTAAATTTTTAATTATTTTAATTTTGTCAAAAATATATTACATTATTATATGGGTAAAATTTACCGAACACTGTTGATCTAGAATTTATTTATCTTTTTATTTGATTAAATAATGCTATAATTGCGAGAAGTTTGCCAATTAAAAGTAATTCTCTGACATTTCTTCTATATGCAAATAAAACAGATTTCTAAAAACATTCTAAAATGCTTCTGAAGAATGTTGTTCTAAAGCATGTAATTTAAGGATATCTGAAGATTTAAAAATAATTGGTAGCTCCTCCGATCAGTGTATTCACCCTATCGTTTCAAACATAAGGTGTATGAGCAAACGGCCAACGTGCAATCGTTACATACTAAAACCCAAAAACTAAAAGTTGGCTTAATTTGTTAAATCTTGAAATTGAATTCTTTAAATGTTAAAAATTTGGGCAAAATTTGGAATATCCGTGTCCTCTAAAAAATACCATATTCTACATATGTTTTTTAGTATCGTTTTACCACTTTTGTGATGGAAAATACACTGCGTTTCACAACTATAGAACCACTCAACTTTTCTGAGTTTCCGGAGATATGTAAGAAGTCGGTTGAATTGAATTATATGGTATAAGATATAATAACTATCTTCATTTAAAGCCTGGTCATTTGAACTCAGGCGCGAAACATTCAAAAAACTAAAATTCCAGTGTTTCTATACTATAGAACCGGATGGAAAAACCCTCACTCATATAGAAAATTAACGTCAATGTCACATTACAATAAATTTCTAATTCGTAGGTCATCTTTAGTTCTCAATCAGTTCAAATATCCCATTTGGGGTGGTTTCGACCAAGCTGCGCTATGTTGTAGTGTGTATCTCGTTCTACGCAAAGGATACTTCCTGGTTTAAATAACTAACCATCAACACGAATGAACAGTCAGAAGTGCAACGAAGTACTTCAGAATCATTTATCGCTGTTTTTGCATCAAAAACAATGGTATAATTGGGTAATTTGGCATCAATTCATAAAATCCAGAAGGTATGATATGGCATGGTTTAATGAATAGGGGCTTCAAACTCTGGACGGGTCAGCTTGTTTACCAGATCAAAACCCTAACAAGGACATATGAGGAGTGATCGTACGAATAATAGATGTAGCTTACCGCAGTATAACTGATTTGAAGAGCTTAAACGAGCAGTATCCTCTGCGTAAAATTAAATACATACTACAAGATGGTGCAGCTGTGTCGAAACCACCCCGAATGGGATATTTGCACTGATTGAGAACTAAAGATGACCTACGAGTTAGAAACTTATTGTAATTCATGTGAAATTGACGTTAATTTAGTATAGGAGTAATAGTTTTTCCATCTGGTTCTATAGTTTTTTTTTATTATTTCTGCATTATAGTGACTTTCAACACATTTGGCTGGTTCGTCACTTTTTTACCTTCCAATTCGGAAGAATGTCGGGATGTGAGAATTGAACTCGTGACCCTTAGCGTGAGAGGTATGGATGTTACCGCTACGCCAGATCGCCTCCATGGTTTTATAGTTATGAAACACCGGAATTTTAGTTTTTTGAATGTTTCGCGCCTGAACACACCAATAAAGTTCAAATGACCAGGATTATAAATGAATATATTTATTATATCCTGCACCATATACTTCAATTCAACCGACTTCTTACATATCTCTGGAAACTAAGAGTGGTTCTATAGTTGTGAAACGCAGTGTATTATAATGCTTTAAGTTAATTGAATACGAATTTAAAATATACACAGAAGTCGCTTTTAACGCGTTGTTTTTATACGCGGTTTTATTTTACGCGGCTTTTTTTACGCGGTTTTTGGAATTTACGCGGATTTCGGAATTTACGCGGATTTCGGAACTTACGCGGATTTCGGAATTTACGCGGTTTTTTTTACGCGGATTTCGGAATTTACGCGGTTTTTTTACGCGGATTTCGGAATTTACGCGGTTTATTTTTACGCGAAATTTACACGGTTTTTCTACGCAGCACGTTTCAACCGCCAACAAATTCAATGTGCTTATTGGTGTGACTTTTCACGAAGTAACTTGGTATTGTATCACTTATTAGTAGCTGAGAAATAAAAGAAGATACAGATATCATGATAACAGCATACAAAAAAAAAAGTCAATCAATTGTTAGAACATGGGTTGTATTTTTAATTAATAATTCACTGTTTGTTAGATTTTTATTCTGATTTTGAAATTTACCCGGATTATTTTTACGTGAATTTTGGAATTTACGCGGATTTCGGAATTTACGCGGTTTTTTTAGCGGATTTTGGAATTTACGCGGTTTTCTTTTACGCGGTTTTTGTTTACGCGGCACTTATCCCCCGCGTAAAAAGCGACTCCAGTGTATAAGAAGGACTAATATCAGATGGACGCGTGGAAACGACCGCATCGAGTCCCGGCTAGCATCTCAATAAAACCTGTTTTTTCACCAAGCAGTGGACTGTATTCTGCGATCATGTTTGTGCGTGTTCGATTGCAAATTTTCCACAGCCGCCCATGCGGCTGACACGCAAGATCAACGAATCTGCAAATCTCAACCAAAGTAGCAGTTATGCTACTTAGGAGAGAGTGCGTTTCCACGGAATGATTCCGAGCGGCCCAGTGCCGCGTGCAATGCGAGGTATGGAAAATTCCATACCACTTTGGTCCTGTTAGGGACCAATCCAAAACACAAAACTGTACCACGGACCGAATAAGGGATTAACTAGTTGATAGCAAATTAAAGTATTTATTACTTTGTACACATTTTATATTTACAGCAAATTTACAATATTTAACAAGTTCAAATATCAAACTTTCTTTTAAGCTCTTTCTTCTATCGTGAGTTCAGCACATAAAATAAACATCTTCCTTTGGCGGTTGAAATAGAACTCCCTCCCTGCACGCAGTGCAGTTTGCTTGCGGTCGCAATGCACTCTCCCACGGGTGGGGCGTATGTTGGTGTTTGTGTCCTCGCGATCGTCCTTTCGTTGCGTTCCTTCCTCTGCCATCCTGTCGGTCGTACTTTCAGTGCGCTGCGCTGAGCGGTGGACTGAACATACTCCCACGGCAGAAGAAAAGTCATTCTGTTGAATTATCCTTGTCCTCAATCGATGCGTTGTCCAAAATGGGTAGCGGCGCTAGCTTATGGATCGGTCTTTTGTATGTAGTATCACCAACACGTACATCCACAACTCGAACTAGGCCATCAGAACCAGGGTAGGTTCGAACAACTCGGCCTATCTTCCATTGTTGAGTTGGAACCTTGTCTTCTTTCAAGAGAACGACTGTATCTATTGCCACGTTGATCTTCTTTCTTGTCCATTTCGCTCTTGATTGAAGCTCTGCCAAATATTCATGAGACCAGCGATTCCAGAAATGCTGTCTCAGCTGTTGGATGCGTTGCCATCGGTGCAATCGATTTATAGGAATATCAATAAAAGAGTGTTCGGGTATGGCTGTTAGAGGTCTGCCAATAATCATGTGTCCGGGGGTTAAAACTTCTGGGTCCTTTGGGTCGGAAGAATGGGAAAATAAGGGTCTAGAATTCAAAATTGCCTCGATTTGACACAAAAGAGTCGCAAATTCCATAATCGTTAAATTAGCTGATTGATAAACGCGATTCAAAATGGTTTTAACACTCTTTACTCCCGCCTCCCATAAACCTCCAAAGTGAGGTGCACTTGGGGGAATTGTTGTCCACTTTATTTCTTTGCTTTGACAGAAACTATTAATCTTATCTTTCGTAATATCTGTCTGAAACAGTTTGTAGAGCTCGTTCAATGCTGATTTAGCGCCGATAAAATTTGTACCATTGTCGCTATACACTTCTTCTGGTACTCCTCTTCGCGAAACAAATCGTCGAAGTGCCGCAAGAAATCCATCAGTCGAGAGATCCTCAACTGCTTCCAAATGAAGAGCTTTAGACACCATACATACGAATAGACAAATATATCCCTTCACGGGAGTCGCTTTTCTTGTCGTTTGTTTTACATAGATAGGCCCTGCATAATCGATTCCAACTTTCAAAAAAGCAGGTGCCACATTGATTCGACATGATGGTAAATCGCCCATGAATTGACCAGCTAGTCTTGGGTTTGATTTGAAGCAAGTAACGCAGCTTCGTGTCACTTTACGCACAGAAGATTTTGCGTTTAATAACCAATATTTTTGCCTAAGCATGGCGATAACACAACTTGGCCCAGCATGAAGATTTTCTCTATGAATGTCCACTATCAGTGCTCGTGTGAGTGGATGCTTATCAGGCAGAATCCATTGATGTTTTGCTTGGTCTGGAAGAGAAGAATGTCGAATTCTGCCTCCAACACGCAAGATGTCATCACTATCAATGTACGGATTGAGATTTTCAATTCGGTTGCATGGCTTGCCAGCACGAATGCGCTCGATTTCATCATGTAACTCATGTTTTTGTATTACTCGTATCATGCATTTTGTTGCTTCTCGTATTTCAGTAAGTGAAAGTCGTTTGGAGAAATTCCTTTTCTCAGGTTTGGACCGAAGATTAGCAATAAAGCGTATAATGTAGCCTATTATTCTTTGCGTTTTACGAAACGAGTCGAATTTCTCAAAGATCGAAAGTGTTTCATCCACAATAGCAACGTTAGCAATTGTCTCTGGTTTAAGCTCTGGGATTTCGCTTTCGTCCATTACTTCCAGCAATTCCTCTTTATACTCAATTGTCCGAAGGAAGGATGGTCCGTTCCACCACAAACGGTTGTTAGCTAAAGCTTCTGAAGACATTCCACGGGACACTATGTCCGCTGGGTTGTCGGCTGATCGTACATATTTCCAGGTAACGGTGTCATTAGATTTGATCTCTGAGATTCGATTTCTAACGAAAATTTGCAATCTTTCAAGTGGTTTATTGAACCAAGCGAGAACGACTTGACTATCGCTCCATAGAACTACTGGAACATGCTCTAGTTCCATTGCAGTAACAACTTTGATTGCCAATCGATGTAATAGCAGTGCAGCTAAAAGTTCCTTTCTAGGAATAGTAAGCGGTGTGATTGGACATACCTTTGATTTACTTGTTATCAATCTCATATTTGCGGTGCCATTATCATATAAAGAGCGTATGTATATACAAGCGCCATACGCGTCTATTGACGCATCGGCAAATCCATGTATTTCTGTCTTAACTGCATCATTCATAAAAACTTGTCGTGGGATGCGAAATTGCCCGTCCGTTGGCAATGCGGCTAGAAATTCTTTCCACTGTTGGGTAAGTTCTTCATTTATCTTGTCATCCCAACCTATTTTTTCTCTCCAGAGTTGCTGCATCAACATTTTCGCAATAACTATAACTGGTGACAGCAGTCCAAGGGGATCAAAAAGCCTTGCTATCATCGATAGAACCTGACGCTTCGTAGGGTTTGGTGTAGCACAATCTGGTTGCGATAAAAAGATAAGCTCATCATTGTTAGGATCCCACATTAAACCTAACGTTTTGATTATTTCATTTGCGCTTGTGCCTTCAATATTTACCAATTTGTCCAAATCTTTTTCTGCGATGTGTTCTAGAAGCTGATCGTTGTTAGCTGCCCATTTGTGCAAATGAAATCCTCCCAGTTTGAGAAGTGAAATCAGTTCCTGCTGAACGTTCACAACTTCTTCAAGATTAGTACCCCCGAAAAGAACATTATCTACGTAAAAAGTCTTTTTCACTACTTCAGCTGCTCGTGGATATGAAACTTCTTCATCTTTTGATAGCTGATTCAGAGCTCTTATTGCCAGAAAAGGAGCAGCTGCCATTCCATATGTGACAGTCTGCAATTCCAAAACTTTTACCTGATCCATTGGATTCTTTCGCCAAAGTATACGTTGTAGTGGAGTGTGGCAACTATCAACCAGGACTTGCCGATACATTTTTGCAATGTCGGCACTTAAAACATATCGGTGCTTGCGGAATCTCAAAATAATTGTCAGTAGATCTGGCTGAATAGTAGGACCAATCATCATCTCATCGTTCAAAGATCTCCCGCCAACCTTCGCTGACGCATCGAAGACCACTCGACATTTTGTTGAAGAACTTGATGGTCTGAGCACAGCATGGTGGGGCAAATACCACTTTTGAATACCATCTTTATCCTGTTTCTCATTAATTTCCTTGCAATGTCCCAAGTGTACATATTCCTCAATGAATTCATCATATTGTTGTTTGATTTCTGGCTGTTTGCATAGCTTAGACTCCATCATGTAAAACCTTCTTATAGCCATCTGTCTTGAATCTCCTAGTTGCTTACATGTTTCTTTTAACGGCAGTTGAACCACATAACGACCTTCTGAAATGCGACGGAATGTTGACTGAAAATGAGCTTCACATTCTTCAGCCTCGGTTGGCACACATTGCTCAGAGGCCACGTTTTCCAATTCCCAGAAACGCTGAATTTGTTTATTTAATTGCTCATCTGATGATATTGCGGTATGTGAATGGAAGATAGAGCCTGATACAGAGTCGCCATCAACTCTTCCACCAATAAGCCATCCGAATTGCGAGTCAATTAACGTTGGTGAGTTTTCGAAGAGTTTCACTCGACCAGATTTGATTAAATCATCGAACCACTCCATTCCGATCAGCAAATCTATCTGACCAGGTTGGTAGAATGAAGGGTCGGCCAATTGCATTTCTGACGGAATGTTCCACGAAGCGACATCAATCTCGTAAGTTGGCAGAATTCCAGTGACTTTACGCGATACCAAACAATCCAATTCTATTCTGAAGTTGTTAAACCTTGATAGTACTTGAATGCAAGTCTTATGCTGAACTTTGGATTTGATGTTGCTAACTCCGGTGACTAATATATTCGTCTCTTCCACATGTACTCCAAGTTTATTGAGCAGCGATTCAGAAACGAAATTGATTTGTGAGCCACTATCCAAAAGTGCTCGACATATATGCGGATTTCCATGTTTATCCAAAATGAATACTTGTGCTGTTAGCAGCAACACTTGCTGAGCTGCGTTTCCACGCGTGTTGGAATAAGCGGCAGTAATATCCTGCTTCGATGAGCCTTCATATGGATTTGTCAGTGTGCTTGGAGTAAAATGCTGTTTTTGATTCTCTGGTAGTGTATCTCTTTTCTCAATATTAAACGATGGACGAACTCCTTCTCTATGAAGCAAGCTATGATGTCTACGCTTACATTTCGAGCAAGATTTATATGATGGACAATCCAACCCACGGTGGCCTCTTCTCAAACAATTAAAGCAAACCCGCTTGTCACGTACCATCTTGAGCCGCTCATCAATCTTTAATGCATTAAAACTTGGGCATTTGAACGCGAAATGATCTCCTTCACAAAACTCGCAGTTAGTTGAAAACATAGCAGCATTTATTCGCGAATTAGGTTGCTTGTTAGATATTTCATTTCTTTTAGGTGATATACGATTAAACTGATTCTCATTGCTAATTGTGGAAACCTGACATCTTTCGAGAATGGAAATGCGATTCTTGAGAAACGAGATTGTGTCATGATAATTCGGAAGCGACCCATGTTCCATTGTTGATTCCCATGCTCGTTTGCTCTCTTTGTCTAGAGCGCTAGTAAGGATGTGTACGACAACCAGTTCGGACACACCTGAAAATTCCTGACCCAGAAATTTCAAATTTTCGACATGACCCACACATGTATCAACAAGCTTCCGTAATTCGCAATGATCTTCTTTAAATATCTTCGTTATGCTTAACAGACCAACAATATGCATATCAATCATGCGCCTCTTATCCTCGAACCTCTCTCTTAAAATTTCCCATGCGCGATCATAATTGCCATCAGCAATTGTTTTCGCATCAATCAAACCGGCAGCATCCCCAATCAATGCTTTCTCCAAATGATAGAGCTTGATTCGTGGTGGCTCATTTGACTTGTTCACCACATCCCCGAACATAATCTTGAACTTTTCCCACTGCTCGTATTTGCCATCAAATGTAGGAATGGCACGAGGAAGCGATTGTTGCACAATCAACGGCTGTTGACTTACTGGTTGACCAGTAGCAGGACGAGAGTCAGGTGCGGCAAAATTCTCGAGCCACGTCTCGAGAAAAATCGACACATTATCGTATAGCGTCTCGAATTCAACGTACTCACAGTCTTGATCCTCTTTCCGATCATGCGCCACCACCGCCACGATCCGTTCATGGTAGTTGTGAAATTCCTTATAGGCAGCATCTAGTTTCTTTATGTACACCTTTACCTGTGGCGATGTTAGCTGCGTTTGTTCCTCTTCCACTCTCTCCAACATGTCGTATAAGCGGATGATTTTCCCTTTCGCTAGTCCTCGAAGATTGGACAGCGTGTTGTACTCTGCCATGTCGGCGCCATCGCCGCTACCGGATTGCGCACCGGTCCCGCCAGCAGCTCCACCTTTAGCATGCGTGTTCTTCATTCTATAGCACTTGAAATCACTTCCACTTTAAGCTTTAATAGTTTTTGTTGCACATTAAATGTTTTCATAAATTTACCAATGTCCAATGTCTTTTTCCAATAATCCAATATTCACTTTTTGCAATTTGCAAGCACTTTTTCCAGTCTTTTTGCGATTCACTATTTCAATTTTGTTTGCTACCAACCAGCTAATCCACTCACTCAAATCCATGGCACAGTTTGCTTGCCAAATCGTTGACCAAAATCCAAACGCCATCCATATGTCATCCGGCCTCCATCCGGCTCGAAGGACCAAATGTTTTTTCACCAAGCAGTGGACTGTATTCTGCGATCATGTTTGTGCGTGTTCGATTGCAAATTTTCCACAGCCGCCCATGCGGCTGACACGCAAGATCAACGAATCTGCAAATCTCAACCAAAGTAGCAGTTATGCTACTTAGGAGAGAGTGCGTTTCCACGGAATGATTCCGAGCGGCCCAGTGCCGCGTGCAATGCGAGGTATGGAAAATTCCATACCACTTTGGTCCTGTTAGGGACCAATCCAAAACACAAAACTGTACCACGGACCGAATAAGGGATTAACTAGTTGATAGCAAATTAAAGTATTTATTACTTTGTACACATTTTATATTTACAGCAAATTTACAATATTTAACAAGTTCAAATATCAAACTTTCTTTTAAGCTCTTTCTTCTATCGTGAGTTCAGCACATAAAATAAACATCTTCCTTTGGCGGTTGAAATAGAACTCCCTCCCTGCACGCAGTGCAGTTTGCTTGCGCTCGCAATGCACTCTCCCACGGGTGGGGCGTATGTTGGTGTTTGTGTCCTCGCGATCGTCCTTTCGTTGCGTTCCTTCCTCTGCCATCCTGTCGGTCGTACTTTCAGTGCGCTGCGCTGAGCGGTGGACTGAACAAAACCAATTCTCATCTTACTCATTTGAAGGTAGTTCATCTAATGTATTTGATGAACAGCGTGTTTTTCAACGACCCGAGATTGAGTGCATGCTTGATTCTATAAGAAGCAATCGAACCTGTTATTACGATGATTGATATTGTTCGCTATACCATAATATTATATGCAGCATTAGTAGCAATTACTGCCTAAAAACTACCATCTATCGAGAACTAACTTGAAGTAGGGCTACCTGTTGCTTAAATATCGACTATAAATAAAAGCTCGAGCCTCAGTGAGCATTTTGTTAGCAGCATTATAGTCAAACAGATTTTATCGTTTCCCACTTTAATGGTCCTACTCACGAAAGTAGAATCCAATTCAATAGCCATTCCGCAGCACTAGCAATTATCGTCCCCTCATTCACCCATGTCGAAAAGTAGGGTCTCACGTCACTAAATAAATCTCGATACAAGAACCATTCTTAATGTGTTGCTAAATTGAAAACGTTTTATTTAGCGATGATTTACGATTACATTGCTTGATTAACGAAAAGTAAGAACGCGATCCGTGTTTAGGCTCGATTTGTTCTGTGCGTCGAACTAAAATGGGTATTTAATTCGATTTAGACACCACTGTTGCTTCGGATCCAATCACGTGCTGCCGCCACCCTGGAGTACACACCGGGATAGTTGGGTTGGGCACAACCCAGACCCCACGATACAATTCCCACGAGTGTACCGTTAGCGACGAGTGGACCACCCGAATCACCCTGGCAGGCATCTTTACCACCCTGCTGGTAGCCAGCGCAAATCATGCGATCGGTTACGCCACCGTAAATAGTATATGCCTTGTCACAGCTCGTCTGGTTAACAGCCGGTACATATGCCGCACGTAGAATTGCCCGGGACTCGGCAGCGTTCTGGGTATTTCCCCAACCGGTTACCTCGCACAACGTACCATCTTCAACGGGTTCGTCCTGTCCAGGCAATGCGATCTTCTGAACATTTCCACCCAGTTTGAGATCACTTTTCAATTGCAGTAAAGAGTAGTCGTAGTCAATGGTACTGTAACTGAACTGTGGGTGTTGTACAATTCGACTGATATTGATCACTTCACCCCCGGACGCATGTTTGGAAGAACCAACCCTAACGGTGAGACTAGATACAGAGGAACCGTCAGTACAATGGGCCGCCGTAAGGACCCATTTGGTGGAAATAATAGATCCTCCACAAATATGGCTCCCACGGGTTTGCAACGACACCTGATGGGGCGCGTCCTCGATACTGATTTCGAAGCCACCTACAATGCGATGTCCTCTCGAGGATATCTGCGAGCTGAACCCATAATGCGGCCGTGGAAACGTAGGCACGAATATGTCACCCTCTGGAAGCACTATTCAATGCACATTAAGTATTTCAGTATATAATTGATTCAAAAAAATTGAATACCATTTCCGGAGGCAGAGAGTAGCACAGTGCACAGGAGGCCCAATATCACTAGCATCGTTGAAACGGTTGCTAAGTTCTTCGTAAACTATGGTTCGGTAAGAACGAATCAGCAATTTTTATACTCTAATCGCAATCAATTGTAATAAATTAAATCGTCCTGATGACACGTGGTAGATAACACTATCAGCGTAAGAAGTCGCATTGAATATCGTCATAATTTACTTGGTAAAAATGATTGGTTTCAATGAATGGGTTTCATGTTCGAGTGGGTCGAGCGACATGTCTCGAGTAGAAATAATTTTGCAGCCAAATCCATCCGCAAATAGTTATTGTTTTGTGAGATAATTGGTGCTCGTTGCAACACGAGGCACCACTTACGACTACTGGAATTATATTCACTTAATGACCAAGTGTTTCGACCATATGGTAAGATAGTTATGTTTCAGTTATTAACACTGAAAAAGAGCATTGCTATAAGACAGAAACGAGTTTTTTTTTTTGTTCAGAACGCTCAATTTTTCAAATTCTTCATATTTCTGTAGTTTAGGCATTCTAGAATATACCCTAGAAATGACTTATCGAAAATCCTATTATTTACCGAGTTAGAGCCATTTTAGTGATGCGGTGATTTACCTGCTATCACCATAACAATGAAATTCATACGCGTTTTTCTCGAAACTAGTTTTTTCAAACTGGCGTACACGATATCTCAAGTTCTACTGAACCGATTCGTGTCGAATTTATATGGATACAATTTGCAGGCATCTCTCTATCGCATGAACCTCTAAAAATAATATTTTTTAAATTTTACCATTTTTAAAAAAATCGGGAAACGTAGGAATAGCGTTTTGAACCACATATTGTTTTTTCAAACGGCCGCCATTTTCTCAAAATAGAAGTTTTTGACTTGTCCGAGGTTCATGCAATAGCGGCATCTTTACTGATTCAGAATCTGTTCGATTTTTCTGTTCCAGATAACCAAAAGGGCTGGAATCGTGTACGCCATGGCACAACTTTTTTGTGAACCCTCTCACTTCATCAGCTCTTAATGATTCTAGTTATGAATTTTATTTCTCCGTTCTATTTTTGTTTTATTGTTTAAAGATAGATGAACAAATAATGATATAATGAATAGTCAAAATATTATATGTTGCATTTTTACGGAGCCCGAAAAAACGTTCGATATTCGTGTCTCTACACTAGAAAACCCTCTCAATAAAATCAAATGTTGTCATTTTTATTTCTTCGTTGATCTTATCTAATCCATAGAACTTGGGACACAATAGCGACGAATTAATTTTATTTTTAAAGTTTTGCCTCTGGTGCTCACTGTCGATCACCTTGTTGTTTCTCATTTTCTGAAATCAAGGCAAGTTACTCGCCTCGGTAAATATGAAACTATAATTTGTCAATGTAGTACCGTTAAATTTCGCAATTGACGTTGTTTTTTTACAACTCTCAAAAAAAAAAACACTAACACTAACGTGTCGACCTTTATATTTAGTCATATTCAAGGCCAGCATAGACTTTTATAACCATTTGCAAAAAACTGCAGAATCGCATCGAATATCTGTCGAAGTTGAGAAATTCGAGTGTAGTAAACACCATTATGATTATGTCCATTCATATTTTTAGATTGCACAATCAAAATGAACATCGCCGTGTACCAGGAACCTGCTCTACGGAGAAATGTGGACGTTTAAGCAGAAGTCGGCGCCGTTCCTTAAGTCGCTTGATCATCAAGAATGGCTAAAAAACAATAAAAAACACATAAAAATGGTTCGCATGATCTCCGGAGCTCTACAGATCTCCAAAATCCGATTTTTCAGTGTTACGTAATTTGTGTAACACGCCCATGTGCAATCGGGGAAGTAGTGCTCATTCGGTGCGTTCCAACTTTAAGGAGGAGATCCTATTTACTTGATTGAAACCTTGTTGGACACAAGGTTCAAGTCAGGCATCTTGAAACTGGAGAAGAAGGTTCCAGTTTAAACTGCATTCCTCCAGGTTTTCTTTTCGATCCAATCAAACAGTTAAATTCCAGTTTTTCAATACTATTCAGATTTATTTAGTTTTTTATATTTACCCTTTGTATTTTGCGTGAAATTTACAATGCATAAATATTATTCCACCCTCACCCTTTTATATATTATAAAAAAACTAAGTTCCAGAGTGCCGTGCGAGAAACGAATCTTAGAATGCCAACTTCACACATAGGTTAGTGCTGGGTTCGACACTAACTAATGCATAACATTTTGATAGAACTTTTCAATTTCTGAAGAGACTTTTTATTTTTTGTTTCCTGCAATTGGTAATCAAAACCGAGCGGTACTTACAATTTCTTGCATAAAGTAGATTTGAAAATGTTGCACTTAATTTGAAGTGTATCTTCCAGTTCGTCCAATATATATTCGAAAAATCTTGTTCATCTATTCCCATCTATACTTTCTAGTCGAACGAAGGTTTAATTTTTATTTTTCTGTGGGGAGTACTAGGAAGGTTTCAAATAGAATTTAATCATCTTCCATCACCTTTATTGAACATTTATTTTCGATGTGTTTTGATATTTATATATGACTAAATCGCATTGTGATTTTTGCAAATATATTACAGATAAATCTGTTTATGTGCGATCATTGTTTGCGCAATTTCTCATTTTTGCGACCCTTTCTCTGTGATTTTATTATTTGTGCGATTAGTATCTGTGATTCAAGTTCCGATTTGATAATAAAATTGTACAAAAAGGGTCGCAGGTTTGCCTATATAATCATCTAGACACCAGCAACCATTTTAATCCAATCACGTACTGGACCACTTCGCTGTACACACAACCTGATTTCCCTGTTGGAATTCCCACAAGTTTTCCCTTGACGATGAATGGACTACCCGATTCCAATTGACAGAGGTCTACATCACCTTGTACAGACTCAACACAAATCGTGCCGCTAGGTAGGCCCTTCTCACAGAGATTTCGGTTAACAACCGAGACAATTGTTCTCTGAAAGTTGAGAAGTAAAAATGAAGATTGAATCAATGTTTTTGTGTTTATTTTACCTCATTTGCCCAGTCGAATACCGAGCCTATTGTACCATCTTTGATGAATTCGTCCTTCTCGGGAAGAGCTACTACCGGAACATCAGCACTTGGTTTGACTGAGACCAAAGCAACACCGTTTTTCTTAGTAATTTTTAAAACGCTCGTTTTAAAGGCCTAGTTGACACCGGGTACAACACGGATCATTAAACTTCCTGGAAGTTCACAATGGGCTACGGTAAGGACCATATCGCGGGATACAAAAACTGCACCACAATAAACAGAAGGGCCGCTCTTAAAAAATCCCACTTGATCACGTACATCCCCGTACCCGCGACGACCACTCGATGAACTTTGGGGAGTCAACCCATAACGTGAATGTGTATTTGTTGATGCTCCATCTAAAAAAAGCATTACAATCTTGTTTCTTGTAGCAGAGTAACCAAATATAAAATTATACCACTTCCGTAAACTGCAGCGAGCAGACCAAAAAAGGGAAATAATACTGCAAACGTCATATCTTGTATTCAGCGTCTTGTTCTTTCGTAAAATGTAACTCGTTAGAAGCGAACCATGGCTTATTATACCTCACTCTGAGCCGTTGAGTCTGTGAAAACAAAACACATGCTATTGCTATTATCAGTGCAGATATAAACTTTTTTTTACGATTTGAATACCCTTACACAATCTACGCACAATCTCACAGATATGTACAAGTGTACGCGATTGTTTGAAATGTTGATCAACGTTATAATAAATCATATTGTACATCCAAGTGAAAATAAACAAATGAATAGATAATCAAGGATCGAACGATTAAAATTTGGTCATCTTAACTTAGACATAATTCTCCCATTCTTAAAAAAAAACATGGAATTTTAGCGGAGACATATCAAATTATATCAAATAAATGCCACATTGAAAACCCAAGAAATCTGGGCGATGCTTCTGAATAAAAAAGAGCAAACGCTTTCTCTGTATTGAGAAGTTTCTCCAATTTCAGCATCAACCCACATTTTTCTAAAACTGTGGAAAGATTTTTTTCCACATTGAATGTGAACGAAACAATAGTGCGTAAAAGGCTAGATTCGCAAATTGCAAATTGCGGCATGTCTTTGAATATCAAACTGTCCAAAATGATTGAGACCAGCTTCAACAGTAATAATGATCAGCACAAAAAAATGGGTAGGCTATATATATGATATAACCGCAAGGTTGACGTGGGACTACCTTAACTTAGCAATCATTTGTTTGTATTGATTAAAATTATGATTGAATGGAACAATTTCCAAATTCAATTGGATTCAATATATTTGCTTTGTGAGTAAAAAGATCGTAAAATGCCATGTAAAATCAATTCATGTAATAGATTATGTTCTTCGTTACAAGTAAATTTAATTGAATTTCACGTTTAGTATGAGGACATCTTGGTTTTGATGTCTGTGTTAGGCAAACACATTTCAGTCAGAACAAAAATGACCCCGATTTGCGTGTATTTGAGTCTTTGTTAGGTAAACACATTTCAGTCGGAACAAAAATACCGCTGACCTGCATGAATATGCAATGCCAATTTCCTCAGACACCTTGGTTCTAAAGTCTGGGTTGGGGGAAACACATTTCAGCCGAAACAAAAATGCCCCCGACTTAAATGTATTTGCAATGCCAATTTCCCTACGCTCCTAGGACTTAAAGTCTGTGTTAGGGAAACACATTTCAGTCGGAAGAAAAATACCCCCAATCTGCATGAGTTGCAATTCCAATTTCCTCAGACACCTTGATTCTTCAGTCTGTGCTGGGGAAATACTTTTCAGTTGGAACAAAAATGCCCTCGATTTACATGTATTTGCAATGCCAATTTCCCCACGCTCCATGGATTTGAAGTCTGTGTTAGGGAAACACATTTCAGTCGGGACAAAAATACCCCTGCAGGTGAATATAGAATGCCAATTTCCTCAGACACCTTGGTTTTGAAGTCTGTGTTGGGGAAAATGAACAGCCGGAACAAAAACGCCCCCGACTTAAATGTATTTGAAATGCCAATTTCCCCACGCTCCATGGATTTGAAGTCTGTGTTAAGGGAATACATTTCAGTCGGAACAAAAATACCCCCGACCAGCATGTATTTGCAATGCCAATTTCTCTAACGTTATACGTGAAGGGGTTAATATCCGCACACACAAAATTCATTCTCGAAATTCGAGTTTTCATCCGATATTTTCAGGGAGTGAAAAGAAAAAATCAAAGTTAGTTTTGGCATCATTCATTCAGTTTATTTTGTCTCTATATTCGAATGTCCGAACCTTGGCCTTAACCCCAGCCATAAGGTTCTGCATGACCTTAGAATCGACAGTTTTTTTGTATATTCAACCATACTTTTTAATTTCTTCTATTTTCTTCACCACTTTGATCCGATTTAGAAGGTGCCCTTCATAATGGTCCAGTATTTTTCTATTGGGTGCGGTTCCAGAGTGTTTGGGTGGTTCAGATCTTTCGACACGATTTCGACATCATTCGCCTTATACTACTCTAACACGTCCTTTCGTGTAGTGGCATGTTACCAAATTCGGCCAGAAGATCGTCGGACCGCGGTGGGCCTTCAGGGAAGGGAAAAGCCGTTTTGGAGCCATTCTTCCAAATACATGTTAAATTGGTATCCATTGGCGTAAACTCTTGCTGCCAATATACCCCAGAGTTTCTCAATCGGCTTGCAATCCGGACTACATGCTAGCCAATCAAATACGGTGATATCTTTTTCCGGAAACCAGGCCTTGGTATGTCGGGAAACATGAATAGGAGCGTTGCCTTGCTGAAATACAACAGGTTCATTCATATGATGCTCCAAGTATAGAACCAAAAAGTCTTCCAGAAACTCGCAGTAGTTGTTGGAATTCCAGCAGATAGGCTTCTCGTCATAAGAAAATCTTCCCCATACCATAACCGTTCTTCCACCAAAATTTCGCTTGGATCGAGGGACATTTAATTCCGCCAAATCGTGTTAGTATTGACTATAACAGTCAGGGCGTTCGAGGTTATTTTTTTTTTACGTAGAACTACGTCTTTCATTAAGCGTGCCAAATCAGAAAACAGGTCACGTTTTTATGAAATAAAATTAACGTTAATAACTATATTGTCACGAACGGATTTTGGCGATTTACATACCAAACGAATCGGAAATTTCATAAAATTTGTTTGATATGCTATACATTACAATCCCAAAGTCTGTATATGGTTTAAATTGATGAAAATTGGAAGCATTCCCATTTCCCCATATATTTGTTCTGTCCATTTGTGTGCTTTCCCGAACAGAGCTGTCTATAACGAGCAACTTATCGACGAGCAACGAAGGGGAAATCATAAGATGTAAAGTCTCTGTGAACAGAGGAAAAGAAGAAAAACGAAGGGGAATATTTACCTAGAGTATAAACAATGGGTCTCGCTGAGGAAAACTTTCATTCTTCGTGGGGAAATCGACTGAACAACATCGTTACTGGGCGAGCTGAACGGCGGAGGATCGAATGCTTTTCTCAAGGCAATGGGGATGGAGGAGTAATATTATGGATAAAGTAAAGTTTTTCGGGCCTTTTCGAAGGTTAGAGACGAACGAACTGAAGAAGTTTAAAGTCTCAAGCAAGGAAGGGAGGCAAACTTTCAGTATCGTTCTGTGTTCAAAGCAATGAATATCGCTTGTTCTTCCTTGTTTTGCGTCATCACATGTCTTCGTTTCGGATTGAGCTGTGGACGCGACCAAAATTCTCGCTCGCTGATGTCTCTGGCATTGCAATCATTACATCAAACTGACGTCATTGCATTAAGGTGAAGGTGGAAGCTAGCCACAAATGGCTGCCACAATGGCGCTCATTTCTTTCATCTCCGTCCCTCACCCCTCGCCCGAAAATCAATAATTTCGCGAAACAGTGTGAAGAAAATTATCGTTTTCGCACACTTCCCATCAAATAATATCAACCAAAATTTAATCGATTACTCACAAGATATCAAATTTTCATCTGCTGTCGCACTGTATAGTGAAAAACGTCGGAAAACTCGAGCAAGTGCTCTGAAAGTTAAATTTTCATTTTTCAATCTTCAGCAATGGTTTTGTTTGTGTTGGTGAAAGCATCGTTATTTTTTTGACACTGATGCCAGACAACATCATCGAAACAGCTATCAAAACCACTCAATAAAATGTTATTCCTGAGTCATAGCCTTTCATGTCATGAAAATCAATAGAATAAAATAGTGTTGATATCAATACAATCATTATTTTTACGTTTAATGGGTCTATAATGTAAGTTTTAGCAACTTTAACATTGTGTAAGAAAATTGTATTGCAGAGCTCGGAACACTGCCACGGCTGCCTATGCTTTCAAAAACAATAAACGGAAAAGTATTACATTCAATCAAAATGTCTCAGCCAACGAAGAGAAGGGTTAAGGTTCTCCAACGTGAATATGTGAAAACAATACGACCAACAAAGGAAAATATTGAGGAATTATCAGCATCGAGTTACTATGCGGTAGAACTTGTTAATATCAAAAGAGCCCCAATTCGCATGTGTTATAAATTTGCACATGTTACGCTCGCGTATAATCAGAATTTTACTTCATATGCAAAAATACCCCTTCTATATATTTATGTTTGCAATTGGCTTGGTTCATCGGAACATATCGTTCATACATTTAACTTCAGTATTGAATTGTTATTTTTTTTTTTCAAATGTATTCAAAGACTCGTGTCAATGAAGCGCCACACAGTCTGATAAGTGAATTGATCTATTTACATGTGCTTTGCTCTTCTCTCACAAACACTATTACCCCATTTTTACACGTGGTTTTACCTATACTACTACAATGGCTAGCTTCCACCTTCACCTTAAGGTTCTGAGCTACACATAGTGATCCCCGATTTTTGAAATTAATCGTTCATCAGCTAATCGAATAGTTTTCAGCAGTTCGTTATTCCATACGATTAATCGACCCAAATAATCGATTAATCGATTAATCGCAATACTGAGAGAAATAATCCGTCAGACTAATATTTCTCATTTGCTAGAAAGCCATATGGAATCAAAAATATGTTAATTCCACCTGAAAATCAATTATTATCCTTTACGCTCCCCTAAAGTCGTAAAGAATGCTCAATTCGCGTTGACGGCATTGAGCTTCGTTTATGAACTTACGGGAGCGTCAAAGATAATGATTGATTTTCAGGATAAAACTGCAACGGCCGTACGTTTTTTTCTCAGCGTTTGGATCGATTAATCGACGTAAATTATTCGTTCGCTTCGATTATTGGTTGTGCAGTATTCGTTCGATTAATAATCGATTTCTGTAGGAAGTATTCGATTAATCGATTAATCGAACGATTATCGGGGATCACTAGCTACACAATTGTGTGGGGAATCATCAAGCTAGGATATCGTCAGCTCACCTAGAAAATAAATGTTCTGGAATTTTATCAGTGATATGGTTTCGCATCACGGTAGGAAAACTCTCTCCACAAAGAATGACAGCTAAGCTTATCTAGGGCTTCTGTTGAGAAGAGCGCAGAATGGAGATAAGTGTGTGTATATTTAGTTGCTTCATGTCATCGATATATGGATATTTGTATGCGTACGTGAGTGCTTCATTACCCGTACGTACTAATAGTGCATCTTCGCTACGCTGCAACCCCAATTGCATCTGCTCCCGTGTGCATTGGACCTGTAACGATGCAACAATCGCCTAATTTTTAAGCTATGACTACTGTTTGGTGTTGCAAATTATGCAGTCGTAATGATAAATATAAACAAGGAGGGGAGATAGCGGGAGGGAAATATTTACGCTAGGGTATTGGTAATGAATCTCTGCTAACACAAATATTCAGCCTTTTTCCAAGCAGTTAACATTGTTTGTTTTCTGTCATCAATGCATTGAACTGATGCTATGATGAAGCAGGTGTGAAGGTTGTGCACCAAATAACCAAGATGTCTGGGGAAATCGGCTTTGCAAACAAATGCGAACTGCGAGAACTTTTGTACTCGCTTGCGTTTAACACGGTCTCCTAAACTTAGGAACCACGTGCAGACACTAGAGGCGAATGAACTTTCAGGTTTAAATCCTCTATGGTATATAAAGTAGAAGTTGAAGTTGTTGATTCATGCAAGCCGGAGGTACTTCTGCACCCGCATGTTTTTTTTGCATTCCGAAAAGTGTTTTCCTAACACGGATTACAAGAACGGGTACGAACATAACGCTTTGGCTCGGTTATTCAAGATTGCATTGAAGGATATACATTCATATCTTCTGCTCACTGGAATGATTGCTAAGCTAAGGTAGTCTCACGTCAACCTTGCGGTTATATCATAGATATAATCCAAGGCTGAAAGTGAAAATAAGCCAAAAGGACAAAGTGACAAAAATAAAAATGAAAAAGCTAAACATGCTGATGGTTCAGACGGCGCAAACGGTAGTGCGGTATGTTTTGTGGCAGTTATTCGATACAGCTGGGTAATCGATAGTGGTGCCACATGCCATATGACTAGTGACAAATTGTTTTTCGCGGAATTGGATGAAAGTGTTGATTCCATAGTGACTTTGGCTGATGGGAATAAAACCCAAGCAACGGGAATCGGTAACGGTATTGTGTACGGTGAAAATGCGAAACGTGAAAGAGTCGAAATTACTCAGAAAAATGTACTTTATGTTCCGGAATTAGACGGCGGGTTGACTTCAGTGGGATCATTAGTCGCCAATGGATTTATCGTGAAGTTTGGTGCATCGGGTTGTGAATTATTCAATGAACGCGGTAAAGTGGTAATTATCGGCGAAAAATGCGGTAGTCTGTATAGGCTGAAAATTTGTGAGTCTTCGATGAAGGTTGCAGGTGATCACCATGCGTGGCGTCAGCAAACCTGGCATCGTCGAGTCGGGCACAGGGACCCCGATGTTCTACGACGAATGGAATCGGAGGATCTGGTGCGTGGATTCAAAATGAATGACTGTGGTGTGCGTATCACATGCGAAAGCTGCTTGAAAGGTAAACTGACCCGAATGCCGTTTCCTGCGTCAGGCAAGCGGAAGACATCAGAACCGCTGGAATTGATTCACGCAATAATGAAGAACGCAATAATCTTGAGGATGCGAACATTGATCCTGATGATGATAACGGTATTTTTTTCGTCCGACATTGAAGGTTGGAGTGAGGCTTTATCAGATGGTTCTATTCCTGATGAAGTTGCTCGTGTTCAGGAGGAACAGGAAGTGCTGCGTCAAAGTAGGCGAAACCGTGGTATTTTACCTGCCCGTTATAGTGATTACGTGGTGAGTCTCGCGAAGGATGAGGCTGAAGAACCAACGGATTACCGTGAAGCTATTCAGGAAACTAAATGGAAGGTAGCAATGAATCAAGAAATGGAGTCTCATGCAGAAAACGGAACTTGGGACTTGATACAGTTGTCACCTGAAAAGAGAGCTATTGGGTCGCGCTGGGTATTTAGGTTGAAGCGCAACGAACAAGGCGATGTCGTGAAAAATAAGGCTAGATTTGTCGCCCAGGGCTACAAACAACGATACGGTGAAGACAATCTGGATGTTTTTGTATCGGTTACGAGACAATAAACTTTTCGAGTATTATTGGCGATAGCGAGAAAATATGGTATGATTCTCAATCATTTTGATGTGAACACGGCGTATTTACATGGAAAAATTGAGGAAGAAATTTATATGCGGCAACCCTCTGGATTTTCAGTTACTGGAAAGGAGAAATTTGTCTGTAAGCCGAAGAAGCATTCAGCGCGTTGTTGGAACCAAACGCTCCATAGTGTGTTAATCAAGCTCAGATTCAAACAGTATTCGTCGGATAGTTGTCTATATATTCGAAACGACGACAGAGGTATTATTTTCATATTAATTTACGTCGATGATATTTTGATTGGATGCAAAAAAGAAAGCATGATTACGAGTGTATTCGAATCGTTACGCGAAAAATTTGACGTTATGAACCTAGGTGAAGTAAAGCATTTTTGGGACACGAAGTTCAGCGTGAAAATGGTTACTAAAGCATACGTTTGACAAGTTACATCAAGTCGTTGATTAAGAAATTTGTTCTTGAAGAGTGCAAGCCATCAAGTACTCCAATGGATCCCGGGTATCAAGGAGCAGATGATACGAGTCAACCTTTCTCAGATACTTTCCAGTACAGGAGTCTTGTAGGAGCACTTTTATATGTAGCAGTAAATGCAAGGCCAGATATAGCAGTGAGTATTTCCATTACTTGGTCGAAAAGTTAGTGTGCCGACTGAGATGGATTGGGAAGCTGCAAAACGTGTAGTGAGGTATTTGAAGGGCACAATGAAGGTACGATTGAGATTCGAGCCAGGGAAGGAATGGACACTGGTGGGCTACTCCGACGCTGATTGGGCTGGAGATCATGCAAGTAGGAAATCTACCACTGGGTTTATATCCTTCTTCGCTAACGGTCCTATCGCTTGGGCGAGTCGTCAGTTTGTCCTCGATGGAAGCGGAGTATATCGCGTTAAGCGAGGCGTGCTGAGAACTTCTGTGGCTTCGACGGTTGATGGCAGATTTCGGCGAGGATCTATCGAAAGCAACGACGATTTTCGAAGACAATCAAAGTTGCTTGTCATTTGTGAAAGCTGAACGCACAAGCAAGAGGTCTAAGCATATAGATACCAGGCAGCATTTTGTGAAAGACATGACAGAAGGAGATGAGGCCAAGTTGGTGTACTGCCCTACAGAGCGGATGTTAGCGAATGCATTGACGAAACCATTAGGTGCTACCAAATTCAGGCAGTTGCTAGAGATGTCTGGATTTGTGATGAGCAAGTTCGGTGCTCGTTGAGGAATGTGGGAGGAATCACCGACCACCTTTGCTTTGCATTCCTATCTTTAATATTATTCTCAGTAGTTACTGCCAACATTGCAGAGACAAACAATGTAGTGACCGTTAGATTTCTCTGAAAGCATTTGTTTTAGTTGACAATTATATTCCGTTGAGTAAAGACATATTTAATGAGTAAAAGTGTCTTTCATTTGAATAAAGGAAGTGTTCCCTTTCCTTTTCTTGTTCCGTTACTTCGCCGGTTCGTTTCGTTATTAATCTGCGGGTTCTGCCCACAGTATGGTGACCATACTACACAAGCGTACTCAAGAATTGAACGTACCAATGCGCAGTAGAGTGCCTTTATGCAATGCACATCTTTAAACAGCTTTGAAACGTGGAAAATGAAGCCAAGCGATTTGGATGCTTTAGACGTAATGTAGAAAATGTGGGCACGAAATGTCAGCTTGGGGTACAACATGACGCCAAGGTCTTTGATGGTGTTGACACGTTCCAATATTACACCATGCAGCTTATAATCGAAGATTATTGAAGAGCGCTTGCGGGAAAACGATATCACAGAACACTTCGATGGATTTAGAGTCATTACACATACCATTCGGCGAAAATATCCAACTGTTGTTGAAGAAACTCGGTGTTTACAGTGGAATTCACAGGAAGGAACAATTTGAAACCATCTGCGTATGAAAGTTTCAAGCACTTCAAACATAAATTGATGTCGTTAAGATACAGAAGGAATATATATGGACTGAGATGACTCCCTTGCGGAACACCGGATGTTACATGAAATGGAGTAGATATGCTATCACCGATCTTCACTGACATGACACGGTCGGTTAAATATAATCGTGGCCAGCTGAGAAAAAAGCCGTTGAAACCGATGCGCTAAAGCTTAGCTACAGCGATGTTATGATTTTGATTTGATGATTTGATGATTTTGTCAAATGCAGCAGAGAAATCGGTGTATATTGCGTCGATCTACTGTCTCCTTTCAAGTGAACGAGCTATGAACGAGGTATACGAAACAAGATTTGTTGCAGTTGATCGTTTGGGTATGAAGCCATGTTGTTCTTCGGCGATGTAATTATTGCAAGAGTGAGAAATGAAGTCTAACACAATAACCTCGAAAAGCTTGGAGATAGCACATAGGCATGCAATTCCTCTATAATTCTTAACATCCTTTTTGCAACCTTTTTTGAAAACAGGAAAGATGAATGATTTTTTCCATGCATTCGGAAAAGTGCAACTAAGGATGGAGCGGCTGAACAAGATGCTCAGCGGTAACGAGAGGCTGTTAGAGCACATCTTCAAAATTACAGATGGGATCTTGTCGGGTCCAGCATTCGTAGATTTCTTCAGATTACAGCAAGCCTTTTCTACAGATTTTGAGTTTATTACAGGGTAGGCTCCGATAGATTGAATGAAACCATCATCGAATTCAATTTAATTCAACATATTTGCTGGGTAAGTAAAAAATTTGAACAAACGCCATGTAATGTAAGTCACCTTGGTTTTGATGGCTGTGTTAGGAAACATATTTCGGTGGGAACAAAAGCTCCCCCAACTTGCATGTATTTGCAAAGTGGATTCCCCCAGTAACATTGATCTTGAAATCTATGTTGGGGAAACCGTAAATCGGGCCAATCAAAACGAGGCAGTTAGGGCGTTTAGCTAACGCTTGACATTTTGCAGTAATTCTTTTGCTTATCTCAGGAAAAATAACATCTTATTAATTGTGATAGATACTTCGAAATATTTCCTATCAATTGATGCAAACATCATTCCGATCCATCAAAAAATGTTCGAGTTATAAGCATTTGATATCTTTATTTTTTTTCCTGCATGTTTTGTGTTTAGGTTTTAATTTCACCTTCATATACTCCAGTTAGACGCAGTCCCACGTCCAAAAAATGAAATATGTTCAGCGGAAAGGTTTGAAATAACAAATTCCCGGTATATATTTGACAGAATGTATTACGCCTGAAGGCAATGTCCTCTCCTAAGAAACTGTGAAGACTATATAATCTAGTGTGATCGTAAAGAAAACTGAAATTCACATTTGCCTTATCACAACTATATGCTGCTTTATAATGAAGTCATAAAATTGCGTAATAATAAAGTTACGGTAATAACTTATGTATTTCTAATCTCATACGAAAATAAATATTGGGTTGGGGAAAAAGAAATGACGTATATTGTCAATATATGGCAACACTTAAACACATCTTGTGTTGTACTTATCGCATCGGGTCATACTATACGGCTATTTAAAGACGACAATCTGTGCTACAAGTTTCGTTTTGACAGTGTTGTGATTGTCGCAGCATTGGTTAGATCGATTTCGTACTGGTGTAGTGGCTGTCGAAGACCGATAAAATCGTTGAAATCATCCATGTAGACCGGCATGTGAGCACTCGCTCGATTGGCCAGGAACTGGGTATAGACCATAAAACCGTTTGGAACCATTTGCAGAAGATTGGATTCCAAAAAAAGTTGGATGTATGAGTGCCACACGAGTTGACGCAAAAAAATCTTTTAGACCGAAACAACGCCTGCGATGCATTGCTGGAACGGAACGAGCTCGATCCATTTTTGAAGAAGACTGACTGACTGGTGATGAAAAGTGGATCACGTACGGTGAGCCGGCCCAAACCATCGCCAGGTCCGGATTGACGGCCAGGAAGGTTTTGCTGTTTGTTTGGTGGGATTGGAAGGGAATCATCCACTATAAGCTGCTCAACTATGGCCAGACCCTCAACTCGGTTCTCTACTGTGAGCAGCTCGACCGTTTGAAGCAGGCGATTGACCAGAAGCGGTCAGAAATGATCAATAGGAATGGTGTTGTTTCACACCAGGACAACGCTCGGCCTCACACATCTTTGATTACCCGCCAGAAACTACGGGAGCTCGGATAGGATGTCCTATTGTACCCACCGTATAGTCCGGACCTGGCTCCAAGTGATTATCATCTCTTCCGGTCCATGCAAAACACTCTTGGTGATACTAAGTTGGCCACAAAAGAGGCTTCTGAAATCTGGCTGTCTGAGTTTTTTGCAAATAAGGAGGGGGGGGGGTATATAAGGGGGGGATAATGAAGTTGCCTTCTAAATGGCAACAAGTTTGCGAACAAAACGGCGCATATTTGACTTAAATTGGATAATGTTAAGTATGTTAAATAAAGCGTCAAATTTCGATCAGAATAACGCCATTTCTCCAACCCTATAGTACACTAGGGTGCCAATGAATGTATGGGAAAAATTCAACCCTAAAATATCAAAAAGTTACCCCCTACAAAATCTTCACCACCTCGAAAAAACATCCTGTGCAAAATATCGGCTCGATCGGACTTAAGGGAGAGTGGCGCAAAGCGGTCAATGTTTTAGTTCTTTGAAAATTTATTATGCCAAATGTCTCAAAATTGCATGAAACGTCGGGATCTACTGTCATATCGAAAAAAAATGGAAAAATGCCTGAACACAAAAAAATATTTTTTATGACAATTTTGTTTTTCGAGATATCAGTAAGTATCAACGTTTTGAGCAATTATAAGATTCTTGGAATTGAAAAAACAAATTGGGACCCCCGATTTCCGGTGATTTTTCGGTTTTCGAAAAACTTAAATTTTAACATTTGCGACACTAGTAAATGAAGTCTGGTTGAGCTAATATTTTGCATTGGGTAATTTATCGTGTAAAACAACATTTCGCACGAAGTTTAATATGAGAAATCGAGATGATCATTCTCATTGACACGATGAACCATACGTTTTGTTTCGTATTCCGAAAAAAGACTAAGTCCCAGAGTGTCGAGTTTTGACGAAAAACAAAAAAAAAATCGAGATGACAGTAGATCTCGACGCATTAAATTTTTTTTTTTGAAAACCCCAATTTTCTCTACTCCCCACTTGAGTGATACTTCGATTTTCAAAAAACTCAAACTTTAACCGCTTTGCGCCACTCTCGCTTAAGTCCGATTGAGCTGATATTCTGCACAGGGTGTTTTTTCGAGGTGGTGAATGTTTTTATGGGGTAACTTTTTGAAATTCAAGATGACCAATTTCATTGGAACCCTACTGATTATACATGAAATCTCTTCCCTCTGGCGCTTGCGTCACTTTGCGAGGTTACGGCAGTTTACAGAGTTACCGTGGAGGACTTAAGATTTCCATAATAAACGTCTTAATGATTTGTGGGTTGGTAATCTGAATTTTTTTTTTATTTAAATCGTTTATTTTTACAGGCTCAGTTACATAGGTTTAAAGGAGCCGAACTCCTTACTGTATTGTTACTAGTATATATACATTTTTCCTTAATTCTAATGTTAATAATATAGGAAACCGATTACTCGCGGTCAACTCGAGTTTAGAAGGGTGACATATTTTCTTCAGGAAAAGGAGGGGATATGAGGGTATATTGACACTGATCACACTCACACACTCAATCACACTCATCACACTCAATTCTTAAACCTATCTTATATCTAATATGTATTTACATTTCATCTTATTCTTAAGAAGGGATCCGATCTCTCACAAAGGAAAAGGAAAAGGAAAAACTAAGGGTATAAGGACAATCACACACGAAGATCGATAGCTTTAAGGAATACATATATTTGGGACATGTAATCAAGGTCTAACCGAGCCAACACGTCTCTCACCGGCACCATGGGCTGCCTTCCTCGGGCCCGAAGGGTGTCTTCTAAATTCGATCTGGCGATAAGATACAGCTCGCACGACCAAACAACGTGCTCGATGTCGTGGTAACCTTGGCCACAAACACAAAGATTGTTGTCGGCAAGATTAATACGAAAGAGTAGCGCATCTAACGAACAGTGATTGGACATGAGTCGGGAGAAGGTGCGAATAAAGTCCCGACTCAAGTCCAGACTTTTGAACCATGGTTTGAGGCTAACCTTAGGGATAATCGAGTGGAGCCACCGGCCCAATTCATCACCGTTCCATTTGCGTTGCCAGTTAACCATGGTATTTTTGCGGACTAAAGAATTAAATTCATTGAAGGCGATTTGACGCTGATAAATATCGCCTTCAATTGCACCTACCTTTGCTAATGAGTCAGCCCTCTCATTACCCGGAATTGAGCAATGTGAAGGGACCCAGACAAAGGTAATGACATAACAGCGTCTGGATAAAGCACTCAAAATTTCTCGTATTCTCTCAAGGAAGTACGGCGAGTGCTTTTCCGGCCTCACTGAACGGATAGCTTCGACAGAGCTAAGACTATCCGTTACAATGTAATAGTGTTCAACAGGTCGTGAGGCGACGCTGTCCAGCGCCCAGTGTATCGCTGCCAATTCAGCAATATACACTGAGCAAGGATTCTGAAGACTGTGGGAGGTGCTAAAAAGTTCGTTGAACACTCCAAATCCAGTGGAATCATTCATAGAGGACCCATCAGTAAAGTACATATTATCACAATTGATATCCCCATACTTTGCATCGAAGATCGTTGGAACGATCCTCGATCGAAGATAATCTGATGTTCCATGGATATCCTGCTTCATGGACAGATCAAAATGCACAGAGGAATTGATGTAGTCAGGAAAACAAACACGGTTGGGAATATACGAAGAAGGATCAACCTGCATGGAGATGAATTCATGATATGGACTCATGAACCCAGATTGAAAATTTAGCTCGATCAGCTGTTCAAAATTTCCGATCACCAATGGGTTCATAACCTTACACCGGATGAGGAACCGAAGAGATAATAAATTGAAGCGATCTTTTAGTGGAAGTACGCCTACCAAAACCTCGAGACTCATGGTATGCGTTGAGGGCATACATCCCAACGCAATACGGAGACAAAGATACTGAATTCGCTCGAGTTTAATGAAGTGTGTTTTGGCAGCTGATTGAAAACAGAAACTGCCATACTCCATCACTGAGAGAATAGTTGTTCTATACAACATTATAAGATCTTCTGGATGGGCTCCCCACCATGTGCCGGTAATTGTACGGAGAAAGTTTATTCTTTGTTGGCATTTTTTACTCAGATAACTAATATGGGCCCCCCAAGTGCATTTGGAGTCGAACCAGACCCCAAGATACTTGAATGACATAGCATGAGTGATCGGTTTACCCAAAAGTTGAAGCTTTGGTTTTGCTGGTTTATGCTTCCTAGAAAAAACCACCATCTCTGTTTTCTCCGTGGAGGATTCGATCCCTAGCCCAATGGCCCAGGTTGAAAAATTGTTCAAAGTATCTTGTAAGGGTCCTTGCAGTTCGGATTCGTTTGATCCTACGACAGACACCACTCCATCATCTGCAAGTTGTCTTAGGTTGCAATTTTGTGTAAGGCAATTGTCGATGTCGCTTACATAGAAGTTGTACAAAAGGGGGCTTAAACATGAGCCCTGGGGGAGGCCCATGTATGAGACCCGACTTACTGCCGAATCTCCGTGAGAAAAGTTCAAATGTTTCTCACAAAGCAAGTTATATAACATATTATTCAATAGAGGCGGCAGACCCCGAGAGTGTAATTTATCTGACAAAACCTCTATTGAAACAGAATCAAAGGCCCCCTTTATGTCCAAGAATACTGAAGCCATTTGTTTTTTTTTTCGGCGTAAGCCATTTGAATTTCTGAAGAAAGCAACGCAAGACAATCATTCGTCCCCTTGCCCCTGCGGAACCCATATTGTGTATCTGAGAGTAGGCCATTCGTTTCAACCCATCATTTTCTCCAACAATTTCCGTATAAAAGACAGCATTGCTATTGGGCGGTACGAATTGAAGTCGGACGCGGGTTTTCCGGGTTTTTGAATAGCTATAACTCGTACTTGTCTCCAATCATCCGGAACAATATTATGTTCCAGAAACCGATTGAATAAATTCAACAAGCGATGTTTCGCCACATTTTCAACAAGTTGAACTTAATTCTATCCGTTCGCGGAGCCGAATTGTTACAAGAAAGGAGAGCAAGAGAGAATTCTACCATCGAAAACCCGGAATCAAGATCGCACCTATCTTGTGGTATAACTCGAACAATTTTTTGCACAGGAGCGGAATCGGGACAAACCTTCCGTGCAAAATTAAAAATCTATCGATGTGAATATTCTTCGCTTTCATTCGTTGAAGAGCGATTTCTCATGTTTCGAGCCACTTTCCATAATTTTTTCATTGACGTTTCTCGTGACAAACCTTCCACGAAATTTCGCCAATAAGCACGTTTTTTTCCTTTGATCAAGTTTTTAAATTGATTTTCAAGGTCCAAATACGACTGAAAATTTTCAATGGTTCCACGTTTCCGAAAAGCTTTGAATGCGTTCGATTTATCCTGATAAAGCTTGGAACATTGGCTATCCCACCATGGATTGGGAGGCCTTCGGCGAAGAGTGGAACCTGGGATGGGTTTCGTTTGAGCGCGAACTGCGCTGTCATAGATCAAACGAGAAATGAAGTTATACTCCTCCAATGGAGGCAAACCATCTCTGGAATTGATGGCTAGAGTAATCGCGTCCGCATATTTTTTCCAGTCAATGTTTCTTGTGAGGTCATATGCCATGTTTATAGATTCAGAAGAATTCGACCCAATGGTGATGGAAATTTTGATTGGCAAGTGATCACTACCGTTGGGGCCCTGGATTACATTCCACTCGCAATCTAACGATAGTGAATTCGAGCAAAGCGAGAGGTCAAGAGCACTTGGGTTAGCAGGAGGTTTAGGTACACGTGTTGTTTCCCCAGTATTCAAAACGGTCATATTGAAGCTGTTACAAAGGTCATATATCATCGATGAACGATTGTCGTCGTACTGTTCCCCCCAGGCAGTTCCGTGAGAGTTGAAGTCTCCCAAGATCAATCGTGGCTCAGGAAGGAGTGAGCACATGTCAACAAGTTGCTTGCGGCTAACCGCAGCTCTCGCAGGCCAATACAAGCTGACTATACAGAGGTCTTTGCCTCTGATGTTTGCATGACAAGCAACAGCTTCGATCCCTCCAATAGGTGGAAGGTCAATTCTAAAAAATGAGTGACACTTATTGATCCCCAATAGTAGTAGTACCCCTCCGTATCTGTCATCGCGGTCCAAGCGTATTATATTAAAATCGTGGAAAGAGAGATCATTTTGAGAAGAGAGCCAGGTTTCGGACAGAGCAAAAACATCACAATTGAGTTTATGAATTAGAAATTTGAATGTATCCAATTTAGGGATAAGACTACGACAATTCCACTGTAAAACAGTGATATCTCCGACCTCTCTATTTAAATTAGACATCAAGAGAGATAATCATTGCAAGGAGGGGCCATGTTTGCATCAATTGCTGCAAAATTGTCTTTAGTACTGGAAGCATTGCGGTGACAATGGTTCTGATGGAGTCGGAAACATTAAAACACGTGAAGATTTGATCCACAAGGTCAGACAACTTTATAAATCCCGATTGGGAAGTTGAACTGGTCGGAAAAACAGGGACAGTTGGGGTTTTTGATGTCCCCTCGAGTGCTGGGTTGTTCGAAGGTGAACTATTACCACGGAGGCCAGGAGGGACCTGATTTTGCTTATCCGCTGCACTCGATTTTTTGGGCAAGCTAACAGGGGGTATCGCCGGAGGGACTTGTCCTTGAACTTTGGGAGTGGTCACATTTTTGCGCCGGGGATTCCCTTGAGAAATAAACGGCGTGCCCCCGTTAGCTGTATCCGCTTCCATTTCGTCAACTGGCAACGTAGCGAAGACATTGTGTGTATTGATTGGTTGTTGTTCTTGAGCCAGTGGAGAAGCGCCCTTCAAAATTTCTGCGAAAGTGCGTTTAGAGCGTTCCCTCAAAGAGCGCTTCTGTTTCTCCCAGCGAGTCTTGTATGTTTCACAAGCTGAGAGCTCGTGTGGGGATCCCCCGCAATATGGACACTTATGCTCAGTCGTACTGCAGGATTTCCCCTCATGTTGCTCTCCGCAAGTGGCACATCGTTCTTTATTGGCACAATAAGCAGCCGTGTGACCAACTGACTTGCACTTTAGACAAGTCATTGGCTTTGGCATAAAAAGTCGCACGGCTAACCTCAATTTATCTACCATCACGTAGTCAGGTAGAGCTGAACCAGCGAAGGTGACTCGAAACGAGTTGGACGGCGTAAATTTAGTGTCATTTCCTTCATGGGAGACTGTTCCGAGCTGGCGGCAACCCAAGATCTTAACAGTCGTCGAGGGCAGTTTTTTAAAACGGCCAGTACCTTCACTCGTAATGTATTCGCACGTCAAGCCCGTTTCGGTTATCACACCCTCAATTTCGACTATGTGAGAGGGAATGTAAACCCGATACTCAATTGTAAAATGCTGATCGACAACAATCTTGTTTGCGTCTTTCCGGTCAGTCACGACAACTCGTAATTTGTTTGGTCTAACCTTCGAAATTTCCGAAACGGAGGTATACCTTGCCAGATCTTTCGCGATCTGCATGACTCTCAACGCTTTTCCATTTTCCATCTTCTGGATAGACCTTCACACGCGGGGTGGGAATAACAGGGGAGGAAGGCGAGGACGGGGATTGAGAGGGATCAGGGACAGTAGGGTGGGAAGGTGAAGGTTGAGAAGGAGCGTGGAGAACAGAGGGAGAAGACGAGGTTGAAGGTAAAGTGGGATCGTTAAGGGCAGATGGGAGATTTGCTAGTTTTTTGGAGGGAGGCTTGGTAGTGTTAGCTGACTCGTCCCCAGAAGAAGTATCTTCCGTATTTGGTACGCGTTTGAGTGACTTTTTTTTATCACTTAGGAGGGAACTGGAGTCAGAGACCTCCATATCCGAAGGTCCCCCACTCTCTGCCATTTTAAAATTTGCACTTATATTCTAAGTATTTTTTGTTTCTTAAACAATATTTCACAATAAAATAATTCACAAAAACAAAAAAAAAACTTATAATTAATAAATATTTTCTCTGAGTATATTTAATCTTATTCACCTATGAACGCACTCCAGTGCAGATGAACGGGAGCGCGCTGAAAGCTCGTTGGTGGTGAGAATGTGCTTACGACACCACTACAAACAGTCGTCGGTAAAAGCTTACCCGCACTGGTACTGTTGGCACGATGATTCGGCGAAAACTCCAGTGTCGGCGAACAGCGACAAAATAAAAACCAATCCTTGGTTTTCCGATGTTGAAAGCCTCTATCCGCTTTCATTCAGGGTACTCCACTCACTATCCAGATAGCGAAATGAACTCTTCAGCGGCAAAAAAAAACAACAATCACGCGGTAACCGATAACGAAACTTAGACGCGACTTTCCTTCGTCTGGTTACTTCGGGCAATCGGCGAAGAATGAATCTGATATTGACTTGGGTAAAAAAAATCTCGACACGAGACGATTAAAATATTTCCACCATCAATAAATGGCGCACTTCAAAATGTTCGTCATAGAGAGTTCTTTCGACTTCGTCATTCGAGAAACAGAGATATAGCGATGATTCTGATTATTGAAAGCAATCAATTTAAACATTTTCGAATATGATATGTAATAATTTTTTAAAGGGAGAAGGCAGCGTATCAGCCTTCTCCCTTTAAAAAATCATTAATTACCGGACACCTGCTTCTTCTTTCTATATGGCCCTGACGTTCCTAGAGGAATTTCGCCGTCTCAACGTAGTATTACTTGTGTCATTTTAATTAGTACTTAGTTAAATTTCTATGCCAAATAACACGTATCGAATGCATTCTGAGTGGCAAGCTCTAGAATACGCGTGTACCAGTGCAAATCGGAAAAACTTTCTTTAACGGAAAATCTTTCGGCCAGAACGAGAATCGAACCCGAAGCCCCGACATGATAATATGTGACGCTAACCACTCGACCACGGGTGCACTGTATCGGACATCATTATACTCGAATTTACTAGTGATAGAATAAAGATTGTTTCAATTCTTGATTTTATTTGTGTATAGCTTCAAATCAAACACTTACTTTATTCGTCATTCTCATTTCGAATATCTTGATTTAATAATCGCTTTCTGTGTATTACTAAATCAGAAACATTTTCCAATGGTTATCCATTATCAATTTGCGTGATGGGTTTTGTAAGAAAGCAAAATGATTCAGACACCAGTGTTGATTCGGATCCAGTCACGGGCTTCCGCCACTTTGGAGTACACACCGGGATAGTTGGGTTGGGCACAACCTACACCCCACGATACAATTCCCACCAGTTTATTATTTGCGACGAGTGGACCCCCTGAGTCTCCCTGGCAGGAATCTCTACCTGGGTATTCAGCGCAAATCATGCGACCTGTTACACCACCGAAGTACTTATATATATCGTTACATTTCGTCGGGTTCACAATCGATACATCTGCCGCTCGTAGATCGTCTCGAGACTCGAAAACGTTCTGAAAGTGTTGGAACAAACATTAAGACTGAAATATTGTACCTGTTGTATCGGTTTCATTCACCTGTGTAGTTCCCCAGCCAGATACCATGCACACCGTACCATCCTTCACGTGTTCGTATCTTTCAGGTAATGCGATTATCCGAACATTGCCCTCAAATTGAACACGAAGTACAGCGTAGTCATAGTCGAAAGTAAAGCGGTTGAACTGTTGATGCTGGTTAATACTTCCGACCTTAAACAATTTGCCTCCGGAGGCATGTTGGGATGAACCAACCCTAACGGTGAGATCGGATCCAGACGCACCGTCGGTACAATGGGCCGCGGTAAGGACCCATGCTTTGGAAATAATAGATCCTCCACAAATGTGTCTTCCACGGTACTGTAGAGACACTTGATAGGGTGCTTTGGCGATATCAATGCGAACGCCACCCACAATGCGACGACCACTCAAAGATGTTTGGGAAGGCAGCCCATAGCGTAATCGTGGAAGTGTCGGTGAAGGTGCGGCACCATCTGGAAGAACTATTGAATTCTGGTTAGTTTTGTAGATCGATTCACTAATAAAACTATTACCACTTCCGTACACTGTGACGAGCACCAAACAAACGAGAGTCACTGCTGCTAGCATCGCTGAACTCTGATGTTTTCGAATACTATAGCTCACTAAGTACGAACCAACGGTTTTTATACGTCAAATTCATTTAAATTGGTCGGTCGATAAGAGCTCGGTACAGATACCATTATCAGTAAAAATAGCACAAATTCACAGAAATCTAGATGCGAAAAGATAGAAGAGCAACGCGAAATTAGGTTACGAATAATGATTTCGTCGGGTAAAGAATCACAGCCAAAGAGCGATGATAAATACACTGAAAATATAGTGAAATCTCATTAACCAGATTGATATAAACATAACACAACAAAAATTTACAAAACATCAGCTATCCCTTATAAAAGTCTAGCAGAGTATGTTTTCATTAGGACACTACATAATTCAAATGTGATAATTCGAAAATGAGCTCCAGGAGCAAGATTCAGTTTATTTTTCCATAAAATTAAAAGCAGAATACCTCCGAAATCGATAAAATGTGTAGGTTAGAATGTGTGTGCACAGTCCATCCGTAATTTGCTGGCTCCAATGAAGATATGTGTTAACATTTATGACCCCACCCTGTGCAATTCAGTGTACCTTGATTTAATGATCTGAACAATAAACCAATAAAATTCTGATTTGGCGGCGAGTTGAAAAAAGATGGTATTGATGTCTTTCGCCCTGATGACATTTTATTAATGACGTTCCAACTTTCATTCTGCAGGTATTATCGACCTGAAACCAAAATGTTCGCACAGTGTTCGGAGGAAATTTATTATCTCAACCATTGCGTCTGAGAACGATGACCTCTCTTAAAAACATTGAAAACTGCATTATCCAGTGTGATCATAATGATAACAAAATTTTACATTGGCCTATATGCTGCTTCATAATGATGTCATGAAGCTGCGTAGTAATAAATTTTTAAAACCACTACTCATGGTGCTTATGTAAATTTTATGATATTATCCTAATATGCTCATAATCACATGCGACAGATGTAGTAAATTATTTGTTTTGTTTCTTGTTGGCTTGTTCTTGGACTATATTGTCGGTAAATGTACAATTTTTGTTTGAATTCTGTATTGTACTAACTAACATTAGCTTTAAGTGTATAAATGTACTAACCTGCATATTGTAATTTGTAACGATCGTCAGCCCCTTTGAACAAAATCGGCGGGCAAAAAACAGGAAGTGGGTTATATCTATGGTATAACCGCAAGGGTGACGTAGGACTATCGTTGATTTAGAGATCATTTGTTTGAAGTTGAATCTAAATCCATCCTGAATGAATGAATAAATAAATATTTGGGTGACTTCAAAAACGAGAGTGTTACGTTGGAGACTCAAGGTTTTATGCATCCAATATTGGATACAAAAAACCTTGTTCTGAAGAATAATCTTCAGAAGCTTTCCTGCTAACTGCACTTGATTGACAAATCACAAAACCAAATGTATGTGGTCGCAGTATTATATGGATAGAAAACATTAAAATAAACTCGCTTGAATGTAATTTTCAATTCCAAGGGGAACTGGCAGATTATTTTTCAGCAACGATCATTTCTTTCCAGGTTTCCTCTCGATAACCAGCAAACGAAAAGAGTTGCGCGCGTGTATGTGTGTGTGTGGCGGCTGCTTCTATGTCTTCCCGAGGAACCGTATTTCGATGCTGATACTCTCTTGGTCACGAGAGTATCAGCATCGGCTTTTCTGCGCTCCCTCACAGTTAAAACAAACTGATTGCATTTCAGGTCAGGTCAGGCCAGGTAATGAATCCCTCGATCCCTCGCCGTTCAGCTCGTTCAGTAACGATGTTGTCTTGTCGATGTCCTCAGGTGTCGTGCACAAATTACGTAACGCTAAAAATCCGAATTTTGAACCACCTCTCCCCCCCCCTTTCGTAACGCAATTTCCTATCTCTAATAAACAGAAAGTAACGCAACATCTACCCCCTCCCCCCTTATCGCGTTACGTAATTTGTGCACGACGCCTCACGAAAAATGAATCGGTTTCACCACCAGAATATCATTTCAGTATGCTTTTCGTGCGTGATTGAATCGAGAGAAGGTGTGGTTTACGATGGCAATTTGGAAGACAAACTAGAGGAGAATGAACTCTCTGAGTATGAAAATTTCGGCGACTGAGCAATAATCGATCGAAAATTATATAATTTTCGCGATACGAAACATTTTCCGTTTTTCATGTTATGCATCCAATATTGGATACGAAAATATCCTACTGATGGGAAAGAATAATCTTCAGAAGCTTTCCAGCTAATTACACTTGATTGAAAAATTACGAAATCAAATGTAGTTGGTCGCTGTTTTCGCCATATAATTAGAAAACATTAAAATAAACTCTTTCGCATGGATGTATTCTTCAATTCCCAGGGAACTGGCAGATTATTTTTCAGCAACAATTAGATCTTTCCGGAATTTTCTCGATGCTGTATGGCATCCAAACGAAAATTCTCGTTTCAGTTTGGCCTGCAAAAAACTTTTCTAAACTCTAATCGGATCATCGGATCAGCAATTTGGTCGACTTCCGATAGCGATGAATTTCACGCAAAGTTCCCGGTCAATAGCGATGTGGCTTCTTCACCTATCCTGCGGCTGGTGCGCTTATCCGAGCTGCTTTCGTGTGCCTTACAACTGAAAGACTAACTAGCTATCTGCTTGGTCCCAAACAAACGAGTCGTCACGGTGCGAGAGTAGAGTAAGAAATGAACGAAAGCAAAGGAAGCGTCATTTTATAAACCATAAAAGTATAGAATCTAAACCCCACCCTTATTATATTCGTTGCCTACCCTGAGAGAGAAACGAATAACATCGAAGTAAGTATACAGTAATGTATTTGAATCCGGACACTTTGCGTTACATTTATTTACAGTATGGTATTACCGCAGCCACAACATTTTCTGCATGTTGAATTAATGCGATTGATAAGTAACTATCAAGAAACTATCAGTAACTATATTAGCAACTATTAATCGCATAAATTCAACATGAAAAAAATGTTATGGCTGTGGTATGATATTGAATGTAATGCAAAGTGTCCGGATTCAAAAGCATTACTGTAAAAAAGAGTTAACTCGACTGAAATTTTTTCGGTTCGGCCTGCAAAAACGAAATTAAGAGCCCCCGCCGACTGCAGACTGACTTGTCGACCGATAGTTCGGTCGGCTTCTTAATCAGTACGGAGAAAAAAAGTCTGTAGTGTTAAGCTATTGAAACAATTTTTCGACTCAATAAATAGCAATCATATAACTCTTGGACATTTTATCTTTTGTATGAAATGATTATCATACTGTTCCGTTGATCCGAAGCAGAATGAATCACGCTTAAAGAAGGAATGGATTTTTTCTTGGAATTTAGTCAGCAGAAATAATGCCCTTTCCCAACAATTAAAAACGACAAACGGTAAACAGTTTCATCAAAGTGATTTCTTCGATATGGGGATATATTCACTACATCATGTCATATATTTCATATTTTTCATTATGAAATGCATATCCATGGCACCTATCGGTATCGAATTATCATCGACACCACGCTAAATGCTCCTTTCAGTTCGGCCTGTAAAAAACTTTTCTGAACTCTAATCCATCAAATTTGGAGCCCTGAAAAGGGCTGTTGATTATATGCTAAGCTAATATAGCACGCTCTCCTAGGATACGATGGGCCAGTTGGATGTCTTTGGGCATGATGTGACGCGTTTTGCATGTATAGCACACAAATTGGTATCTTCTAATAAGCCTCCTGCAGCGTCATAACCGCGGAACTTTGGAAGCGCAAGTCGGTTTTGAAGTCCTGAGCAATTCCACGAACCAAATGCTGCAAAGGTAGCTTGCGGATCAGCAATTCGGTCGACTTCTGATAGCGACGAATTCCATGCGAAGTTCCCGGTCGATAGCGATGTGGCTTCTTCACGCTTCCTGCGGCTGATGCGCTTATCCGAGCTGCTTTCGTGGTGCCTTACCACCGAAAGACTAACGAGCTGTCTGCTTAGTCCCGATGAAACGAGTCCTCACGGTGCGAGAGTAGAGTAAGAAATGAACGAAAGCAAGGGAAGTGTCATTTTATAAAACATAAAAGAATCGAATGTAAACCCCACCCTCTTTATTGTATAAGCTTACTGTATACTCACGAATATAATAAGGGTGGGATTAAGATTCTATACTTTTATGGTTTATAAAATGACGCTTCCTTTGCTTTCGTTCATTTCTTACTCTACTCTCGCACCGTGAGGACTCGAGCTCGTTAGTCTTTCGCAGACAGCTCGTTAGTCATTCGGTGGTAAGGCACACGAAGTCAGCTCGGATAAGCGCACCAGTAGCATGATAGGTGGAGAAGCCACATCGCTATCGACCGGGAACTTCGCATGAAATTCGTCGCTATCAGATATCGACCGAATTGCTGATCCGCAAGCTACCTTTGCAGCATTTGGTTCGTGGAATTGCTCAGGACTTCAAAACCGACTTGCGCTTCCAAAGTTCCGCGGTTATGACGCTGCAGGAGGCTTATTCGAAGATACCAATTTGTGTGCTATCCATGCAAAACGCGTCACAACATGCCCAAGGACATCCAGCTGGCCCATCGTATCCGAGGAGAGCGTGCTATATTAGCTTAGCATATAATCAACGGCCCTTTTCAGGGCTCCAAATTTGATGGATTAGAGTGCAGAAAAGTTTTTTACAGGCCGAACTGAAAGCAGCATTTAGCGAAAATCGTGGTTTCGATAATAATTCGTTACCGATAGGTGCCATGGATATGGATTTCCTTATGAAGAATATGAAATACATGACATGATGTAGTGAATATATCCGAAGAAATCACTTTGGTGAAACTGCATTATAAAATTATTTGTGTACGAATGCCGCAATCGATAGTCGACTCTAATTTGAGCTGGGTAATTTCCTCGGAGGACTCGATTCCTCCTTTGAGCATTAATAATCTCTTTCTGGCAAAACGATGTGGTATGAATCACATTATTTGAATGATAGAATGAAGAAGTTTTCTGCCAATTTCCTGCAACCTCCAAACGTATCTTTCTCCCGTTTGTCGTTTTCGCGTTCGCTAATCCTTTCTCACAACACCCATTTCTAGTTTGAGAAATTGTTGAGTAAACATTGTTTGCCAGTGCGTGTAGAGCGGGAATTCCTAAAGATTCATTGCACCTCTAATAAATTGCCGAAAGACGTGGTCTTACGTTGATCGCACTTGATTGAAAAAATCCAAAACGAAATGTATTTGGTCGAAGCATTATATGAGTAGAAAACAAATAATCGCTCGAAAATGACTTGATTTTCGCGATGTGAAACATTTTCCGTTTTTCATGTTATGCATCCAATATTGGATACGAAAATTTCCACTGATGGGGAAAAAAATATTCAGAAGCTTTCCTGTTAATTGCGATTGATTGAAAAATAACAAAACCAAATGTATTTGGTTGCAGTGTTATATGGATAGAAAACATTAAAATAAACTATTTCGCATGAATGTATTTTTCAATTCCCAGGGGAACTGGCAGATTATTTTTCAGCAACGATAGCAACGAGAATTCCGCGCGTGTATGTGTGTGTGTGTGGCGGCTGCTCCGATGTTTCAAGCGGAACCGTGGCATCACTCTCCTCCTGATGGATTCCCTTTTGGCCTTAGGTGCACAAACAGGCTCTTGGTGACACCGTTCATCAGCGCTTTCATGATAAACGAAATTAGCTTCACAACAACAGCGACAACATGCTCCAATCGCTGTTCAATCATAACTGAGTGGGTTTACGAGCGGCGCTCGCTTATATACCGATTTTTGATTTCAATAGCCTGTTTTGAAAGCAATTTTAAGACTATTGAAACAAGTTTTTAGATGAAAAAGTAACAAGTATATGACGCGTAGACATTTTATCTTTCAAATTAAGTGTTTATCATACCATTTCGTTCAGTTGTTTAAGAGCTATTAACGCTCAAAATCTCGGTCTCCAGCGTAACACTTTCGTTCTCGAAACTTTGGTTTTACACCCCGGTATAGAAATGAAAGACGTAGTCCTACGTCAAAATAATTAATTGATGGTGTTCCGGAAGTGGGAGAGATAGTAAGAGAGAGGCAGAAATGCGATAGAAGAATATTGGGGCGAGGAAGGATTGAGAGAGGAGAGTAGACGAAAAAAGGAAGAAGGGTCAAGGTTTCGTGGAGGGAAATGAAAAAAGCCTCGGGCACTTTAGCTGGAGTCTGGAAACGACGAACATCTATACGAAGATAGTGTTATATGAAAATGGATTTCTGTCTGTCTGTCTGATTCTTATGGACTCGGAAGCTACTGAACCGATCGACATGAAAATTAGTATGTAGGGGTTTTTGGGGTCGGGGAAGGTTCTTATGGTAGTTCGAGACCACTCCCCCCTCTCTAAGGGAGGGCTGCCATACAAGTGAAACACAAATTTCTGCATTACTCGAGAATTAATCACGCAAATGAAACAAAATTTGGCATGTGGAGGTTTTAGGGCGCAATAAATGAATCTATGGTGGTTAGATACTCCTCTTCCTCTCTTAGGGGGGCTGCCATACAAATGATATACAAATTTTTGCATTACTCGAGCATTAATCAAACAAATAAAACCAAATTAGGAATATGGAGGTTTTAGAGTGCAATAAATGTTTTCCCGGTGGTTCAACACTCCACACCCTTCTCTAAGGGGGAGCTGCCATACAATTGAAAGACAAATTTCTGCATAACTCGAAAACTAATCAAGCAAATGGAGTCAAATTTGGCATGCGAAGATTTTAGGGGACACGAAACGTTTCTATGGTGAATAAACACTCCTCCCCTCTCTCTGTGGACTGCCATACAAATGAAGCATACTGTTATATAGTCAAAATAATTCGTTCGGTTCATGAACTCTGCCATCGGACTAAACAATCGAGCGTTCTTCTGGTCGGACTCAACTATAACACTCCGCTGGATTAGCTCGGTTCCGTCGAGATGGAAAACATTCGTGGCGAATCAGGTGTCGGAAGTTCTACACCTAACAACCAACGGTGTCTGGGCTCACGTTTCGGAAACGTGAAAGGGTAACGCCACCTTTGCCGTTCCTGAACACCGGTGTGGATCTGTGCGGACCGTTCAAGTTCCGTAAACTTCGCAAAAGCCCACCTACCAAATGTTATGTGGCAATTTCCGTCTGCCTTGTCACAAAGGCTATACACATTGAGCTGGTCTACGATCTGTCAACAGCCGCTTTCATAGCTGCATTTCATCGGTTCATAGCTCGTAGAGGGAAGCCACATGTCATCCACTGCGACAATGCACGAAACTTCAAGGGAGCCGTTCGAGAACTGACAGAGCTGCGAAGCCAATTCTACTCGCAACAACACTAAGCAGCTGTTGTCAACCGTTATGCGGACGACGGTATTGATTCCCAGTTTATACCGCCCCGCAGTCCCAACTTTGGTAGGCTGTGGGAAGCGGCGGTGAAATCTTTTAAAAAGCATTTCCGATCGACAGTTAGTTACTCCGTCCTTTCACAAGACGAGTTCGTAACCCTGTTGTCCCGTATCGAAGCTTGTCTCAACTCCAGGCCACTTACGCCCCTCACAGCGGACCCGAACAATCTGGAAGTATTGACTACGGGTCACTTCCTTGTTCACCGTCCGCTTACGTTTTATCCCGAACCTAATTCATGCGAAGTACCTCGGAACCGCCTCGATCGGTGGCAGGAGAACCAGGAGCTCCTCCGTCGAGTATGAAAACGGTGGTCAACGGACTATCTTTCTGGGCTTCATCCACGCACGTAGTGGACACAGGCTCGAGACAACATTGCTGTTGGCACCATGGTCCTCCTCAAGGAAGAAAACCTTCCTCCGCTCAAGTGGAGGAAGTGTTATACTCCTGGACGTGTGACAAAAGAAAACAGGGACGTTCCGGTTCATGCGACGTTGTTTCCAAGCGTGCCCCCCGGATAAGGAATCCTCGAGCCGCCCGTGCGCAAGTTAAGTGCTGCAGCGATAACGACTTCTGCCATACATCCGAATTATTACCGAATTGGAATTCTATTCACGAAAAGGTACGTGCAACGTCCCTCCTCTCTCTATCCCTCAACATCTACGTAGTCATCGAAGGGCCCCAACGGTCAACAAACGGCGCCGCAACGAAAAATCGTGTCAATAAATTTGTAAATTGTAAAACAATTACCAATTCTTTTACATAGCTTCTCATCTCGAACCAGCCCTATCGGACTTCTCCCTTGGTTGCGATAGTATCGTCCGCGGTACAGGGAGTCCCCCGTAGTTCGGAAGCTGACCCTGAGATAACTTATAGAGGTGAGCTAAGCTGGGCGGTTATGGAGTAATCCATAACTTTCAACGTACACGTGTCATGAAATGCTTACTTTCAGTCGTTCCATAAATACACCACAATGCTAGTCATTAACGGAATAAGGTCGGACTCGATTATATACAATTTTAGACTCAATTATGTACAGTTCGAATTTTTTTTATATTTCCAATATTACTTATATTAAAATAAAATAAAATGGGTCAACGTTAATGTAGGGGGGCCTCCGTAGCCACATTGGTTACGCGTTCGCTTAGTAAGCGATCGATCGTGAGTTCGAAACTCAGGGCCCTCATTGACCATCTTTGTGTTGTTACAGAATAACTACGTCCACGCAACAATCATCAGCGATGGAGATCGATCCACGGTCGAAATATGATCGATTCATCCATACAACTGCTCTGCTCTGCAAGACACATCGGGCTGCTGTTCTATAAATAACTCAACAATGATCAATCAACTGTCTCCGCTGTCCGGTCTAACTGGATAATGGAAGAACAGATAGAAAACTCTTACGCCTAAATGGCTGCTACTGTGTAAATGTGTGTACCATATGGAATGATGGTATAGAAGGGAATACTCTAACGCCGAAAAATGGCAACTGTGTAATGTGCTAATTATAGATATGATAAATATGTGACATGTACACGATTAAAATTCGGCTCTGTTACAGCTAAAATGCCAATGAGCCTGAAATAAATAAATGGGACAAAAAAAAACGTTAATGTAAAAGGTCATTGGCTATTACGAGTACAGTGAAGTAAAAATCTTTTTTTTTTATCTGTATTATAGTGATTTCAACTCATTTGGCTGGTTCGTCACTTTTACTTCCATTTTTGGAAGAATGTCGGGAGTGAGAATTGAACTCGTGACCTTTAGCGTGAGAGGTATGGATGTTACCACTACGCCAGATCGCCTCCACGAAGTAAAAATCGAGATTTTGGTAGATTTTAGTTGAAGAATCAAAAGAAATTGTTTGAACCGATATTGCAGCGAAATTAAAAACGATATCAGTTGGGTGTCAAAGAACAAACTGTAGAGCGGTTAGAGAGCTTCAATTTGGTTGATAGAAATATTTATGTTTATTATTTATCTTTTGGATAAAATTAAGAGTAACACCGTAAAAACCACAAACTTTGAAGTTTTTCAGTTCTAAAATGTAACTTAAATCCACTAATCAGAAGTATATACGTATATATATACTACTGTATATTGTAGAAAAAAATTTTATCTTTCAAATAGAAGCAACAGAATTGTTCAATAACTCTGTCATTGTTGGAATTCAAAGATATGCCTAGAAGGATTTTTATGATCAAATATGATCTTCTATCACATCCTGAAATAATTTTTTAATATGAGAAAGGTATTTTATGACTTTAAGGGGATGAATCAAAAATCCCGTCCCGGAACTTTTTACTAAAGAGTTATTTATGAAAATTCGACGTATTCGCAAATAATATCCGAAATGATAAATCAATAAATTTCAAAGAAAATAAGATTGCGTAGTCCTGCGTCCTAAGCAGTTGTGTTTCGGATACAATCCCTCGATTTTTTATATTTCTTTTATTTTACAACGATTCGTTCGTGTTTGTGGGTAAGTGTTCATTCTGCAGCTCTACAAAACTACCGGTAAGTTTCCTCTTTTTTTAATTAATGCTTTATTCTGCGAAAATGGTTACAAACTTAATATTCAAAGTATTGCTCATCGATAGTCACAACTTTTTTCGATCTTTTTCACGGATCCCTTAGCGAAAATAATCGGCCGGTTTGTCGGCTAACCACGAATCGATCCAATTTTTGACTTCATCAAAATTAGAATATTGCTGGTCAACCAGGCCATGTTGCATCGATCGAAAAAGGTAGTAATCGGACGGAGCAACGTCTGGAGAATACGGCGGGTGGGATAGGACCTCCCATTCAGCGTTTCCAAGTATGTTTTGACCGGTTTCCCGACATACGGCCGAGCATCGTCGTGCTGCAAGATAACTTTATCGTGTCTTTGCTCGTATTGTGGCCTTCGGTGCACGGCTCAAATGCATCAATTGTCGTCGGTAGAGGTTTCATACGTTGCCCGACGTTTAGGATTGTCGTAATGGACCCACTTTTCATCACCAGTAACGATTCGATGGAAAAAAAATCTCTCTTTTATGCCGTTGGAGCAGTTGTTCGCACGTGGAAAACGACAATCGACGTCTCGTGGCTTCAATCCATACGGCACGGAATGCCTTATCTTTCGGATCATTCCCGTCGCTTTTAAACGATCGGATATAGTTTGCTGAGCTACTCCAAGTGTATCTGCATGTTCTTGTTGCATTTGTGACGGATCTTGACCAAGTAAACCCTCCAATTCTTCATCTTCAAACTTTTTTGGCGGTCTGGAACGTTCTTCGTCTTCCAAGTCAAAATTACCACTTTTGAACCCTTGCAAACCACGTCTAACACTTTCGCTCAGTTGGAGCATGGACACCACAAACTTCTACCAAAATGTGATGACTTTCCGCAGCTTTTTTTTCATATTGAAGTAATGAAGTAACACTCTCCGCAAAAAATCTCTCGTTGGTACGAAATTCGACATATTCAAAGTGGCAAAAAACTTCGATTCGATTCGATTTTCGATTTTCAATTTGTACCCCAATATGTTCCCGAAAGACGTAATCCTACGCCAAAAAAACCTTAATACAGCACAAATATACTCGTGAGAATTTACCTCTACTGCTTATCAAAACCATAAAAGGCAGCAAGAGTCACGCGGAAGTGATTTACAACTCCAGAAATATTTGCTCCGTAAGCATCGTTGTCACCATTCATACAGAGCGGCAAGCTGTTAAACATCGCAAGGAACGTTTATCATATACAGTAATCGTTCGATAGCTGGACCTGCCTTAACTGGACTTCTTTTAACGTAGGACTATGTCATTGATTTCTATATAGGGGGTTCACTCGACGAAAAATACCTTGGATGCCTAACTCACACATCTATGTCCGCAAAGGCATGAAATAAAATTACAGGTTTGAAAGCGGGAAATGGTATGAATTGAGAGCTCTAAAAGAAATGAGAATTGTAGTCAGGTTAATATATATTATTTCACCTACAACATCGAGTCTTACTCGAGGTGCACTGGCATATCATAGGGCGCTAACAGCGCTCAACAGGGCAGTGAATTTACTCGATGCGTGACTCTCCGAAGCGTTTGCATTTGATGTACTCTTTTGGAGATTAATCGTAGGCTAAGGGGTTAAATAGGGATTGCAGCAATTCATGAAATCTCGGTCTGTAATTATACCTGTATCTATACAAACTAAGTAAAAAGTAAAACACTCGATAGAAATGGATAGAGACGGTAATATAGTTCACAAATACATGCTATTTCACTTCTGTGTTCCTATAAATATGTATTACATGCAATCATTTCGACATTAAATACTCATTTCTCCGACAGCGTAATAACACAGTAGATCATCTAGCTTCCATCATAATAACGCGAACATTTTAATCCTCCAGCCCGGCTGTACCTTTGCATTATTCCATCTATCCAGCCCCTGAACGCACCAACCTTAACGAATACCCCAGGATGTTTCGGCTCAGCGCAAGACACGCCCCAAGAGACGACACCCACCAAACGGTCACCGATAGTGAAAGGACCCCCAGAATCGCCAGTACATGCATCTTTTCCACCTTCCATGTAGCCCGCACAAAACTGCACCGCATATGATACAGTGTACGTAGAGTACAACCTGTGACACAAATTGAACTCGATAACGGGTAGAAATGTGTACAGAAGCGATATCGAATAGGAACGGTGATCCGCTTTATCGAACTTGGGGTTTGTCAAACCCCAACCAGAAACAAGTCCATATTGGCCCGTCCTCGGGGTATGGTTCGGATCAGCCATCCTAACGCACGCTATTCCCGACGTTATGATGAGTGGAGCGTCCAGCAGGATCAACGCAACATCGTTGGTAAGATGCTTGGTAGAATATTGTGGATGAATGGTAGTCCATCTCATGTGGCGCAATATTCCGCCAAGAGTTCGACGGTCCGAACCGGCTCGTATACGAATATCCATGTCCTGATGTTCGTATAGACAGTGCGCAGCGGTAAGAATCCACAATGGCGCTATTATGGAGCCACCGCAAACAACGTAGCTCTCCCAGATGAGTGCCACCTGGTAGGGCACTCGGGTTATAGGAAGCGTCGAACCGCCGACTATTCGTTTCTCGCGAAGCAGTGACGCGCTCGACTGTGTAGAAAATAGTATTTGCTCTAGTAATACTACCAGGACGAACAGCGCTTTAGAATCCATACTCGCCGAAGGTGTACTGCATACTACACGAAGTGGAAAAATAACTACTAATCAAACAATGTGTTCGATTCGGTTTGGAAAATCGACACGCTTAATTGAACACAGATTAATCGATTTAAGCGCTTGATTGAAATAAAACAACGTTATCTCGTATAATATTCCACCATAGCATGTAGATAGACGAAATGTGGACACAACCAGAAGTAGACAACACGCGTTAAGCGATTTGGGATAACCAAGCCAAGCATGTCTGGTTGATACGATTTTACTCGACGATTTTTTTGTGTTTTGAGCTATCTAGATAATCTACTTTTCGCTCCCTGTAACGATTATATCCGATAGCGAGTAAGTTAGTTACTATTTTTATCCCAAATCTCTCAAAACTGTAAAACACGATGGTTAGCCAAGTTCATCTAAAAACTCACACCAGTATACTGAAGGAGCCGTATGACAAAGTATCTGTTCCGACAGTCCTGGAATAGTTTGGGTGTACGTACTGACGTAGTTGTTACCTTAATTTTTAAGAGCACGGTTAAGATAAATCCATTCTCGCTTAGGGGCTGCGTATTACACACTTCTCCAATACATCCTTTTCATTTTGTACCTTCGAATAATATCCTACCTAATAAAAAGTGATTCGGACTTGTTGGTGATGATGATATTTTTTATTATAGAGGCTTTTCAGTTCATTCGCCTCTAGCCTTGAAAAAGATCAATTTAAAAGCAAACCTAAGCTATTGGCCTTGAAAAATGACTTTTTGTCAGCTTTTCCGATTCCGAACTCGAGTATTATTTCTGAGTTGAAAGTAGCATCAAAGTGCAGCGTACTCCAAACCGGATGTAGGAAAGCTCCCGTTGGCCGGGTGGTTAGCGCCGGAGGTGTTGGTTCACGTGGTCACGCGTATTCTAGAGCTTGCTGCTCAGAATACATTCAAGGCGTGTTATTTGGCATAGAAATCACAAGTCGAATTTCAAATAATCTCAAATCTCAAGTTCAAGTCAAACTCGATTAAATATGATTCGATTATATACAATTATAGACTTAATATAAAGTTTGAAAATTTTCTCTATATAATATTTCAACGTTGTGGTGAAGGTTTTTTAAAAATAATGCTTTATAAATGCAGTGGAGTAAAAATCATGATTTTTGAAGATGTTAATTGAGGGGTCACCAGGAACTGTTCAAAATTATTCTTCTTCTTCTTCTTGGATGGCACTAACGTTCCAGTGGCACTTTTTGCCTTCTCAACGTAGCATTACTTGCGTCATTTTTGTTAGTAGTACTTGGTTGTGATTTCTATGCCGAATAACACGCCTTGAATGTATTCTGGAGTGGCAAGCTCTAAATTCAAGTGACCACTGTACAAGCCGAAAGAATATTCTTTGACGAGAAATCCCCCGGCAAGAACGGGAATCGAACCCTAACCCTCGGCATGATAGTGTGGGACGCTAACCACTCGACCACGGGAGCATATGATATTGCGGGGAAATTAAGAGAGATAGCTCTCGGCTGTATAAGTTGCCCGTTATTGACAGCACGATTAGGTAAGCACACAAATGGACAAAACAAATGTATGCTCCCAATCCTCATCAATTTAAACCATTTACAGACCATGGGGTTGTAATGTATAGCATTTCAAACAAATCTTAGAGAATTTCCGATTGGATTGGTATGCAAATCTCCAAAATCATTTCGTAGCAAAAATAGTTATTATCGTTGTTTCATATACACGTGACCTGTTTTCTAATTTGGCACCCTTAATGAAAGACTTAGTCCTACGTCAAAAATATAGGTATATAGAACAATTTAAAAAAAAAATTTGGCTCGGTTGGGTTGGGTTGGGGAAAAAGAAATGTCGTATATTGTCAATATATGGCAACACTTAAACACATCTTGTGTTGTACTTATCGCATCGGGTCATACTATACGGCTATTTAAAGACGACAATCTGTGCTACAAGTGTCGTTTTGACAGTGTTGTGATTGTCCTTTTCAGTCTAAAGTTATAGCGCGTCATAGATGGAGTCCACCAAGCAAGAAATTCGCCATATTTTACGTTTTTACTACCTGCGAGGTAAAACTGCAACGAAGGCGGCCGAAAAGATTCGTTTAGTTTATGGACCCGATACTGTAACAATTCGCACAACACAGCGTTGGTTTGATCGATTTCGTTCTGGGGTAGTGGCTGTCGAAGATACACCCCGTACTGGTAGGCCAATCGTCGTGGAAACCGATAAATTCGTTGAAATCATCCATGTAGACCGGCATGTGAGCACTCGCTCGATTGGTCAGGAACTGGGTATAGACCATAAAACCGTTTCGAACAATTTGCAGAAGATTGGATTCCAAAAAAAAGCTGGATGTATGGGTGCCACACGAGTTGACGCAAAAAAATCTTTTAGACCGAATCAACGCCTGCGATGCACTGCTGAAACGGAACGAACTCGACCCATTTTTGAAGAAGATGGTGACTGGCGATGAACAGTGGATCACGTACGACAACCTAAAGTGAAAAAAGTCGTGGTCGAAGCACGGTCAGCCGGCCCAAACCATCGCCAAGCCCGGATTGACGGCCAGGAAGGTTTTGCTGTGTGTTTGGTGGGATTGGAAGGGAATCATCTACTATGAGCTGCTCAGCTATGGCCAGACCCTCAACTCGGTTCTCTTTTGACGTAGAACTACGTCTTTCAGGAAGGGTGCCAAGTCAGAAAACCGGTCACGTTTTTGTGAAATAAAGTTAACGTTAATAACTATTTTCATAGCGAACAAATTTTGATACTTTGCACACCAATGGAATCGGAAATTCTCTAAGATTCGTTTGATATACTATACAGTACAATCCACTTATGCCTTAGAAGTTTAAATTAATGGAAACTGGAAGCATTCTCATTTTTCCATACATTTGTACTGCCGATTTGTGTACACTCCCGAACAGAGCTGTCAATAGCGAGCAACTGATACATTCGATTTTGCCTGTTTTCAACATATTTGTTTCAAATAAGCTATCCGCGATTTAATGCCACACAGCATTCGTTGCGTGGACACCGACTGGACAACATCGTTGCTGGACGAGCTGGACGGCGAGGGATCGAGTGCCTTTCTCAAGGGAATGAGGGTGGAGGTGTAGTGCTGGAGTAGAGTAAAGTTTTCTAAGGGTCTTTCTCAAGGCTAGAGACGAATGAACTGAAAAAGTTTAAAGTCTCTATAATACAAAACCTTCCTTCCCTGAAGCCACACCATTTCTCGTTTGGTGGTCAACGAAGCAACATGGTTGCCGCAGCGGGAGTGGATTGTTTTCCTGTCGGGTGAAGGAGGAGTATGAAATAGAGTCTCTTTCCACAAGGACCCTTCTCAGGGCTAGAGGCGGAAACCAAAAATAGAATTGAATGAAAATACAGATGCGAGTGAGCTAGCATAACACAACAAGTGGAAATCATTCATGCCTGATTTCACACACATACACACACAGCTCGATACAAGAAGAGGATGTCCTCTGTAACGAGGTGCGCTACGACAAAGAAGAGCAGCATACGAGAATTTTTTGTGGTAGTGCAAATATGGAAAAATATCCAGTATTTGGAATATAGATATACACTGCATTTATTTAGATAAACGTATATTTAATGAAAGTATGCTTTTAAATTCCAGCAGGGTAATCTTACTGTTGCATGTTGTAGGGTTCGATCACATTTCAAGCGGAATATAGGAGCAAAAGGGTTCATAGTTTGTGATCGATATCTGAGAGGAAAGGAGAAAGTCTGATGAGAGTTGAACCAAATAAACGAGTGCTGTTGATAGCTTTCAACTCTTTCGAGTTTACTGAAGTAATAAAAAATTAAATAGCTAAAAAGATATTAGAAAAATTCGATGCTTTCTAAAATAATATCCGAAGTGATAAACAAGTGGATTGAAAAATATAATTCAGTAGTTCTACGTCGAAAACTGCGGTCGTGTCTTAGATACAACCCATTAAATTTTTTTTTGTCTGTATTATAGTGATTTTCAACTCAATTTGGCAGGTTCGTCACTTTTTACTTCCATTTTTTTTTGGAAGAATGTCCGGAGTGAGAATTGAACTCGTGACCTTTAGTGTGAGAGGCATGGATGTTACCACTACGCCAGATCGCCTCCAAACACTCGGTTCTCTACTGTGAGCAGCTTGACCGTTTGAAGCAGGCGATTGACCAGAAGCGGCCAGAAATGATCAATAGGAATGGTGTTGTTTTCCACCATGACAACGCTCGATCTTGTATGGTACTGTTTCATAAGCAATAATAACAACCTTCCCGATATGCCTCACAATAATATCCCACCTTGTATGCATATACTTGATGCACACACACACACGCACGGTGCGAGTCGTAAGGCCCATTTATACGTTGCTAGTAGCTGACTTGACAATGAGCAGCTACTGACCCGGTGGACTCGCTTGACAATTGGTTGACTCGCCTTGTCCGTTCACATAGTGTGAGCTGCTGGCGAGAAACTAGATACTACGGCACGGGTTTACCTGGGATGCCAGGCGATTTTTCAAATGTCCATCAAATAGTCAGAAACAGCAATCAGGTCCGAATTTGTCAAATGATTGGTCCGAAATCGACTTCTTTATTGGTAGTTTTCATCTTAGGTTTTCAGTTGAATGTATCATTACACAATTTTATAGAGATTACAGAGCAGTGTTGAGAATAACACCTGAACAAGTGGAAAAACTGTTGAATTTAATTGCTCCACAAATACAACGCCAAGATACACTCATGAAGGATGCTGTACCTGCAAGAGTGATAATATAAATGACATTGATATGCCTTTCTTCTGGAATATTGTTCAGATTGTTGTCGATATTTTTTAGAATCTCGAAAGCATCCATAGCTAAGATAATTCCGGAAGTATGTGATGCTTTAAATGATAGTCTAGAAGACTTTTTAAAATTTTATTCACACGCGTCAAAAATTAAAATAATGAATGAAAATGTACTTTTTTAAATCGAATATGTATTCTGTTTCTTAGAACCTTACTTTTTTTCGCAAGTTGTGAGTGAATTTTGAATGAAAATTGTGCCTGATAATGATTCTATATTAGACATTCTCCAGAAAACTATCTCAAAAAGAAAGCGTGCCCCGCCAGCGTGCAAAACAGAATAACAATGATTTCGTTAAGAAACTATGAGGGTTTTATTTGTTTTTCCAATAATTTTCAAGTCTATAAATATCTTCGCATATTTTCAAATATCTTAAAAATAGAGACATTTCTTTACATTTGGCATCCCTGATTCGAACGCTAAATTCTGTTTTTGACGTTTTGAAGCATGCGAGTGCGAGTAAATTCAAAAAACTTTGAAGTAGCTCGCACGCCGGATCACACATGACAATAACTGGCATGATGTGTTCACACGGTGTGAGTAGCTGCACTGCAGTAACTGACTAGACCGACTCGTATGCTTGCTCGCACCGTCTGAACCCGGCTGTACATTAACGCGCCATTGACATTTTCCAACTGCAACGGAGCAGTGAGACCGAATCACTGCGCGTTGGGTGATTCCTCGGTAATGGATGTCACACATTTTGGCAATCCTGCCAGACTGCTGATTTTTAGCAGGAAATTCGAACATTCGTTAGTTTTTTCGTTACTGAGGAATCACCCACAACACAAGTGAGGAAATACGTGTGTATGTGCGTGTAAGTGTGAAGTGTTGTGGAGAAATTGAGTTTATAAACATCATTCGAAATGAAAAAATTGGCCGCCGACCAATCATAATACAGTAAGTTACATTTAATTGGACATCTAACTAATTGGGTAGACCTGTAATGCGACACGTTTAATTGGACATTTTTGTAATCATCGGTATTCATTTTGAGTACCGTTCGGGACGATGTGTGGACAAAGTGATGCATTGAATTGATCATATTTTTTTTGACATAGGACTATGATTTGTAACGAAAAATGTAACGATTCATTAAGAGTTTTCAAACGCATATTACTCAAAATTATTGCGACATATGTTGTGTTGTATACCATTGGACAGGAGATTTATCCAGCAATTTTTGACGTAGGACTACGTCTTTCATTTCTATACCGGGGTGTAAAATCAATGTTTCGAAAACGAAAGCGTTACGCCGGAGACCGAGATTTTGAGCGTTAATAGCTCCTAAACAACTGAACGAAATGGTATGATAAACACTTCATTCGAAAGATAAAATGTCTACGCGTTATATACTTGTTACTTTTTGATCCAAAAACTTGTTTCAATAGTCTTAAAATTGCTTTCAAAACAGGCTATTGAAATCACCAATCGGTATATAAGCGAGCGGCGCTCGGAAATCCACTCACTTCTAATTGAACAGCGATTGGAGCATGTTGTCGCTGTTGCGGTGAAGCTCTTTATTTATCATGAAAGCGCGGATGAACGGTGTCACCAAGAGCCTGTTTGTGCACCCTAGGCCAGAAGGGAATCTATCAGGAGAAGAGTGATGCCACAAACGGTTCCCTGGGAAGACATCGCTACACACACATACACGCGCGGCTATTAACAGGTGGTTATCGAGTTGGCATTAACCACTGGTGGGCTTCCAGTATCGAGGAAAATGTGGAAATATCTAATCGTTACTGAAAATAATCTGCCAGTTCCTTTGGGAATTTTCAAAATATATTCATGTGAAAGAGTTTAATTGAATGTTTTCTATCCATGTAACACTGTGACCAAATATGTTTCAATCAAGTGCTATTAACAGGTGGTTATCGAGTTGGCATTAACCACTGGTGGGCTTCCAGTATCGAGGAAAATGTGGAAATATCTAATCGTTACTGAAAATAATCTGCCAGTTCCTTTGGGAATTTTCAAAATATATTCATGTGAAAGAGTTTAATTGAATGTTTTCTATCCATGTTACACTGTGACCAAATATGTGTTCAATCAAGTGATATTAACAGGTGATTATCGAGCTGGCATTAACCACTGGTGGGCTTCCAGTATCGAGGAAAATGTGGAAATATCTAATCGTTACTGAAAATAATCTGCCAGTTCCTTTGGGAATTTTCAAAATATATTCATGTGAAAGAGTTTAATTGAATGTTTTCTATCCATGTAACACTGTGACCAAATACATTTGGTTTTGTGGTTTTTCAATCAATCGCAATTAACAGGATAGCTTCAGAAGATTATTCTCCCCCATCAGTAGGATATTTCCGTATCCAATATTGTATGCGCCCGCAATCGATTATTGCTTAGTCGCCGAAAGTTCCGAGCTCAGAGTGTTCATTCCCCTCTAGTTTGCCTTCCAAATTGCCATCGTAAACCACACCTTCTCTCGATTCAATCACACACAAAAAGCATACTTAAGCGATATTCTGGTGGTGAGACACATTCATTTTTCGTGTGGACATCGACAAGACAACATCGTTGCCTAACGTGCTGGAGGAGGTGGACGGCGAAGGATCGACACATACACGCGCAGAACTCTTTCCGTTAGGATGCCATTCAGCATCGAGAAAGTTCCGGAAAGATCTAATCATTGCTGGAAAATAATCTGCCAGTTCCTTTGGGAATTTTCAAAATATATTCATGTGAAAAAGTTTAATTGAATGTTTTCTATCCATGTAACACTGTGACCAAATATGTTTCAATCAAGTGCTATTAACAGGTGGTTATCGAGTTGGCATTAACCACTGGTGGTCTTCCAGTATCGAGGAAAATGTGGAAATATCTAATCATTGCTGGAAAATAATTTGCCAGTTCCTTTGGGAATTTTCAAAATATATTCATGTGAAAGAGTTTAATTGAATGTTTTCTATCCATGTAACACTGTGACCAAATACATTTGGTTTTGTGGTTTTTCAATCAATCGCAATTAACAGGATAGCTTCAGAAGATTATTCTCCCCCATCAGTAGGATATTTCCGTATCCAATATTGTATGCGCCCGCAATCGATTATTGCTTAGTCGCCGAAAGTTCCGAGCTCAGAGTGTTCATTCCCCTCTAGTTTGCCTTCCAAATTGCCATCGTAAACCACACCTTCTCTCGATTCAATCACACACAAAAAGCATACTTAAGCGATATTCTGGTGGTGAGACACATTCATTTTTCGTGTGGACATCGACAAGACAACATCGTTGCCTAACGTGCTGGAGGAGGTGGACGGCGAAGGATCGACACATACACGCGCAGAACTCTTTCCGTTAGGATGCCATTCAGCATCGAGAAAGTTCCGGAAAGATCTAATCATTGCTGGAAAATAATCTGCCAGTTCCTCTGGGAATTTTCAAAATATATTCATGTGAAAGAGTTTAATTGAATGTTTTCTATCCATGTAACACTGTGACCAAATACATTTGGTTTTGTGATTTTCCAATCAATCGCAATTAACAGGATAGCTTCTGAAGATTATTCTTCCCCATCAGTAGGATATTTCCGTATCCAATATTGTATGCGCCCGCAATCGATTATTGCTCAGTCGTTGAAAGTTCCGAGCTCAGAGAGTTCATTCCCCTCTAGTTTGCCTTCCAAATTGCCATCGTAAACCACGCCTTCTCTCGATTCAATCACGCACAAAAAGCATACTCAAGCGATATTCTGGTGGTGAGACACATTCATTTTTCGTGTGGACATCGACAAGACAACATCGTTGCCTAACGTGCTGGAGGAGGTGGACGGCGAAGGATCGACACATACACGCGCAGAACTCTTTCCGTTAGGATGCCATTCAGCATCGAGAAAGTTCCGGAAAGATCTAATCATTGCTGGAAAATAATCTGCCAGTTCCTCTGGGAATTTTCAAAATATATTCATGTGAAAGAGTTTAATTGAATGTTTTCTATCCATGTAACACTGTGACCAAATACATTTGGTTTTGTGATTTTCCAATCAATCGCAATTAACAGGATAGCTTCTGAAGATTATTCTTCCCCATCAGTAGGATATTTCCGTATCCAATATTGTATGCGCCCGCAATCGATTATTGCTCAGTCGTTGAAAGTTCCGAGCTCAGAGAGTTCATTCCCCTCTAGTTTGCCTTCCAAATTGCCATCGTAAACCACACCTTCTCTCGATTCAATCACGCACAAAAAGCATACTCAAGCGATATTCTGATGGTGAGACGCATTCATTTTTCGTGAGCACATCGACAAGACAACATTGTTGCTGAGAGTCCTGGACAGCGAAGGATCGAGATCTCCCCTGAAACGCAAGCAGTTTGTTTGAAACTGTGAGGGAGCACAGAGAAGCCGATCCTTCAGGAGAAGAGAAGGTGACCATCGAAGCAGCCGCTACACACACACATACACGCACGGAATTCTTTTCATTTGGATGAATGGCATCGAGAAAGATCCGGAAAATAATCGACCAGTTCCTCTGGGAATTGAAAAATACATTCATGTGAAAGAGTTTATTTGAATGTTTTCTATCCATGTAACACTGTGACCAAATATGTTTCAATCAAGTGCTATTAACAGGTGGTTATCGAGTTGGTATTAACCACTGGTGGGCTTCCAGTATCGAGGAAAATGTGGAAATATCTAATCGTTACTGAAAATAATCAGCCAGTTCCTCTGGGAATTTAAGATTACATTCATGTGAAAGAGTTTATTTTAATGTTTTCTATCCATGTAACACTGTGACCAAATATGTTTCAATCAAGTGCTATTAACAGGTGGTTATTGAATTAGCATTAACCACTGGTGGGCTTCCAGTATCGAGAAAAATGTGGAAATATCTAATCGTTGCTGGAAAATAATCTGCCAGTTCCCCTTGGAATTGAAAATTACATTCAAGCGAAAGAGTTTATTTTATTGTTTTCTATCCATAAAATATCCATATAATACATTTGGGTTTGTGATTTGTCACTCAAGTACAGTTAGCAGGAAAGCTTCTGAAGATAATTCTTCAGAACAAGGTTTTTCGTATCCTATATTGGATGCATAAATCCTTGTGCCTCCAACGTAACGCTCTCGTTTTCGAAGTCCCCCAAATATTCATTTATTCATTCATTCAGAATGGATTTAGATTCTGCTTCAAACAAATGATCTCTAAATCAACGATAGTCCTACGTCACCCTTGCGGTTATACCATAGATATAACCCACTTCCTGTTTTTTGCTCAGGACATAAACAATGAATATAGAAAATAATAATAATTTGACAGTTAAAATGGGTGTGTTTTTTCGGGGTTACCGGCCATCGTTTTCCCCCACAAAGCAACGAGCAGTCTTTTTGCTTACATTTCTCACAATGTGATTAGATGCATATTGTGAATTGTTCTCGATTTGCCGATGACGGGCATTTGTCGGTTGACAGAATCAATGGAGAGATGATCTAGGAATGATCTTGAAGATAATGATTTGAAATTGGATGATTTCACTATATATTCCCTTAAGAGTTGACGAGAGCCTGGCTGAAATGGTTAAACGTTGATAGAGGTTTTGTAGGATAGAGGTTCGGGTTGTTGTCCAATCAATTCGTGCTCAATTTACGTTTTATCGTGTAGGTCTTGCTACTGGCAATTTATGGAATTGTGGTCCGGGATGTCATTGTATCGAGCATGTTGTTTGGTTATGTACAAAGTGCAATCAATGATTTAACTGGCTGCTGATTTAGAAGTTCCAAAGGGTATACTCACATATTACATAAAGGGTATACTCGCATATAGGGTATACTTGCATATTTAAAACTGGTTGTCTGAGTTTTTTGCAAATAAGGAGGGGGGGGGGGGGTTATAAGGGGGGATAATGAAGTTGCCTTCAAAATAGCAACAAGTTTGCGAACAAAACGGCGCATGTTTGACTTAAATTGGATAATTTTAAGTATGTTAAATAAAGCGTCAAATTTCGATCAGAAATACGACATTTCTTTTTCCCCACCCCTATATACAGAATTCGATACTCATATCATCGGCTTCTTTTTCCTCCGATCAAAACTCGCTGATTGTCAACAAAGTTCCTCGAACCTTTCGACCACTTTCAACGATTTCACTAGCTAGGACGAGACTGTTTTCGTATTTCCCATTACCTTATATCATTTAGAAAAACAAATTTCTTGTAATGAGTTGTTGATACGATCGCAACGTGAAGTCGCAGGAAGACATTGCTAGTGAATTCAAAGGCTGTTGGATATTATCGTATTGTTGTTAGTCAAGCTGTGTTTTTATCATAAAGATTAAGGGGTTGTTACATATATTATATCTCTCAATTCCATCGGAAGTACTCGTGTGCTTTCCGAACTATTGAAAAACCGCAAGTTTGACATCGTAGCGCTGCAGGAAGTGTGTTGGAGAGGATCTGCAGTACGAACATTTCGCGATGGTCATACCATCTACCAGAGCTGCAGCAACACTAACGAGCTAGGTACAGCTTTTATCATGATGGGCAATATGCAGAAGTGAATGATTGGTTGGTGGCCAATCAACCCAAAAATGTGCAGATTGGGGATTAAGGGCCGATTCTTCAACATCAGCATCATTAACGTGCACAGCCCTCACCTTGCAAGTCCCGATGATGACAAAGACGAATTCTACGCGCAGCTGGAAAGCGAATACGAACGCTGCCCAAAACATGGCATCAAGATCATCATCGGAGATTTCGGTAAAGAGGAGAAGTTCAAATCTATAATTGGTATGTACAGTGCACACCAGTTAACAAATGAAAACGGCCTAAGAAAAAAAAACAAAAAAAAGGGCCCAACTCTTCTGGGAAAAGAAGCGCCACCAGGAAGAGGAGGAGTGTGAAGAACTCGAACAGCTGCACCGTTCTCATGAGACGCGAAAGTTCTACCAGAAACTCAATGCATCCCGAAAAGGTTTCGTACCGCGAGCAGAAATGTGTCGGAATAAGGATGGGAGTATACTGACGAACGAACCTTTCGGTCACATCACGTTCGATGAACACCTAAATGGCTTACAGGCAGAGGACCAAAATGACGATGGGAGCGATTACGTTGATGCAGTGAATAATGAAGATGTACCACCCCCAACGATAGGTGAAGTAAGGAATGCTATTAAACAGTTGAAGAACAACAAATTAACTGGCAAAGATGTCATCGGAGCGGAACTTATCAAGATGGGCCCGGAAAAATTGGTTATTTATCTGCATCGGCTGATTGTCAGAATTTGGGAAACAGAACAACCACCACAGGAGTGGAAATATGGGGTTTATTGCCCTATCTTCAAGAAAGGGGACAAACTAGACTGTGAAAACTTTCGTGCAATCACCGTCCTGATTGCCGCCTACAAAGTGCTTTCCCAAATCATCTTCCGTCGTCTATCGCCACTGACAAACAGATTCGTGGGAGGACATCAGGCCGGCCTCATCGAAGGTCGGTCTACTACTGATCAAAAATTCACCTTGCGGCAGATCCTCCAGAAACGCAGTGAGTACAGAGTCCCCACGCACCATCTATTCATCGATTTTAAAGCCGCATATGATTCAATAACACGAAAAGAGCTATGGAGAATCATGGACGAAAACGGCTTCCCCGTGAAGCTGACAAAACTGATTAAGGCTACGATGGATGGAATACAGTGCTTTGCGCGAATTTCGGGTGGATTATCTGATCCATTCGAGTCCCGCAGGGGGCTTCGACAAGGGAATGGTCTCTCTTGCCTACTGTTCAACATCGCGCTAGAGGGTGTTATGAAACGAGCGGCGTTTAACTTGCGATCCAGTCAATTCATCTGCTTCGTTAATGACGTAGACATTGTCGGCAGAACATTTGAGACTGTAGCTGAACATTACACCAGACTTAAGCACGAAGCAGAGAGAATTGGACTGAAAATCAATGCGTCTAAAACTAAATACATGCTGGCTTTCGGATCCGAGCACGACAGGACCCGATTACGTAGTAGTGTAATGATCGACGGCGATGAGTTCGCGGTAGTGGACCAATTTGTCTACCTTGGCTCAATGGTAACGTCTGACAATGATACCAGCCGCGAGATCCGGAGATGCATCATCAATGGGAGTCGTACCTTCTATAGTCTCCACAAACACTTAAGGTCAAACAGACTTAGCAGTCGTGCGAAATGATCCCTGTACAAAACGCTCATAAGACTGGTTGTCCTCTACGGGCACGAGACGTGGACAATACTCGAAGAGGACCTGTTAAGGGTGTTAAGAACTATCTTCGGCGGTGTACAGGAGGACGGCGTATGGAGGCGAAGGATAAACCACGAGCTCATGCGACTCACCGGCGAACCCAGTATCCAGAAAATGGTCAAAGCTGGAAGGATACGCTGGGCAGAACATGTTGCAAGAATGTCGGACAACTATCCTGCAAAAATGATGTTCATCGGGAATCCGGCTGGTACGAGACGACGAGGAGCACAGCGAGCAAGGTGGTTAGACCAAGTGGAGCATGACATGGTGAGCACGGGGTGCCCGCGAAATTGGAGAGAGGTAGCCACGAACCGAGTTAATTGGAGAAAATTGTGAATCAGGCCATGCTGTATAGACGTTAAGCCAAAATAAATAAAATAAATATATATTATATAACTTTTTTCAGATCACATTGTATTTCCGATTGTTTACACTCTTCTCAAAAATAATGTGAACACATCATTGCTCCAGATCGGCTATACTGGCGAACAACTTCATCTATCCAAAATCTGTATGTACCAACATTGGAAAATACTCCAGGATGGTAAGGTTCCGCACAGGACACCCCCCACGAAATAATACCCACCAGAATTCTATCGACCACAAATGGCCCCCCAGAATCTCCGGTGCAGGTGTCCGTCCCACCATTCACGTACCCAGCACAGAACTGCGCTCCACGTAACAAAGTGTACGACGGGTACATTTCGTTGCACCATTCGAAATCTATCACCGGTAAGGACGTATACTGCAGTGTTATTGGGTAAGAACTTGGCACCGCTACATCCAAATATGGATTCGTCACGCCCCACCCCGAAACAAGTCCACGTTGACCGATAATCGGAGCGTGGCCCTGATGGGCCATCTTGATGCAGCTTATCCCCGATGATACGACGAGCGGAGTGTTAAGCAGAATCAACGCAACATCGTTGGTCACTCGGTTGGCCGAGTAATGTGGATGAATGATGGACCACTTCATGTGTCGCACTATGCCTCCAGTGTTGCGACGATCCGAACCCGCTCGAATGAGAATGTCCAGTTCCTGAAATCGGTTCAGACAATGCGCAGCAGTGAGAATCCACATAGGTGCTATTATAGCGCCACCACAAATGACGAAGCCCTGCCAGGTTAGTACTACCTGGTAAGGTACTCTGGATATGGGAAGCCTTCCGCCTCCAATAATTCGCTTTACGCGGGTGGATGATTCATTCGCCTCCGTGGTAATTATGGACGTTCCAACTGATACTACCAAAGTTATCAGTGCTTTTATATCCATGATCGCTGAATATTGCGGACTACTCGAGGAGTAAAATGTTACTGACGAAACAAACTATCATGCACTTTTCCAAGCGAAATTCGCTGTGCCGATCATACCCATATCATTAAATTTTGCGTTTAGCTATAGTAGAACGAATTTTTCGTTTTCTTTTTTCACATTTATTAAGAATGATTTTTCGTTTTTGTTCATTTCATACTGTTCACAATAATTTTAGTTAGGCTGCACAACTAGTGCCCTTAAAAGGTACTTTAGAAGTACAAAGACATAGCACTATAAATTGATTAAAACACAGATATATTGTGTTCATTATCATGTATTCGGCTTTATTCGTATCGACAATTATTTGTAATTTTGTCTGGCCCGGAGGAAATGTAACATCGTCAAATCTTGAAGGCCTATTCTCTGGACTATTTTCCAAAATTACTTATTCATGGCCCTGTGGTGATCACCATTAACTGTTAAGTTCCGACCAGTATAATTTCAATGACAAACGAAACAATGGTTCCATCGGCCCATAAAGCGCACCAGACGTTGTCACTGTAAGACATCTCTGTAACGATTCTGATTCTTTTTGTTCTATAACTTCCAATAACAAGATTTTTATAACTATTTATTTCTTTTGTTGCAAAATGCAGGGTCTTGTAAACATTTTACAGCTGTTAGTATACGATTGAGTTGACTCGTGTAGTAGCGCTTTAGAAATATAAAACAACGAATCCAATAATATCATTTCTTTTCAAACAACAAAACTGGTTGAGCAACCCAATAGTGAGAAAAAAAGTTCTAGATTGAGGCAGAAATAAACTTTCTACCCCGACTCTCTGTCATCTATACGATTCTCATATTCAAGAAAGGTCAGAGATCATCAAATCAAAGGATTTGATGCAGATGTCAGAGTTTCTCACATCAGTAACACTTATTTTCAGTTTGGTGTTACAGGATGTGGGTTCTATATATTTGTAATTTTTTTGTTCTATAACTTTTGCAAAAATATTTTGTTTCATGTTCCTATATTATACCAGTCTGGAACAAAATCCAAACCTTTAAAGCAGCAATGCTGGTGTATACACCATAGTCTCCTTTTGCTCCACAGCCACGTCCCCACGAAACAATTCCGACAAACTTTCCCCTGCACACCAATGGTCCACCTGAATCACCTTGACATGCATCCGGGCCGGTTCCACCGGCACATAGCATTGCATCCGTCACAATCGCATCCGGGTCATATGATTGCTGGCAGACGTCCTTACCTACTAGTGGGACCATTGCTATTCTCAGGCCTCTTCCATATTTCTTTGGATATTCAATGACTCCCCAGCCTCCAATGAGACACATTTCTCCGGTGCCAAAATGATCCCGCGAGTCGGCCATGGGTACCGAGTGAACGTTGTCCCCAAGCTCGAGCGGTGGTTCCAGCTCTAGCAGGGCGATATCACGATCATTTGCGGTGAAGACATCAAATTCCTCATGAACCACTATGCTGCTTACATTCCGAAGCTGCCCTCCTCGGCCCTTGTACTGGGATCCTGCACGGACGAAAATCTCCCCGGCTGATTTACCAACCACACAATGCGCCGCCGTGACCACCCATGAGGGGGATATGATTGCTCCCCCACAAAAATGCTGCGCTTTGCTGTTACTCACGGACACCAAGAATGGCATGCTGGAGATTTTTGCCAGTGATCCACCGACTATTTCACTTGATGCGATGACTGGAAAGAGTGCACGACAGATGACCATACACATCAAAAGACGACATCGCACCAGAGGACAAATGCTGAATCCTGGTCGCATTCTCATTCCAATGATTGTTCGTGTTACAAAGTGCATCTAAAAATTCCGGTCATTGTTATAAAAAGTACTCACTTTGAGCCGCAACAGGAACAAATCACTTCGATAGGCATTGATATTTTGCGCGTTCTTACATCGATTATTGGCGGTTTTTTAGGGTGGTATTTTGGCTAAAAGTTAAGTCGTTAAATTTTTCGACCAAATCGTGTGTTATACACTATTCTCACTTTCTATAAACGCACCTCCGATTTTCAAAGATCTCAAGGACCAGGACAAAATTGATCAGTTTCATGTATTTTATTTCAAAAGAGATGTATTTAAAAACCAAAATCCATAACAAAAACAAAAACGTGTAAGCAAGAATTCATGATTTGTGCTTATTTCATAAAAACCGGTTCCCACTTTCTATAAACGCACCGGCTGTTTTAAGATGTGGAACGTTATATTACTCAATGGGTTGACAAATTTCTGCATTTTAGTGGTCAGTTGGTCTTCCGCCACGCTCGATCACCTGGAAAATCCGGTTGGGCATGCTTTTGACCAAGTTCTTTATAGTTTCCATCTCAAAATTTTCCCAGGCCGCCGAAATTGCCAGTTTTAGTTCAGCAATACTGTTATACTGCTTTCCGTTGGCGCAGATTCGCCGCATGATTATTTCCCAGATGTTTTCTACAGGATTTAGATCCGGGCTGCGGGTTGTCCACCACATCAGTTCAATTTTTCGGGACTCCAACCAGGATTTTGTCACTGAACTCGTGTGTATACTAGCATTATCTTGCTGGAATACAAATTTTTGGCAACGATACTTCGCTTTGAATGGAATCAGGCTGTTTTCCAAGACCTCTATGTAGTCTGGCGAACTCATTTTGCATGATGTGAATGCTAGGTTGAGCTTTCTTTTTGCGCAAAATCCGATCCAGACCATCAAAGATCCTCCACCAATGTTCCGTGTTGAGAAGTACATTGGTTCCTTCCGCACATCTCTCCAATATCCCGTAAATCCATCGGGGCCATCCAGATTGATTTTTTTTCTGATCAGAAAAATAACCTGAAGATGAATAAATAAAAATCATAAGTTCTAATAGCTTGTAATTGCATTGTAACATTTATCTGCGAAAAATACAGGAAATAACGAAGACTTTACCGTGTCCCACTGACGATCCATGTTCACTTTTGCGAAATCCAAACGTGTTTGCTTGTGATCTGGTGTGTCTGGTCATGTTGGGGCTGGAGTGCAAACCCTTACGAATAGTCTCATCCGCAACAGGTAGATCCAGCTCGGATTTGATCTTGGACACCGATATTGTTGAATTCGACGCCAATTTCACAATTCTTCGTTCATCCCGCGCCAACAGCTTTGATTGTTTAGCCTTTCGTTTGGTTGTTGCATACTTTCTCGGATTCTTCAAGAAGTTTCTTATCACCGAATCTGATCTACTGAGTCTACGAGGAATTTCGCAAAGAGGCACCTTTTCTCGTCGGTAGGCTTCGACCATTCCCCTTTCTCTTTCACTTAGAACACTTCCTTTTGACATTTTCAAGCAATACGATCGAGAAAATTTATGCAAAGTCAAAAGTTTGCCTGCATTTGGTCACTGCGTTTATAAAAATGGGAGCTTCGAAAACGGATATATCGTGTTTCTGACAGATGCAACGAACACACTATCCCTATTCAATGTGGAATATATATGATTCACTAATACTTACACAGTGGCGTATGTCACACATACTGATTAAAGCGTAAACATTGTTATTTGCGTAAAGTGGGGGTGCGTTTATAGAATGTGGGAATAGAGTACATTTAAAAGAATAGACCTTAAGTTATAGGGTAGAGACAAGGGGTTTTGTATCAAACTAATTCGTTTCATCATCACTTAAGAGCAATGTCGACTATATAAAAAAGTAGAAAGGTCTGGGACAGGAGCGCGGACGGGAGCTTGAAGTAGGACTGTGATCGTTGGATACAATTGGAATTAAGTTCTTTCAACTGATCAGAAATCCGTTTGATCCGTTTTATTTGTTTGAGAAATATTTCGCTCTTCCAAACCAGTAATGAGTGTATGAAAGCGCCACATAACATTCTTGTACTTGAATCGATTTATTTATAATGGATCTATAAAAAAAATGCATGCTAGGAACAAACATTGGTTTTTTTTGTATTTTTCCGGATGTTTAGGCATAAAAACATCGTTCTATGAAGAAAAATTTAAATTGTCAAAAAGTACCATTGGACAACTATGCGTAGAACGGCAGTATATAAAAATATAATCATCAGATCGTGACTAGATAAGATATCACGAACTGGTATGTGTGAGTGTATCTCTCGAACCACCAAAAAACCAACAAATCCTTGAGATCCTTGACCACAATTGCATAAATTGATAGTAGCAAGAACTATACGACACAAACAGGATGGACAGTGAGAATTATCAGGAACTAGCTGAAAAATTACTTGACATTTACGGATAAAATCACTGTATTGAGAAAAGCCAGAAACATTCACTTGAATCAGACGCCTGACGCCCGCCTCTAAAACAAACAACTAATTAATACAGATTGCTTGCACTGAGCGACCCGAACAATGAGCACAACAACAACATTCCCAAACAAACTCTCAACGTGAACACATCATGTTAGCTAGTTACTCAGTTAATATTAAACTGAGTAATGTTTATTCTTCTTCTTCTTCTTCTTCTTCTTCTTTTTATTCTTTTTCTGCTTCTTCGTAGCTCAATTGGTTGCGAACGATCATGAACTCATAACTCCCTCAACTGACCATCTTTGTGTGTTATTCTAGCTACTGCGACCACGCAACAATAATCATGTGATGGTAATCCCAGTCCATTACCGCTCACATTACGGTATGTTGCATCGGTAATTGATAATGTTAATAACACAACAATTGAAGCCTCATATCAACAGTCCCGCTGTGAACAGTCCAACTGTGAACATTCGTACAATAGGAAATAGGAATACTCTTACGCCGAAAAAGCCGACGTGTGTATCGATAGAATAGGAATTCTCTTACACTTAAATGGCTACTGTGTAATAGAGAAAAACAAATGTTTATCGATAGATAGGAATACTCTTACGCCTAAAAAATGGCTACAGTGTAATATACAACAAAAATTATTCTAATATAAAAATGTACACTAATAAACTCGGCTCTGTTACAGCTGAATTGCTAAATGAGCCTAATAACATAAAACAGATGGGATAAAAAAAACAACATTTCCAAATAATCTCTCAACGTCGAAGCATCATTGCAAAATCAAAATCACAATATACAACTCATCCACTTTGAAATCATTCAAAGTGGATAATATTTCATTTTCATACGTATTAACAACGTGAAGATCGATCCTAGTAGAAGACCTTGATGATCATATTATGTCAACGACAAAAATATCAAGAATACTCTAGCCTAGTTACATAAACTAACAAAGTCAGTTGTCAATAACATAAGACACTACGTGTCTCTGAGCGTCCGCGGGATAATCGGAGACCGCCCGAAGTCGAACGGTGACTGCCTGCTGATAAGATGGCAGATGATGTACCGAGTGCCCAGGCCACTTAATTGCTAAACTGATTTCCGTGTTGCCAGAAATGGGCATGCCACACATCTTCTCTCTTCTCGAAAATAAGTTGAATTAAAGGAAAGACGAAAAAAGGCGGATTTTGTTCAGGAAACATTTGAACCACCTTTGGAATGTATGAGCTAATTGAAGACGTTTAACTACAAAATATCGAGTCAAGTTCTATTCTCCATACAGTCGTCCCAAACCCGTACTTGTTCTGCGCGGTCCGAGCCGCAAATAATTTTACTTCCATTTTTACACAGCACGGTCGTCCCGATCCGCATTCTTATCATTATCATATTTCCATACGGTCGTCCCGATCCGCAAATATTTTTACTTCCATTTTTACACAGCACGGTCCTCCCGATCCGCACTTTTTACTTTTACATTTTCTTATACGGTCGTCCCGAGCCGTACCCGTTTGTGCGGTCCTCTCAATCCGCGCTTATCCACTTTTATTCTACAATTTCATTATACGGTCGTCCCGATCCGTGCTAATTGTTAAACATTTCTATTTGTTTACCTTGCTATATTTTAAAAAAATGGAATATATCGGTAATTTGTTCGTTTTCCTTGTGCATCTTTAGAGTAACGCTCATTATTAGTATATGACCCGTAATCTTGAGTTTCAATGCGTTACTGCGAGGTAATAAGTATGACTGGAATAAATTTACAAGACTGATGTGCATAAGTACTTTTTTTTTATAACGCCCACTGAACATAGAAACATAATTTAAAAAAAACATTTTGTTTTGTTACCCTATAGCAACCATAGTTTTGAGCTGCATTAATTGAAAAATAAATCGTTGCTATTGTCAACAAGTTTCAATTTTGCTACAGTTTAACATAGAGCATTAGAGTTTCTGCCAACCATGTTGTTTAATTTATACTTTTTTCAAACGTATCATTTACTTACTGAAAATTTTCATGCCTCCCATAGTAGGATAGTTCTGCTATTTGTAGTCTTCCGCTAACGTGGTAGTCCTGAGCTATCCACTCATGTCTTCATGAAATTTCGAGTTGTTCCCCCAATTGGTTCTACTGCCCTTTTGCACATAAACAAATTTCAATGAAAAAAAAACAAACAGCTTTTCTAATTTCTGCTTGAAATATTTCACAGATTTTGATCTTTTTGATTTTATGACTTGACTAACATTTGACGATCTGCTTGATATGCATCAATGAGTTCGGGATAGTCGCATTTTTCTCTTCTACGTTTTGAATACTTCTTATCCTAACAACTAAAAACTCTTGAGGAATTTCCGTTGGAATATTTTAACTACAGCGAGTAACGAAAAAATCTTATGGAGCACAATTAACGAGATCGAATTTTCGTATCAAGTCAAACAAGGCATTCTGGTTCAAAACTGAATGAGGTTCATCAGAATGCCAAATCGAAATAGATTTATTGAAAAAAAACAACAAACAACTTTTCAGATACCAGAATGTACACGAATCCAATTTCTCGCTGATTGGATATTCCCATAAACTCCGTACTCCGAATTCTTTCCTCCACAAGCACCTTTTCCACCACGTCCCCAAGAAACAACTCCAACAAGTTTCTTTTTGCACACCAACGGCCCTCCAGAGTCCCCAGAACAGGAATTTGGTCCCTTTCCTCCGACGCACAACATCGTTACCGTGACTTCAGTCGTAGGAAAGGATTTTTGACATTTTGTTCTAGGCGCCACTGGAATCGGAGTACTTCGTAAACGACTCATGGTTTTGTTGGAAAACTCTGTTATTCCCCAACCAGCAGTAATGCACATTACTCCGTCCAGTTTTGCCAGTTTACCTTGCGGAATGCCGATTAAAGCCACCGATTGGACGGTGTTCCCAATGTCGAACGGCCTATCCAGTTGTATCAGAGCGAAATCGTAATCTTTACGGACGTCGCCGTCGTATAGCTCATGAGCGATAACACGACTCGCATTCCGAATCTGTCCACCTCGGTTCATGTACGACGATCCGGCACGAACAACAAACTCTCCGGGTTGCACACGTCTCATGCAGTGGGCCGCTGTGAGGACCCATGACGGTGATATAATGGATCCGCCACAGAAATGACCTTTTCGACCCACCTTTCTGATGTTTAGCGATACTATATATGGTACATTGTCAATACTGTCGACAGCTCCGCCAGATATTGCCATCGGAACGACAAATGTGAAAGAAATACAGGAAGCGATCAAATACAACAGTAAATGGCACCACTCGAAAGCAGGATGACCGACTTTTGATTTCATCCCTATCCTACACGTACGACTTCCGTACACTAGTGCTACAACGAAGTATGAAAAACTCCAACCACTGCTAAAAAGGTTACCCTCGTAGAGCCATCACTTGAGCTAATCGATCGACTGTGGGTGTTCCATGCATACTCGCATCAATTTACAACGGTTGTTTTCCGTCCGACCATTGGTACACGCCACTTAACAGTTATCAAATGCGCACTCCGTTTTTGTGTTCAATGCGTCGAAACTTATACTGAACGAAGAACAACAGTCGGTTTTTGAAATTTGTGTGCTGACCAACTAGCTGTTTCCATAATAAATGTGCGATTTGATAATAGATAGTATATTTGTTTTGATAATCCTATGCGTAAATAAAATAAGTAAGAAAAACTTTTTAAGTTAAACGGTTTTTTTTGTGATTAAACATAATAATACAGATAATGATATAAAATTCAGAAAATAATTGGGCAAGTATCAGTTAGCAGTTATAATACCATATTCATCAATTAAGGACATTGATGAGTATGAAATAAAATCGTGGGGCATATGATGAAACCATTAAATGCGGATAATGGAAATCCAACGTGCCCCACGATTTTATTTTAGTCTCCGGCGTAACGCTTTCGTTTTCGAAACTTTGAATTTACACCCCGGTATAGAAATGAAAGACGTAGTCCTACGTCAAAAATCAAATCCGAAATGACCACCACTATAAAACGGTGATTTTGTTTTAATGCCCCATCAATATGGATATCAAATGAAAGAGCTATTAGAATATAGTAGACTAGCTGACCCGGCAAACTTCGTCCCGCCCAAAATTTGTTTTTTGTTATCAATACCTTCAAACATTCACGTTTTCTTACTAAGCGCAAGTTCATGAATCCAATCGCAGAACTGTTCATTGATTGCTCTTCTAATCGACTCCGTTGAATTTACCTTGTGCTATAACATTCCTAGTACTTCTACCAAAGCTCATCATTTTAATATCAGATTATTTTCAGACACAATTCTCGTTCAATATTTTTCATCCACTTGTAAATAACATGTTTCTCCGTTACAAGGAATAAATGTTTGATACAGAAAATATGATAGAATAAAGACAGACCACTTCCCTCTTCTCCCCTTTGGGAGGGGGGGAGGAGTGTGGATCCATCATAGAAACGTTTATCGATCCCTAAAACCTGTATATGCTAAGTTTAATTCCATTTGTTTGATTAGTTCTCGAGTTGTTGAACACCATCCCCTCCTCCTCTTAAGAGAGAAGAAAGGAGTGTCAAACCACCATAACAACATTTATTGCTCCCTAAAACCTCCATATGTCAAACCTGGTTCCATTTGCTTGATTAGTTCTCGACATATGTAGAAATTTGGGTTTCATTTCTATTTATTGTCCCCCCTTAGAAAGGTGGGAAGAGTGTTGAACCATCTTAGGAATGTTTCTTCCCCATAAAACATCCACATTTCCGTTTGCTTGATTAGTTCTTGAATTATGCGGAAATTTATGCTTCATTTGTATGGCAGCCTCCCTTCCCCCCTCAGAGACAGAATAGACAGAATAGACGGGAGGTGTGTCTATTCACCATAGAAACGTTTTGTGTCCCCTAAAACCTTCGCATGCCAAATTTGGCATTGTCTTGATTAGTTCTCGAGTAATGCAGACATTTGTGTTTAATTTGTATGGCAACCCCCCGTTCGAGAGGGGGTGGAGTAACTAACCACCGTGAAAACATTAATTACGCCCTAAAACCTCCATATACCTAATATGGTTTCGTTTGCTTGATTAATTCTCGAGTAATGCATAAATTTGTGTTTCATTTGTTTGGCAGCACCCCTTAGAGAGGGAGGAGGGGTCTCAAACTATCATGAAAACCTTCCCCGGCCCCAAAAAGCTCTACATACCAATTTTCATGTCGATCGGTTCAGTAGTTTTCGAGTCCATAAGAATCAGACAGACAGACAAAAATCCATTTTTGTATATATATATATATAGATTGGTTAGTATATCAAAAATACTATAATTCATCCGAATATATTGAGAAAAGATAGAGGGAGTTCGATGATTCTATTTCGTTACAACACAAACAGTTAGAATTTCAACAAGATACATTCATACATAGTTGAATGCTTAGAATAAAATATATTTAACGTCAGTTTCGTTCAAAAGAGTTGTTTGTTTATTTATTGTGCTTAAATATGACAATTTCAGCTGTCCAGTTTCTATAAGACCATTTCAAACTTCATATGTATCATCAATGAAAAATTCAAAACGATCGGCTGATTTACATGTCAATAATTGGCAACCTTGCCATTTCGACTAATGACCTGGAAAATTCGTCTTAGAATAGTATTTACCAAATTATGCTGAACGGATTTCTAGATATTTTTCTATGTTTCCGAAATTGCGACCATGAGCTCTTCAATCGTGGTGTGCTGTTTCTCCTCAGTGTAGATTCTGCGTACTAAGATTTTCAACAGGATTCATGTCTGGAGAGCGAGCCGATCAGTACAAAAAATTGAGTTTTTGGTTCATAATCCATTACTTAATTTACTTGCTGGTATGAATGAAAGCATTGTTTAGCTGGAATGTGAATTTTTTGTGACTATATTCACGCAAAAACGGTAGGAGAGAGAGTTCCAGAACATGTATGTAATCTATGAATGATGTGAAAGTTATGTTGAGCTTTCCTATTGCAAAGAATCCCGTGCAAACCATACACAAGCCTCCACCAAAATTCCTGGTTGAAAAATACTGTTCTTCCGCCCGTAAATCACGCTGAAACAATCAGGACCTCAAAAATTGTACATTTTTTTCCATCAGTAGAGATAACCTATACATTGAATAACTTTTCGTTATGGCATATAGCAAAATGCATTCTGTTGGAAACATTCTTTGTCACAACATACCATGTCCCACTGTCGGCTCATGTGAGCTTTGGCAAAACTCAGGCGTCTTCCGATGTGAGATGGTGTAAGATGAGGAGCTTCAACCTTTTAAGCCCTCTTTATGTGAGAATTTTCTACCAAAACTTGACGAATTGTCACCCGAGTAACATTTAAATTGAAATATAAATATCGCCCATTATACGTGTTGCTAATCAATAGAGTTCTGTATGACTATCTTTTAGATTTGTAATTTGTAACTTTTAGATGTGTAACTTGTGGTTCCGATCTCAACGTTTTTAGATGATGTAGCATTTTTCCGTCCTAGTTCGTCTGTCTTCGGGCACTCACGATCATTTGGAAGTACCTTCGTTCACGAAAAACCAAGCAAATCGTAAAGCGAAATCAGCATTGTAAATCGATGCGATTCAACAGCATGAAAACTAAAAGTGTTAGTTATGGAGTCTGTTCAATGTAAGTCCCTTTTTACAGCGATATTGCAGATTTTAAATGTTTTATTGTTCCTCATGAGTCACAAATACCTTCATCAAAACATGAGAACAGTTTCGGAATTTAATCACGCCTCATGGAAGCGATGTCGTTTATTGATGTGTGTTGTTACTTTCTACGTGTTCTTCACGACCACCGTATCGGAGAGCGTGGCTGGCGGATCGAGCGATACTATCAAAAATGCACCATATTTGGTGTCCCTGAACACCGGAAAATTCCGCCAACGTCATTTCTGTGGAGGAGTAATCATAGCTCTCTCATGGATCCTCACGGCGGGTCACTGTATGAGAAACGTTGGGCTCGATGACTTCATCGTTCGAGCTGGATCATCGTACAGGAACCAAGGTGGACAGATTCGCAGTGTGAGTCGTGTTGTGGTCCATGAGTATAACAACCTCTTCATTCGCAATGATTTCGACTTCGCTCTATTGGAGCTGGAGTCACCACTCGCCCCTGAGGACACCACTTATCCGGTACCTCTAACGGATCGCAATGATCACCACGCTCCCGAAGATATATGCTTCGTTGCTGGCTGGGGAAGGTCAGAAAGCTCACGTGGATCCGTGAAACCGTATCCGTATGCGAAGCGCTGAGATTCCACTGGTGGCGAGGGATAAATGTCAAAAATTCTTTATTACGGCCCAGATCACGGAAGCAAAGATATGCGCCGGAGGAAGTGAGATAAATGCGTGCAATGGTGATTCCGGAGGACCATTGGTATGTAATTTGAAGTTGACTGGAATTGTTTCATGGGGACGTGGAAATACGTGTGGGAGTCCGTACAGTCCGTACGTAGTGTATGGAAACGTTGCTAGAGCGAGGAACTGGATTTCCGTGCACAGTGGTGTATAGTTAGGATATAATTTGAAGACATTGATCACACTAAGTAGGAAACAAACCATCCAATGGGGTGCTTTTCCAGCCTTCAGCTTAAAATACGACTACGACTTAAACAAAAAGGCATAACATTTCATGAGAACATGTCAGAAAGGTACGACGTTTCTGGGCGTTTTATATCATCATAACATACCTCAAGTGAAACGGTATTAGTCATGAATGATATCTCTACAGAAAATAGAATTTATAATAGAGGATTTCTTAAAACTTCTTGCTTCAGAATTTAAAAAAAAAAAATGTAAAGAATGTCATTTCGTTGGAAGCTAGATATTGAACGAAATTAATGCATGCGTATGAATAATATATTGGATTGTTTTGATTGAAATAACTTAAAAACCTTCAGTTGATGCGCCAATGAGTTGATAACATGAGCCAATGACTTCGAAAATCTGTAGACATAGACGAAGTCCTACGTCGAAAATTAAAAGAAAGTTGTTCAAGACATGACTGCGTTGTTAACGTAAGTCAGTAAGGGTGCCAGAAAAACAAACACAAAATAAAAAACTGGTCACGATTTTATGATATAAAGTTAACATTAATCTATCTTTGATCGAACGGATTTTGATGATTTTCAAACTCATTGAATTGGAAATACGCTAAGATTTGTTAAATATGCTATACATTACGATTTTCTAATCTCTGAATGGCTGAAATTAACAAAAATTGAAAGCATTCCCATTTTCCCATACATTTGTTCTGCACAATTGTGTGCTTACCTACTCGTGATGTCAACGAGGTTCTATTTATGCGTCTGGATTACGTCTTTCACAAATTGAAAAACGAAAAATCTGCCGCATCGCGAAAATTGTTCAATTTCAAACGCTTATTGCTCATGTGTTTACCAGAGATTTTTGTATCAATAGGTCTTACTTTCGAACAATTGAAAAATGTTGAGCATTATCTTCACGAAATGTCCGCGTTCTGATTTGTCGAACACAAGAAATCCAGTTGCTCATTCAATACGAATAAGGGACTGTGCAATGAATTATGCGTTCGGTTTGATTTCCGGCTACGCTAAATCCCACGTTTCTGTTTGATCCAATTTGCAGCGAATTGAATTTTGAAATCAAACCACTCAAAATGCTTAACCCGTTCGCGTACAACATCTTGTCTCAATCGTGGTGTACTTGCATAACATAGGGCGCTAAAATGCTCAGCAGAGTAGTGAAATCACTTGATGTGTGACGTATTCAATAATACGCTAAGGGGTTAATATCGAAGCCGCAAAAATTACCACACGCGGAATTAAATACGATTTCGGTTTTAGTTTCCCTTTTCCGATTTTGATCATTATTTATTATCATAGGGTGGTTTATTATATTATAAAATAACATGTAGAAAGGATTATAATTACCAAAAATTTAAAAATCATACTGTAACTATACAAATCAACCACCTGTCCATATTACCCTCACTGTCCGTTTTACCCTACGTGGAACGATTTTCATCCAACAAAGAGATCGGAAGCGTGTTTTAAGTCTTCATTTAATCACAAACCATAAAATCCTGTTTTTCTTATCGAACCACAAATCTTATTGAACGAAGTATATCGGTGGAGAGATCTAAATCCACTGTAAATGTATCACCAATTGAATGATTTTTCACATATCTTTCACAGATTTCTACACATTCCATCCCAATATTCAACCAATTTTTCACGACTTGTTTCAAGATCACAATTTGTCTTGGAAATCAACTATCGGTTAACAGAAGCAAAGAGAAAATATCGCTAATTGATTTTATACTTTTGTTACAGTTCAACGTGAGTAACATTTATATCAACAATTGGGATTAAGGTATTGCACAGAACCCAAACATTCCAGAAGCAATCACGTCGTTATGGGTAAACGATCAAAATTATACAACGGGTCATTTGCGCACAGTCATCTAACGCAGTGGGTGACTATTTTCGGTGTCTTTCTCGTATGTTCCGTATCCGGTTCCATGATTTATGGCGGATCTGCAGATAAAATCGCAAACATGCCGTATATAGTGTCTCTCAACGCCCCAAAACTGAAAGACTACAATGGTTTCTTTTGTGGAGGAACACTTATCGCCCCCAAGTGGGTCCTCACAGCTGCTCACTGCGCGAAACATGTGGAAGCTCATGAGATGTTTGTTCGTGCCGGTTCACGGTACAGCCACCGAGGGGGACAGGTTCGAAATGTGACCAGATCTATAGTACATGAACTTTACGGTCTTGAAACTCGCAAAGATCGCGATTTCGCTCTGCTGGAACTCAACTCACCATTCATCGGTGGGAACACTGTGCAAACGGTGGATCTATCCGATCACAGAGATAAATATGCTCCGGGAGAGTTGTGTGTTGCTAGTGGCTGGGGAAGAACGGAAAAATCCAAGAGAGCGATGAAACGTCTACGAAGCGTTATGGTACCGCTAGTTAGTCACGATCGTTGTAAAGCAGCCTATGCCAGATACGACAGCGTAATCTCCAACCAGATGTTGTGCGCAGGAGCATCCGGAATAGATAGCTGTACGGGAGACTCCGGAGGACCACTGGTGTGCAGAAACAAATTGGTCGGAGTTATTTCGTGGGGACGCGGTTGTGGGAAGAAAACTGTATACGGAGTATATGGGAACGTCTCTTTAGCTAGGGTTTGGATTCTTTTTAATTCGGACGTTTAGCTTGTTATGTTGAATAAAAAATCAATCTGAAAGCTATTTCACGTGGTTTGGAGCAGCGAAACATTATTTTTTTTTTTTTTTATCTTCGCTTGTTTTACGTCGGCATATTTCCGCCACTTTAGTGCCAATCACCGACATCAGGGAGGCGACTCCACCTGTTCCTACCTATCAGACTCAACAACTCATGAGCCGGGCCAACTTCTTTTACTTCCCGTCCGAAGGAAGACGTAACCAGAGATTTTTCGCCTCAGAAAATCCCAACGACGCTGCGAAACATTAGAATCAAAGAGAAATCTCATGAACCTAAAAGTTTGGAATCTTGGGAATTCTCGAATTAGCTCGGATGGTTAATGTAAACTAATAGTTTGATTAAATTCATTAAGGCTGATGAATCAGTCGACTATATAATGCCAGTCTGGAATTTGATCATCAGCCCAGTAAAAGTTCTTTCATCAATGAATTCGTTAATGAAAAATGCTCACGGAGAACGTGAGAAGATGAATTGTACTGTTCCTCCATTGAAAATTTTGGAAAAAGAAAAATTGATCGTCGATTTAGTCGATCCCATTAAATAGTACGCCAGCTTTTGTCTGATTCGATCTTTTGTGTACCCTATATATATCTTTAGCAATAAAGTATGTTCCAGTCGCACCTCTAGTTGTCATATCCTTAAACTAATGAAAACGTTTTGATATGGAAGGGTTGATTACTTAGTGCCTAATTGCCAAAAACCGTAGAAAGAAACTGTACGACCAAGTTCTGACCAAGTACAACGCATGTATGTGTAAAAAATTAACTTTGGACAAATCCCGGGTCAAAAATACTAACATGCTAGACGTAAGGGGGACTCTCCTGATGAGTTCAAATTTGTCTTCACAGATAGATTCGCTATGTTCGCTCAGAAGATAATTTTGCCGTTCATTCGACCATACGAAGGTCCCGTGATGTTCTGGCCTGACTTAGTCAGCTGCCATTACAGCATGTCGTAGAATGTAAATTATATTGAAAATGTATGAATCCACCAAATTGACCAGATCTTCATCCAATAGAAAATATTGTGCAATTATCAAGCGTGAACTGTAAAAGTGTGCAATGCAATCAAAACACCAAAGTTGCTTGGGGAAATTGGCATTGTTAATACATGCAAATAGGAAGAAATTTTGCTTCCACCGAATTGTGTTCCCTAACACAGCCATCAAATCCAAGGCGCATTGGTTTGTCAGACCGAGAAATCAATAATTCGTTCATTTCTCAGAAAATATCAACACTACGACTTTGCGATTCTCTCTAGCTTCGTTATTCGTCGTTCGTCATCGTTTAGCGTATCGCATGTGTTGGTACAATGTGGACGTATGCCTCTTTTTTCACACATTCGGCCTGATACACCGACGCGAGTATAGGAGTAACATTTTTGGACACGTGCCTTTTTTCATATTCTAGAATATTGTTGAATGAAATGTATAAATTGATGTGGCGTGGAATATTTATTGAATATAATGCATAAGGTCATTACCGGACTATTCTAATTTTATTTCAGTCCCTTTTGTAACTGGATTGAACGGATCCATATATTAACTATTCATCGTTAGATTCATACGTTTAAAAGCAAAATATAAATGTTTGACTTTCGTATAGTTATTCGCTAAATAGAATGGTCATACATATACACACTTGTGAAAGAATTTCACTTGTGGAAGAATTGTAAACAGTAAACTATAAACTAATCGGTGGCTGATGGTTATTTTTTAACAGCTACTGTCGGGGATATTTTTTTATAATGGACAATATCGACAAGAAAACAAGAAAAAGAAAGGAAGTTCCTAAAAATCATTTTATATCATCTTTTTATACCCCATCTAATAAAGGCATTAATTATTAGTTTACCAAGAATACAGAGACAAAGAATATGCAAACTTCATATTCCAGAACCTTTGTCATCTGGTAATTATCTAAAAGGTCGTTATACATTCTTCTCTTCGATAAAAGATCCGAAAAACACGCAACAAATACATGAAATGTAAAAATGTGTTTGTTTCGAGCATGCAGTTATGCTCGAAATGCAGTTATGTTCTGATTCTAACTCCAATGCAGCATGCAGTTATGTTCTGATTCTAACTCCAATGAAACCACAATCTATTAATACGTTTTATGTTATTTTATAACTCTTTATACTTCCATGAATTATATTCAGTTGCTTACTTTTAATTAATAACAGTAAGAAATTTGAATTTGTTTTTTTTGTGTTGAAGTATCGAAAATTACTCTGGTTTGAGGAGGAAGAATTAGATGACTATTAAAACATAATAAAGACGAAGAAAACATATTTTTTTGAGTTTTTTCATTCAATCATAGCCTCTTCTTCAAATAAATGCTAATAAAGCCTGAAAAATACACAATGGCAACATTACAGAGAAGTTCAATTTTCGGTCTGTGACACCGTGCGCGAGTATACGTGTTATGATTTTGACCGCGAATACAGGAGGGTTAATCAATACATGCAAATGATTACTAAGCCAGCGGTAGTCCCACGTCAACCTTGCGGTTATATCATAGATATAGCCGACCCATTTTTTTCACGTAATTTTTCGAATTGACAGTGCTTATGACGGAAATTAGTGCTGCGCTTTATCCTTATTATTACGTGGATTTTCAGTTAAGCTTTTTCTTACGCGGATTTTAAATTAGCACAGTTTTTACGAGGTTTTTCTAGTTAACGTGATACGTAGTATAAGTGTACGTATCCATCGCGTGAAAAAAAAACTGGGTGTTCTTTATTTTCTAGTCCGTGTTAGGAAACTTACGAAAAATTAGATGATCTCATCAACGCTATTTCAACATATTAATTATAAACCCCTTGAACGACAATTTATTTTCAGTCAGCACTGCTCTGACAGAGATTTAATTTTCTTAATTTTAAGAGGAGGAATTGATATAGAAACTTACGGTTCATATTCACTCAATTCAACTCTGTCATTATCACTTTCGCCTAAAACATCCTCCATCCTGTTGACTTGCATATTCGAGCTGTACCAAATATCGCACACCATTTTGAAATCCTGCATACAAGTTTGAATCACATATATCGTCCCGTTCTACTATAGCGAAAACCACTGCACAGACAAGTGCAAATTAATAAATGATACAAGAAAAATTATGTCATCATTCGGGCACCATTTGCGGAGAGCAGCTGTGGATTCGAAGACCCCTCGAAAGAGTAAGATGAATTGTCAAGCGACAGCATTGCCAACGATGTCGAACACAAAACTAGAGAAAAAAAGAAAACCAATTGATACAAAGCAGAACACATTTTCTTACGTTGCGTGAAATTTATTTAAATATCTTTTGTGAAATAGCTATTAATTACATTGTAAAATTATATTGTAAGTACCTAAACGAAAAGAAAATGAATTAGAAAAATTATGGCTAATAATAACTTACATATCTAGGCTGATAGCTGAAATACCTTGTCGGAAAATAAATCATTTGAGGAATTAGAGGTTACGAATAAATGTAAGGAAAATTAATTGTAAAATTTTTTAAATTTAATAATAACAAGCTCTTTAGCTTTTAGCGACTCGTTAACAAAATAACCGGCTGATTATTCGCCAGTGAGCGCTCAAAAGACGTCCGAAAACTCCTCAACAATCTAAAAGATTTATTCCGCGATGCCACGCAGTAATCATAGCCCGACACATACTGGGCAGCATTGTAAAGGCTGCAAAGATCCAGATACAGAATATATGGTCCAATGTGAACATTGCGATTCATGGTGGCACTATAAGTGCGCAGGAGTGAACGATACCGTCAGCGAAGAAGATTGCACCTTCACTTGTCTGAAGTGTATGAAACCGTCACCAATTTCACGCAAAGCGAAAGAAGGAGGTTATACGAAGAAAGCTGCCAGTGTATCCGGTATTTCATCCACCTCGAGTGCAGCCGCACGGAGGGCTCGCCTAGGTCTGGAGAAGCTTGCAGCTGAAAAGTCCTTCATGGAGAAGTTGTTGGAGCAAGAGCGACGAGAGCAGAATAGAAGGCATGAGCCGGAGAAAGCCGAAAAGGAATCCGAAATCGAACGGAAGAAACTACACATGGAAAAGCAGTTACTAGACGCCACATTCCGCCAACGAGAAGGAGAAATAGACGATGATGAGAACAAGTCTATAGCTTCCGGACCGCAACAAAGCAGCAAGGGAAAGGTGGAGCAATGGCAGCAGGAGCAGTGTGAAGTTCCCATTCACGATCCGATGAATCCAATGTCTTGTGACATCGAGGTTAACGTAAATACGATAAGTACCGAACATGAGATAGGTGGTGTATCGAAAACGATAAATGCGCTGGGCGCAGTAACGATTAATGAAGCTAGTATCCTAAAACCAGTTATTCAAAATCAGAGATTAGTAGAAACTAATAATGCCAATGCGCGTCAAGAGAACTGTCAGGTAGTCAGGAACTATGAACGCTCAATGACAAATGAGCCAAGAGTAGATAGACATAGTGTAGTAGATCAAATTCCCGATTGTAGTGCTCGTTGTTTTCCAACATTATGCTCTGCGCCAGAAGCTTGTCGAGAAATTCCAAGCGTTGCGAATTTTGAATGCAATCAGATTCTGATGAATAACGTAAGACCACATAACGACGAGTTGATGAATGAAGCCCAGAGCAATGTGAACACTCTTCCGTTGCCTGTGCGAGGAGGAAGTTTATCTGCCGGTAGACCGATGTTGTATGATAGTGCCTTTGTCCCGTCAGCACAACAGCTCGCTGCGAGACACGTAGTGGCGAAAGATTTGCCTTATTTTAGTGGCAAGCCTGAGGAATGGCCATTGTTCTACAGTGCTTATGCCAATTCTACTCATGCTTGTGGGTACTCAAATGTAGAAAATTTAACTAGACTGCAACGGTGCCTAAAAGGACACGCGCTTGAATCCGTACGGAGTCGCTTGTTGCTTCCTGAATCCGTACCAAACGTGATGGAAACCTTGAAGTTCCTGTATGGTAGACCGGAGTTAATCATTCACACACTTTTGCAAAAAGTTAGGGCCGTTCCCTCGCCGAAGCAGGATAAGCTTGACATGCTTATTGCGTTTGGTATGTCTGTGCAAAATTTTTGTGACCATCTAACAGCAGGTGGACAAGAGGAGCACCTTCACAACCCAATGCTATTGTCTGAATTGGTCGAGAAGCTGCCAGCAAATCTAAAGCTAGAGTGGTCGTTGCATAAACAGAGATGTTCCGTGGTAAATATGAGCACCTTTGCGGACTACATGTAAGGGAATTGGATGTTAAAGGAGAGGCTCAGCCACTCTGCTTGCAATGGACGGCAGGAGTTACCAGGGCAGAAGTAGATTCTCAGCGTGTGGAGCTGGAAATTTCTGGCCGTGATTATCAGTACAGATACACTATAAGAGACGTAAGGACGGTGGGCAGTTTGGACCTACCCTTACAATCAATTCATTATAATGAAATATGTGAAGTGTTTCCACACATGAAAGGACTGCCGATCACAGACTACGATCGGGCAACGCCACGTATACTGATAGGGAGTGATAACGCTCATTTAACGGCAACGCTCAAGCTTCGTGAAGGTATGCCGGAGGATCCTGTAGCAGTTAAAACCCGATTGGGATGGGCGATATACGGATCAAACCGAAGCTCATCCGCTCGTCACGTTCATAGCTTTCACATATGTGAATGTGAGCAGGACATTAAGCTGCATGATATGGTATCCACACATTTTTCTATTGATAACCTCGGTGTTTCGTTAACAACATGTCCAGAGTCAGAAGAGGTGCAACGAGCAAATAGAATTCTGCGAGAGACGACCAAACGCATCGGAAATAAGTATGAAACTGGACTTCTGTGGAAGTTTGATGACTTCAAATTCCCAGAGAGTTACACGATGGCAGTTCGACGTTTGCAGTGTTTGGAACGACGCATGAGTAAAGATCCGGTTATCGGGCAGAGTATTCGGAGACAATTGGCAGAATACGAGACGAAGGGGTACATTCATAAAGCGACTTCACAGGAATTGCAGGAGGCTAATCCCCGTCGGATTTGGTATTTACCGTTGGGTGTGGCCATAAATCCCAAGAAACCATCGAAAATCCGTATATTTTGTGATGCTGCTGCGAAAGTAGACGGCGTTTCATTGAACAACATGTTGATTAAAGGTCCTGATTTATTGACATCTTTGTTGAGCGTGCTCTTTGGATTTCGCGAATACCGAATCGCGTTCGCTGCTGATTTAATGGAAATGTTCCATCAGATTTATATTCGCCGAGAAGATCGGCATTCGCAGAGGCTTCTGTTGCGAACAGATCCGAAACATAAACCACAAGTGTATCTCATGGACGTAGCCACGTTCGGGTCCACATGCTCGCCGTGCTCCGCCCAGTTCGTTAAGAACATGAACGCGTCGGAGTACGTAAATGAATACCCAAAGGCAGCTCACGCTATCACCCACAAACATTATGTGGATGACTACCTTGATAGCGTCGACAGTGTAGATGAGTCGGTACGGAGAGCGTCGGAAGTAAAATTGATTCATGCTCGTGGCGGATTCCATTTGAGAGGATGGATATCAAACTCTGGTGAATTTCTCTCGCGAATCGGAGAACAGAAAAATCACTTGGAGAAAAATCTCACATTCGGACAGGTGGATTCAACAGAGCGCGTACTAGGCATGTATTGGCGCCCAGAAGAGGATGTATTTACCTTTGTGACGTGTATGCCATCACCGATAAATCACCCTACGAAACGACAAGTGCTCCGTACGGTCATGAAGATATTTGATCCTCTTGGACTTCTATCATTTTTTATTATACATGGAAAGATTCTTATCCAAAATATTTGGAGAACCAAAGCAGATTGGGACGAACCCATTAACGAGGAACTATGTAATCATTATTCCCGATGGCTGGGAGTACTCACCCAGCTTGATTGCGTACGAATTCAACGCTGTTATTTTGCGCATCCAGCTGACAAAATAAAAAACCTACAGCTACACGTATTTTGTGACGCGAGCGAGGAAGCATACGCCTGTGTGGCTTACCTACGAGCTGAAATCAATGGTATCGTCGAATGTGCGCTGGTGGCCGGGAAAGCAAAGGTAGCGCCTTTAAAGCCGTTATCAATTCCTAGACTAGAGCTGATGGCCGCGGTAATTGGTGCGAGACTGCGCCAGGCGATAATCGAATCTCACTCGTTACAGATCACCCAGACTATTTTTTGGTGTGATTCAAGAACTGTCCTAGCTTGGATTCATGCATCAGATCCCCGCAAGTATCGACAGTTTGTTTCTTGTCGTCTAGGAGAAATATTAACGCTGTCAAAACCCCAGGAGTGGCATTGGGTCTCCACGAAAGACAACATTGCTGATGAAGGCACCAAATGGAGTTCGAATCTAGATTTTTCTCAGAAATGCCGCTGGTTTACAGGGCCAAAGTTTCTCTACATGCCCGAAAATTATTGGTTGACTTCCCCTATAGAAGACACGAAAGAAGAGCTTCGGCACTGTTTCATACATAAAACAGATGAAATTTGTGAAGAAGTTGATTGGGCGAGGTTTTCCAACTGGAAGCGACTCTGGCGTACCATTGCATTTGTGTGCAGATTTCTAACTATACTACGGGCACGAGTTTCCAATTCAGCGGCTCCAAGTGGGGCTTTTACGCAAGATGAACTCAAGGCAGCTGAGGTTTCTATTTGGCAGTACGTACAACGAGAGACGTATCAGTGTGAGTTGGTGATACTCAATGACGCCAGCAGAAAACTTGAATCGCATAGCAAACTATATAAACTTTCACCTTTCATTGATGAAAACGGAATTATACGATCTGAAAGTCGACTTCTTGCCGCGACATACCTATCATTCGATACTGTTTGTCCTGTAATCATACCGAAGAACCACCACGTAACCTGGCTGCTTGTAAATTGGTACCACAAAAAATATTTGCATGCTAACGTTGAGACTGTTGTAAACGAAATAAGGCAACGTTTTCACATCTCAAACCTTCGAACATTAGTTCGAAAAATAGCGCGGCAGTGTCCACAATGTAAAGTTAAAAAAGCTCAACCATTATCACCACGCATGGCACCTCTTATTTCTGCGAGATTAAAAGCACATTTTCGTGTGTTTTCATTTGTGGGTGTCGATTATTTCGGACCATTGCCAGTACGCATTGGGCGTAGTCACAGTAAGAGATGGGTGGCACTTTTCACGTGCCTCACAGTAAGAGCGATCCACTTAGAGGTAGTGCACACATTATCAGCGGAATCGTGCAAGATGGCCATTCGTAGGTTCATATCGCGCCGTGGTTCGCCATTGGAATTTTATAGCGATAATGGGACAAATTTTCTAAAATGCAGTAATGAACTGCAAGCTGAAATAGCTATTGGAGACATCGCAGAAACGATTACGAACCGTGATACCAGGTGGATATTTAATCCGCCCTCAGCCCCACATATGGGTGGAGCCTGGGAGCGTCTCGTACGCTCTGTGAAAACATCCTTGGCATCAATGCAAACGACAAGAGTTCCTGATGAAGAAACATTTTCAACCATATTGGCCGAAGCTGAGAGTGTGGTCAATTCAAGACCTCTAACATTTGTACCGCTCGAGAATGAAACGCAAGAGGCGCTCACGCCTAACCATTTTATCCTCATGAGCTCTAGTGGCGTCATACAACTGCCAAAATCGATATTGGATCCGAAGAAATTAGGCAGGAGCAACTGGAATCTGGCTAGGGAGCTGACAGATCATTTTTGGCGTCGATGGATAAGGGAGTATTTACCCGTTATTGCCCGTCGAACAAAGTGGTTCGATGACGTTAAGGATATCGCAGAAGGAGATTTGGTAATCGTCGTCGACCAATCGATGCGGAATGGTTGGACTAGAGGCCGAATCGTCGAGGTGATGAGAGGTTCGGATGGACGAATCCGAAGAGCAAGGGTTCAGACATCCAATGGTGTTTTTCGCAGACCGGTGTCTAAATTGGCTTTGCTAGAAATTGAAGACAAGTAAAACTGAGTGAAATTAGCAGTTCTACGGGCAGGGGAGCTGTGGATTCGAAGACCCCTCGAAAGAGTAAGATGAATTGTCAAGCGACAGCATTGCCAACGATGTCGAACACAAAACTAGAGAAAAAAAGAAAACCAATTGATACAAAGCAGAACACATTTTCTTACGTTGCGTGAAATTTATTTAAATATCTTTTGTGAAATAGCTATTAATTACATTGTAAAATTATATTGTAAGTACCTAAACGAAAAGAAAATGAATTAGAAAAATTATGGCTAATAATAACTTACATATCTAGGCTGATAGCTGAAATACCTTGTCGGAAAATAAATCATTTGAGGAATTAGAGGTTACGAATAAATGTAAGGAAAATTAATTGTAAAATTTATTAAATTTAATAATAACAAGCTCTTTAGCTTTTAGCGACTCGTTAACAAAATAACCGGCTGATTATTCGCCAGTGAGCGCTCAAAAGACGTCCGAAAACTCCTCAACAGCGAATGGGAAAAAAGCTAAAACGAGAGAGTTTTTGTATCTCACTGGAGCGGTGTTTCTAGTTAAACTATGCGGTATATATGAATATATATATTTCAAGGGATAGCAGCGTGTTAAAAATGAAAAATATAATCTGACTACCCTTCCCTTAGCATCTTTCGAGCTAAATAATCATATAGGTTGCACTCTCTGAGACTTCAAAATCAGGATCTGCTACATTAGTTGAATATGAATCATTCACTTTGCGTAGTCCGTATGATCCTGCTGTTTCATAATACATGGAGAGGTTCGATGTGTATATGTTAGAGACAAAGAAGAAAATAAACTTTCTGCACCGAAAGCGTACATGACGGTTGTGCTTGAGTCTGCTGTATCATGAAGTGCGAACCGATGCAGAATTGTCTCGTTCTCTTTTGTGTCGTGATTTGTAGCACGTAACAACAAAAGAATGCCTCTGGGGGAAATGATTTCTGTAAGATCATATTTGCACGAACGATAGCGATTTTATGAGTGAATGGATCAATTGGCAAACACTGGTTTTTTGGGATGCGCAAGATATAATCTTCATCGATTACCTGCAGAAGGGAAAAACAATAACCGGAGAGTATTATGCGTTATTGGACAAAATAAACGACGAAATAAAGTAAAAAAGGCCCCATATGGCAAATAAAGTTCTGTATCATCATGACAACGCACCATCGCATTCATCCTCATACCAATTCATACCAAGTGTATTGCCCTCGAAGGAAACTATGTTGAGGAATAAATACAGCTTTGCCCAAAAAACGATAGTTTTCATTAAAAATCTCGGGATTTTTCAGCCCATATAGCATAAGAGTACTTGCACAAACGGAAACGGATACGAACCGACAACGCTTAACGCTTAAAGCTTGAAGTTCAAAGCTCAAAACTCAATTTTCAACGTTCAACGCTCGACTCTAAACGATAAATTCTCAACGCTCAACGCTCAACGCTTAACGCTTAACGCACACTGCTCAACACGCAAACACAAAAACCCACGCAAATACATGCTTTAACACATTAATCCCTGGTATTGAACGCCACTCTATGAGCCAGGCTTGTGCGAGTCATTGATGGCAAGATCGTCAGTCTAGGATACCCCCCAACTTTTTTCAAATAACAGTATGCCGTGTACTAACCAACATAGAAAATTCCATATATATAACGGGTGTTCAATAAAAAATGAGAATGGTTTCAATACCGTTCTGTAAAAAAAAGTAAAAAGCGTAAATTTTTTTCTCACCGATAGAATTGTTTTCTGGGCTCCCTAGAAACGGGTTGCCCGTTACTTTTCGCTCGGGTGCTGCCAGTTCGATCAAAGATGGCGTCGAAACAACAAGCACTCCACGAGCAGATAGCGACCGTGAAATCTCAGTACCGGTATAAAGGGTGTGTCACATCAAATTGCATCACGGAAAAAACGCTGTAGAAATTCGCCCAGTAGACCGATCCTTTTGAAAATTTTAGACAGTAATAAAAACTATTAAACAACTTTTGGCATTTTCTTTTTATTCATACTTCGAGCCCAAGCCCGTATGCTCGCACCTTCCTCTTTACCCCGTCCATAAGGTTCTGTACAACGTCAGGTTGTAGTTTTTTTTGAACAGAAATCCATTTTCTCTTGAAGTCCGAACTATACCTGTGCCAAGGCGTTCACACCCCCTTGGTGAAGTACAAATACAAGCATAAGTTTGAGAAGAAAGTTATGCTGTATATTGCAATCTCCGACAAAGGGATTTCAAAGCCCTGGCTTAACAAGCCGAGCGGATTTGCCATCAACCAGAAGGTGTACTAGGAGAAGTGCCTGGAGAAGATTCTGGTTCCGTTCTTAGAGAAACATCATTCTGATAGGAAGTACGTCTTCTGGCCGGACAAGGTGTCTTCCCACTACGCCTAGAAGACGGTGGCGTACCCCAAGGAAAACAGATACCGTACGTACCCAAGGAGCGGAACCCGACCAACTTGCCCCAATGCCGTCCGATCGAGGATTTTTTCGGTTCCCTCAGTGCCCTGGTGTACAAGAACAATTGGCGGGCATCGGACACCAAGCAGCTGACCACGAGGATACGGAATTGCAACTGGAAGATGGAGCATCTCCACCAAGTTGCGTCCTTGCCAACATTCACTGATTTTTTTTTAACAGCAACCGTTATATAATTAATAAAAAATATTGAATTGAAATAGTTTTTATTTTTTTTACTATGTCACTGAAGAAATTCTCATTTTTTATTGGACTGTTACATTGTTTTGATGAACAGATCTAATTCAAAAGAACATTCAAATAATTTTCCGTACCGGCCAGTTTTCCGATTTGAAGCACTGAAAACACAAAACTGCGTCAAAACGCTAGAATGAAGAGAGCAGGAGCAAATTTTCAGCGATGTGACACCTTCCATTTGATACTACTAAAAATTTTGTAGATTACGTTGTTCCCGAAATCCAAGAGGGGGTCGGTCGTATCAGAACTGCTTTCTCCTATATGTGATGCTCTACTATGTTCGATTCTTGCTATTATAAACGATATACAAGCTTTCGAATCCGTCGAAACTGTTATCAGAATCGGCGATCTAGCTCTTAATCGCCAATTCGTTGCAATTTAATCCGTATGAGGTTTTCATCGTTGCGAATGCAAATCGAGTCAACAAAAACCATAACGGAATGATTTGGTGGTGCATTAGTTACGACTCAATGCGACTACCTTTAATACCGGTGTTGGGATTAGTGATATTACACGATACAACCGTACTTCAGAGACATCCACATCGCAATGGAAATGAAATCGGAATCCAACCACCGACTGCCTACTCGCTACCTTCTGCCGCTATTTGTGGCTATTTCCGGTGTGCTGTTTTTCCAATGTTCAGTGTCCGGGAAAATTCATGGCGGCAACGAGGAAAACATTGCGAATATACCATATATTGTGGCTCTCAGCTCTCCAAAAATGTCAAATCTATTTTTTTGCGGAGGAACTATCATCTCCGCTTCGTGGATTCTTACCGCAGCTCATTGCCTGCTACGGGTGGAAGCAAACGAAGTGTACATTCGTGCAGGAACCCGGTTCATGCACAAAGGGGGGCAAGTTCGAAATGTGACCAGGATTATACGGCATGAGCTTTTCAGCCACGAAATTCGCGTCAATCGTGATTTCGCCCTATTGGAACTGGATGCACCACTTCAACTAAGGAAAACCGTTCGACCGATCGATTTGTACGATTTCAATGACAGATATGTCCCTGGCGAGATGTGTCTCGTCTCTGGCTGGGGAAAAACGGAAACATCCAAGGGGCCCAAGAAACGTCTACACAGTGTTATGGTCCCGCTAGTGAAGCATGATGATTGCAAGGCAGTCTACGCCAGATTCGGCACCGTTCTCTCCGGCCAGATGCTGTGCGCGGGGGGAGAACCTGGAAAAGATAGCTGTGTGGGGGATTCTGGAGGGCCTCTGGTATGCAGAGATAAACTTGTTGGAGTAGTTTCGTGGGGGCGCCGTTGTGGATCTCACTACGGAATATATGGGAACGTTTCTACGGTTAGGGGCTGGGTTATATTTCATACTGGTATTTAGACTATGTTTTTCGAATAAAGTTACAATTATTTAAATCTTCGTTCAAACATTCGGAATGGTTGGATGTCTTTTCACAACGTCTCATCAACTCGATTCATTTACCTTGTTAGAGTTCCTCATAATCGAACGATTCGCAGTTGAATAACACATTTCCTGATATCGATCCTTAGCCAGTTAAGGTTAAGGTTAAGGTATTGCAAAATTTTTAGCCTGATCTGGGCGAGACTAAATCCAACACATATAGGATCCCACGCGAATGTCCTCGTTTTCTAATGTGTTTGATAACAATGTGCAATACTACCCCACTGCTAAATGTATTGAATTTAATTAGCTTCTTTCAGAAATTGAAATTTTTCCATTCGCTAATGTTGTTCTAGAGAAATTGCAGATGTGTTCCTGTTATTTATGTTGTTTGTGTTGTTATTCAATCCTACATCCATCTTGCTTGCATACCAATGGAGTAAAAAGAAGCAGTCAACAGTTTCCTGTGATTGCTCACAGACAGAAAAAATCCGAATAAACGAAATTCTTTTTTTTACACGATTGATGCTCCCGTGTTCGTCTCTTGAATGCAAGGTGGACAAAACACCCCAACGACCAAGCCTCGAAACGAACAGGAATTTTCGGATACCGCGTGAATCGATGGAAAAACAGAACGTACAGAATCTGAGGCGAAGCAAATGACTACAGCTCTAGAAAGATTCCAAGAGTTTTTGTCAGCTAAATTTGATGCTGTTACAGTGACACAAAACGAAGATACGATGGAAATCATTGACAAAACACTCAAATATCTTTATGTTTAGTTGAAATCTGGTGCCATAAAGTCTGTTTCGAGAATAAAATTCTAAAATAACCCCGATAAACCAATTAATCCAGTTGAAGTTGACTTCGAGGTTGTTGCGGATAAAGAAATAATATTTCAAAAAAAAGAAGCAAATAGGACGGATTCTGCCCCAATTCGTCTATGGGATTGGCATGACCC